>NC_136057.1:2086677554-2087024599 GCF_964261635.1 Lissotriton helveticus | reverse complement strand
AAGAATAGTATTTGGGTTACACGCGGAAGCAGGTCAGGTGAGCACGTGAATACAAAACAAAATGTTCCCCACTCACCAGGTTCATCATCATGTCCACTGGACTCAATTTGTGAGGGTTCATTTTCGCCAAGATTTTCTTGATTTGCTCAAATGATGGTCTCATCATAGGGTTATGAACCCAGCACTTCTTTATCAGCTAAAAAACATGATGGTATGGATTCACTATGCATTCACAGCCACTTAAGAGATGCTAAATGCATTGCAAGCTACAACTGGATGAACCATTTAAATCGTACACATTTAATGGCCTTTCAGTTTGTCGAATACATTTCCTTAATCAATTTTTCATTTTAGACCAAAGACTCCCACCACTGTGCCAGACTGTCTGGAAATGTACAATAAATTGGCAACAATGCCATACATTTTAATGAGGCGTACAATTGAACCTAGCCTGTATTTACTTTTATGGAATTCATACTTACAGCGCTAAGCGATGCCTCCTCCCATTGGGACTACCTCCAGCTAAAAGTACAAGTAGTTTCTGATAATTAAAATAGTAAAAATCCAAAATAAATGGAAAGAGCGTTGATGCCAGAAAGTCAGTCAGTCCTGTTGGTTCCTTTCTTCATTTTGTAACATGTTAGGTTTTAGATTCAACTGTAAATCCGCGCTCCAAGTGAAGGTCCCAGAAACCCTGATTAGGAGTCAAGCTGAGCAGAATCCCTGCATGAAAGTCTACTGGGCCCGAGCACCACTTTTGTTCCAGTGTTTTTCCAGGTGCTGGAACACCAGACCCAATTTCAGATGCTGGAAAATCACTTGAGGCTTCGGCTTCGGCTGCAATGGCAGCCGGACCTTGCCCCCCTTCTCCATTTTACTTCTTTCCAGGGCAAGGGGGTGGGCCAAGGCACTTTTCCACATGCCTTCCTCACCCTCCCAACCCTGCTCCTACCACCCCCCAGCAAAGAACACCCTGTGCACCTGTTCAGTGCAGGAGGTAAATGGGAGCGTTAAAGTAAGTAAGTAAGTAAAAGCTTATAAAGCGCAGACATGCCGAGGTGTCTTGGCGCTATAGCAAGAAAACAGGTTAGCAAAGGAGTTGTACTTTATTTCTTCAGAGTGAAGAGCCACGTCTTCAGAAGTTTCCTGAACAGAGGTCTAGAGGATTGTAGTCTAATGTTGTCCAGTAATTAATTCCATAACTTGTACGCACAATATGTCAAGCTTCCACCACCCCCCCATCTTGCCCTTTGTATTTTCGGTATCATGACTAGACCTTTGTTGGCAGATCTAAGATTGCGCCGTGGCGTGTATTCACTGAATATTTTCTGTAGTTCTGCTCCTCCACACAACAAACGTGGCTTTATGTACCAGGCAAAGAGCCTTGAATTCAATTCGCTGTTGCACTGGCAGCCAGTGAAGTGTTCTAATGCTGCTGGAAATGTGATGGTATTTTGGTGTGTTTAGGAGCAGTCTGGCTGCAGCATTTTGCAGAGATTGTAGTTTGGACAGTTGGCGCTTGTTCATGTCCAGGAACAGGGCGTTACAATAATCAATTCATGAGAGGATCAAAGCAACTACAACCGCTTTCTTGAGGTCCTGGGGAATAAAAGGGACACATTTACGTAGGATTTTTAGTTGGAAAAAGCAGGACGATGTTAGCTGATTAATCTGTCCTCCGAAACTAAGTTGGCATTCCAATGAAATTCACAAGTTCCTGACCTTTCCAGCAGACACTGGGCATTGACCTGCCTCTGCTGGCCACCACTCTTGGTTCAAGATCGGTGATCCGGTCCCAAACTGCATCACTAATGTTTTTCCCGTGTTAATTTGAGATAGTTCTGGTGCATCCAATCCATAATATGTTCCAGACAGGCATGAAATTTCCCTGCAACTGTATCCGCATTTGAAGTGAAGGAGCTGACCAGCTGGGTGTCATCTGCGTACAACACCAATGAGAAACTATGCCCCTAGTAACCTCAGATAGGCGTGTCACATAAATAATAAATATTGAATACCGTTGTGGAGAGGGCTGACCCCTGGAGGCCTCCACACGGGAGGGGACATCTCTCTGATTTATAGTTATTCCAACATACCCTCTGTTACCTTGACCTGAGGAATGAAGGGAGAAGGCTTAGAGCCTCCTCCTTGATTCCTATTGCCATCAGCCTTTGACTTAATACCTGAAGGTTCACTGTATCAAAGGCAGATGAAAGGTCAAGTGAGATTAGAATGGCCCTTCCTCCGCCATCGAGTTGTCTACCTATTTCCTCAGTGGCCAAAATAAGGGCGGATTAGGTGGAGTGCTGTTGTCTAAAATCATGTTGGGAGTGGTCTAGGATGTTTTTAAGCTCCAGGTACCTGTTAGGTCTTGATTCATAGATTTTTCGAAGATTTTTGCCACTAACGGTAGGCATGATATAGACCGATAGTTTTCAGCCATGTAGGGGTTCAAGGTTGGTTTCTTTAAAATCGGCCTAATACACCCCTTCTTCCAAGAGGTAGGGAATGATCCTGCTCTCATGATGTTATTCAGAAGTGAAACAAGTTGCTTGCTGATTTGATCTGAAACCATATGTATAATAGGCAGAGGGCAGGGGTCTGTCATAGACCTGGATTTTGCTGCTAATAGCAGATCATTTATTTTATCCACTGTTAGAGGAGTAAAACTACTCAATTGACCAACCTTAGTTGGCCTGTTCGGGTCAGCTGACCCAAGTGACCTGGTATTACGGAAGTTTGGAAGTTTCCCTGCCAGTTTGTCATACATCAATTGTACTTCACTCTGGAAGAAGCTTGCCATCGTATCACAAAGAGTTTGGTTCTGAACAAATTGATTTTCTAGGTTTAGTTTAGATAGAGCTGTGACGGTCTAAAAAAGCTCTCTTGAGGCGTTTGTAGCCCCCTCAATTTTGCTAGTAAAGTACTATTTTTTTCCATGTATGATAGCTTCCTTGTACTCCCCTGTTGGAAGCCGGAGTCCCAGTCCTGCACTACTGTCACCAAGTGCAAGACCCCGGGCTCCCCACTCAACATTAGGCCAAGTAAGGACACCGTTTGAGATAGCCCTGCTCACCCCCTTAGTAGCTTGGTAAAAGCAGCCAGGCCTATCTCCAAGGCA
The DNA here is from genome assembly GCF_964261635.1 of Lissotriton helveticus. Classification (NCBI taxonomy): domain Eukaryota; kingdom Metazoa; phylum Chordata; class Amphibia; order Caudata; family Salamandridae; genus Lissotriton; species Lissotriton helveticus. The sequence goes on along the minus strand of NC_136057.1, from coordinate 2,087,021,478 downwards.
CGAGTGTTCAGTTGTGCAACCACGCCCACAGCAACCCCCTGGTGACACCACAAATGGACTCCACAGGAGTTTTATAAAAACGAGTATTAACTTGGTATACTAAAAGATATACAATCAGATCACACAATACATAAGTCAACATAGATGAACGGGTAAAATTCGTTCCAGCTGGCTGGTAGGTTCAAATCCACCCCACCGCTTTCAAAATGCCATGCTGGTCGCAATGCTAGAATTACACACGTTGCGATGGACAAACAATAGTGCACTGCGTAACAATCTAATCCTGTGCTGGGCAAAGGAGATATAATACAATGCGTAACGATAGACCCCGTTACCTACAATGGCAGAAATAATGCAATACTTACCACTACATGTATGTACTGCGCAATGAAGGACTTATGCAATACCTCACACCCTAATCACGTACTTTGCAATGAAGAAATAATGCAATGCGGGCCGCTACAATCATGTACCTGGCAAGGGAAAAACAATGCACTGTGTAGCACTACAATCATGTACTTTGTTAAGCCATAATAATGTCAGGCTTAATAAGACAGTCTGGCAGTTCATTAGCAGCAATATTGGCAATGTGTTTTGTGACAATCAGCCTCTACGATAGCAGTTATGGATCAACGGTTCAACAATGACACAGAGTTCAGCTTACTACTCTAGCCCCTGTACTGCTACTCCATTCGTCAGTACTGGCCCCATACTGAGCCGAAGCAAAGGCTCACGTCCTCAGGAGGACTGAGAGGCCAAGAGAGTGTCCCTCCGAGCCCGCACCCTGCCCAGGTAGTAATCCACGTCACCTGGGGCACGACCCCACTCTCCTCTCCTCCTTCCTCGAACTGGGCCTTCTCGTACAGAACTCTCTCAACGGGCCTCAGCGGCTCAGCCTGGCAGCTCAGCTCCTCTGGGGCTGCTGGTCTGGGCCGCGACTGTTAGGAAGGTCTCAGGCGGCCGCACATTCCCCACGCTCCCGAGATTACTTTTACTTCGGGTGCACGTTCACCACCGCACCCTTCGGGTCTCCTCTGGCACAAAGCCACACACAAAACGCTGATGGGACTTCACGTTGACTCCGAGTGCATGCTCACCAGGCAGTCCTTCTTGTGGTCTCAGTTGGCACCAAGACACGCACACCGCGCTGCAGAGACTCACTTCCTCCTGTGCACACGATGATCAGCCATTCGCCTCCACAGTCCCAGGTTGCACCAAAGCACGCACGCTGCTTCACTGAGACTTACTCCAACTACAGTGCCCCGATATCCAGGCGCTCTTCACCAATGCCTTCGGCCACACCTCGACACGCTCAGCGTGTCCGAGCCTCACTTCTCCTCTGGTGCACTCGATCACCAGGCGCTCTTCACCAGCGCCTTCGATGCACCCCGACACGTACCCTGCGCATCCGAGGCTCATTCCACTCCCGATGCACACATTGGTCAGGCACTCCTCACCAATGCCTCCTGTGCACCATGACATGCACCTTGTGCATCTGAGACTCACTCCCCCTCTGATGTACATGCAGACCAGACACTCCTCACCAGTGCCTGCGGTGCACCACGACATGCACCCTGCGCATCCGAGTCTCACTCCAACTTCGGTGCACACGCTGAGCAGGCACCCTTCACTAACGCCTGTGGTGCACCACAACACACACCACACACCTCTGAGGCTAACTTCAGCTTTGGTGCACACGTTGACCTGGCGCTCTTCACTAACGCATCCTGTTCACCACAACACGCACCAAGCGCGTCTAAGTCTCACTTCTCTGTGTGTCCAAGATCAAAGGGCACATCTTCCACGGGTCTCAAGCTGCCCCAAACGCTCACAATACGTCGCTTGAAACTTCTCCGGAAACGTTTATGTTCCTGTGTTTCCAAACAGGGAGCCAGCTCACCTCAGGCCCTTGGGGTTACAAGACAGAGCACAAAGCATAGTCTTCGTCAAGCAGGGGGACCCGATGCCTCTTTGCACAGTCCCAACAGCCTCTTCCTTGGTTAGAACAACAAACTGCAGACCAGCCCCAGATCATGAAGCAAGGATTGGTCTTTCCCCAGCAGTCTCTTCAGTTGCTTCTTCCTTAGAAGAGGTTCCTCTTGACCACAAAATGGATCCAAGCCTTTTCAATCTCAATCAATTTCTGTTTCATTCCAACGTTCAGGGGTTTCAGCTCTCATAGTTATACCCCTAAATGTCTTTGAAGTTTGTTGCGCTCAGGGGTCCCTGACTCCTCCCTAAATCAGTTCTGGGTGTCTCCCTCCCAGTGTCACCTTTCTCCCTTTGATTCTCTGGGTCTGAATCCTTAATCACTCAGCAGGAGATGGGTCAATTGGTTTATAGCACCAGCCCAGGCCTTTTCACCTCCCGGGCGTCTCCTCCCCCTACTCTCCAGATGCAGGGCAGCCTGGTGCCATCTCATCCCCTCCCTTGGGTCAAGCCCTCCCCCAGCTCCTCTCACCTCTCAGATCCAGACAGTCAATCTACATTAAGCAGAGACACACAGAAATGCTTAAATCACAAAACTCAGCCACTTTCTAAAAGAGTGGTTTCTGAACACACAGTAACAAAACCACTTTCCCATAAAGATGTGGTATGACACTGTGAGTTTATACATACTAAACCTGTGGAGAAGTGTGGCTCACTGGTTAGAGGAGGCAGACCAGGAAGCAGAGGTCAGCCTGGAACCAGGGTTCAATTCCCGGCTCGGCGGGGTCTTGAGTCCTAAAATGTCCATGGACTTGACAATTCTCGCTCCGGTGCCTACTCGATTCACGGGTTCACACTCTGCGACTCTGGGCAATAGCTTGCTTAATCTCCACAACGGCCCCTCGCAGCGGGATGCCTGGCTTTCACCTTGTGGATACCCTGCTGGGGTTATCTCACAGGGGAATACCAGGACGGGTTCCCTAAGCAAGCGCTTAGAAACCGCTTGGTGATTTGTGCTATATAAATTCCTGTACATTTACATTTACAACCTTACCTCTCCATTATAAACGGACAGGAAACTAGGCTACCAAACACAATACCCAGCCTCCCCCAGTCTATCCTATGGGCAGAATGGCCTCTCACCAGTGAAAATGAAATGGAGTATTTTTCACTGTCAGGACATAGCACACACCTCAGTATATGGCATGCCTTTTACTTACACTGCACCCTGCCCTGGGGTTACCCGGGACCTACCACAGGGGTGCCCAATGTGTATGCAAATGGGAAAGTAAGGCCTGACAAGTGGTTGCACTTGTCAGGAAAACATGGTAACTTAGCAAACTGTGCACAGGCCCTACACTGCAGGCCGGAGTTGCCTTCTCTGCATGCCTCTGCATTACTAGCCCTGGCACACAAAATGCACATCACTAGGGACTTTACTAGTAAGGCAAACATACCAATCACAGCCAACCAATTAACATTACACTTTACATAGGGAACACTTGTACTTTGACACTGATCAGCAGTGGCAAAGTACACAAAGCATCTAAAAACAAAGGAGGTAGAGGCAAAAAGTCCACAAGTAATCACGCCAAGATATGCCAGGTCTACCATCCCCAAGGCGAGTTTGTAGGGAAGTTTGCTCGATTCGCTATATGCTATCCTCATACCCTCTCTAAATTCCTACACCTGACTTTTATGGCTTTAAGTTCTGGATTATACCAGGGAGCAGAAGCACTCTTTCTCTGTTTTTTGTTTAGTGTTTCCGGGGCCAACTGCTCCGTGGCTGCTCTAATCCTGCCATGCATGTTACCAGCTGCCTCATTAACGTCTGGCCCTAGCGTACCTGGACTTCAATCCAGCAACTCGGCTAGCTCTTCTTTCCTGATTTTATGCCGTGATCTCGATTTCACAAGGGGCAGGTTTTTAGGCTGGAACCTGTCCCTTTCCTGGTGAAAGAGTTTGAAGAAAATAGCATTGTGATCAGACTATATTAAGGGTAGTATTTTCTCAACTTTAATTTTAGGGTTATTGGTACAAATACCGTCTACAGTGTGGTGGGACTTCTGCTTAGATTCTGAAACTAATTTTGTAAGACCGAACCCTTCTAAATTATCTACTAGTAAGTTCTTGTCTGTATCTAAATGAAAGTTAATATCCACTAATATTGTAAGTGTTAGGGAGTCCAGGCATTATTCCATGAATGTCTGTAGGCCTTGTATGAACAGTATTTTTGGCCCAGGTGGCCGGTATAGGAGCAGACCCAGAAAGGATGCGGTATCAGAAAATGTTATATTAAAGGTCATAGTTTCCGCTCCTGGCGATTCACTTGTCGCAAAAGTGGATTTGAAAGTGGATCGATCAATAATTGCTATGCCCCCCCCCCTTTTGCCCTGACCTTTTTACACTGTCCAGGGAGTAGCCAGCTGATATTGCATTAGCCCAGTCAAGGCTCAGAAGTGTCAGTAGCCCAGGTTTCTGTGAGGAAAACCCTATCTGGGTTTGATGACTGTAGCAGTTGTTCGAATTTACATTTGTGCTTGATGACCGCTCTAGTACTTGCCAGTATAGCATTTAAAAAACTCGCCTCAGATTTGTGATTGTTATTTTTGCTTTTTATGAATATATGTGGAAGGTGCTGAGTTGAGGGAGCCCTGCCTATTTCGTTGCCTGAGTCTGGTGGATTACTACTCAGCGGATTGGGGGCTGAGGCGGAGGCGTGCGCTGTAGTGCCCGGCAATTAAAAGTGACAGGAAGTAAACTGATAACCAGGAATATCCTTTTCCCCAACCCACCTTACCGAGTTGCAGTGCTTACCCGTATTGTATGCTCGTAGCTGTGTTGAAGTGTATGTAATGCAGAAAAAATAAGCAGGGGTCTTGGTGCATGGCGCATTCTGGGCGCAGACGGGCTTGCCTTTGGATCACCTTCGGTGCGCCCGCTGTGCAGTCGAGTCAGCATGCTGGTTTTATCTCCCTCGTGCTTAACAACTAGCACACCAACCTTGCAATGGGCGAGCCCGCTCTTGCTTATGGGCACCACAGGTAGCAGGAGGGAGACACCAAGCAGTCAGAGGACTGAAATGAGGTAAAGTGTGAAGTGCAATAAAAATGTATTTAAATTAGGCAAGTGTCCTGTCCAATAGCAATAACAGCTCAAATGTTTTAAAATTGACCAAGAGTGCTTTCCAATAACAATAGCAGCTCAAATATTTTTAAAATTGAGCAAATGTCCTTTCCGATAGCAACATCAGTGCCAATGTTTTTAAAATTGCAGAAGTATGCTTTCCGCTTTGACACCGTAGATCAGTCACACACCTTAATCAACCAGCGTTACCAAGTTTAAACACCTGGGGAGAGGGAATCACGAGTAATGCCACGTGGCAATTCTATGCCTGCATAGTTATTCCCCATTCCAAGGGGTCTAGCTTGTGATTGCAATATACTGGTGGTGTGTTACCGCATAGTTCTGGTAATTATGGGTGTGGAGCTTGCACCCTGCCAGTACCATTCATCTTAGAATAGGGGTCAACATTTACATGAAATTCCAGTATTTGTAAAGCGCACTGCTACCCGGAGGCATCCCGGCGCTGGGGGCCGTTGGGAAGATTAAGCAAGCTTTTGCCCAGTGTCACATGGTGCTGGGCTGACCCCTGACCCCGGACCCGGGGATCGAACCGTGATCCCCAGCGTCCGGTGTTAGTCACCCTGGCCGCGGCGCCACATCTCTTCCCTGAAGACAGTGTTGACCTGTATATCAAATGAAGAACACATACGTATCTAACATTTCTTGATAACAGTAACCACAATGTGTGTTGGTTAACAGATAAACGTATGGTGAGAGAGATGTCTGGGGTCCCAAAATGTTATCCTTGAGTGCAGCAAATGATTTACCCATGGTCGACAAGCGGCTTGTAAACTCTTAACAACACATGTAAACTCGGTGCGACCACTTCCTGCTTTGGTCAAATGATTTCCACTAAAGTAAAAAAAAACACCTTCTGTGTGCGTGGGTTTCAATAATCAATGCATCACAGAAATAAATCCTGCACGATTTGTATACAAAATGAACAGATTGTTATAATTACACAGAGTACTTTAGAAACTTTTCCTATAAACTCCACATAAATGCATATTTTCCAAGTTACAAACTTGCTCTGCTACATGCCCAATAAGTTATAAAAGACTGCTGAGAAACCTAAATGTAATAACAAGCATTGGCAATTCCAATATGTCTGGCATTAATGTACTAACACATGCAACACAGGCACGCCCAGATACTATTTGTATCCGTTAGCACATTAAAGCCAGATCAATTGCCTTTTCGGAAATTAGCTGACCCAAGAGGGAGCAGAAGCCTACAGTACCACAGGTTGTTACTAGGTGTCCAGAAAGTGAATAGTACACACTTGCTGTAACACAGACTGGTACTTGGTGTTTCATGAATGAGCAGCCAAATCCATTAGTGTTACAGGCTGTTAATAGGTGTCCTGAGACGGAGCAGTGAAAGACTGCAGCATCACATCCTGTTACTGTCCTAAGAGTTAGCAGCAAATGCCTCCATTAGTACTAACGGTTACTAGATATCCAAAAATTAAAAGAGTACAACAGTAATGTATTACAACGGCACTGCAAAGTAAGTGTGATATCAATTTGAACATATTCAATATAGGATGCTGTAATTATATTAGCAGACTGGGTTATATCTCTTAACAACACTATATTTAAGAATAGGCACAACAGCAAACACAACCAGATCCATAGAAGGACTTTAGTGACACTTACAACCAACAACAATATACAAGGATCACAACAGTACATACTGCCAGAGTCATAGAATAAGGACCTTAATGGTACACACAAGTGTTATAAGAGGCACACTCACAATGAGAAAAAAATGGCTGAAGCGACTATGGTAATAAAGGTAGGGGATAAGTAAAATACTGATGTAGATTGTTAGACTTGTCAGCCTTAGGGTGGACTACACCCATACCTTCTGCCTTCTCCCCTCCTGTTTTTCTGAATTAGCTTTTGTTGTCCTAAGGACTTTGTGCACTTTACCATTGATAACCAGTGCTAAAGTGCCCGTGCTCACTCCCTAAAACATAGTAAAATTGTCTTACACCTGATTGGCATATTTAATTTAAAGTGTTATACCGTATACCTAGGGCCTATAAATTAAATACTAGTAGTGGACCTGTAGCGCTTAATGTGCCTCCCACTTAAGTAGTCATTTAAAACCATGCCTCAGGCCTGCAGTTGCAACCTCTGTGCAGTTTTAAACTACCAATTTGACTTGACAAAAAAAACGTTTTGCCAAGCCTAAAACTTCTTTTTCAATTCATATGTCACTCCCAATGGTAGGCCCTAAACAACTAATAGGGCAGGATGCACTGTAGTTAGAAAGTTGGATGTGTATTTTTAAGTTTTACATGTCCTGGTAGTGCGAAAAAAACCAAATTAGTTTTTTACGACTGTGAGACCTAGTTCTCCCATAGGATAACATTGAGTTACCTTATTACATGTAATAAGTGATAACTTTTGTTTGGGGAAAGGTAGACAGGTCATGTTTAGTGTTGTCTACAGAACTGTATCTTTGATAGTAAAGTTGGATTTTAAGTCACAATTATGAAAATGCCACTTTTAGAAAGTTGCAAATAAAGGAATGGTTTAATAAAAATTCCATTCAAACAGAAAAGATAGTGTTCTGTTTGTTGCTCAAAAATATTAAGAGCATAACGTCAAACAGAGCCAGGTTCCTCGTTTTGTATTCACTTTTAGAAAGTTGGCATTTTCTTGTCCTAACCATTTGGTGTCTGCAGACTGTGTCCCATGACTCGGTATTGTTGTAGGTCTAGGTATTTGTACTATGCATTTTCCTGCTTGTTGTGGCATGTATACTGCATGTTAGGGCACGCTAGTTAACATAAATATTATCTTATTGTGGACAAATACAAGAGTTCGAGCAAAAGGGTATGCTTGTTACCACGATTCCTGAGAGATCTGAGAGTGTTGTGTTCTGGGGTGTCTAATCATTTGCTTCTCTGTGAGTGAGTAGGAGAGCAAGTGAGACACTTTAACATGTTGGTCCTTGCTCGTGGGTACTAAGGTGGTAGGAAGACCCTGTCCCTATACACCAAGGTCCCATATTCCTGCACATAGTTCTGTGTTTGTGCAGAATCCCTGCAACACTCCTATCCAGAGTTAAAGAGACACAAAAGCTCCAAAAACCTACAAAGTGCACCTAAACCTAGCCTAAGTGAGTCCTGATCCACTAAGTGGTGCCTCCCAGACCTGGACCTTGGAAATAGTGCCAAAGGTGCCCAACCAGCCAAAATCGAAAGTGTGGGACTTTCTGCCAATAGGTGCCCTGAGAACTGAGAGTAGACCAGGATCTAGTTGCTCGACAATCAGCTCGAGGTGCATCGCAGATTGGCCTCAGTTCACAGTAGCTCCCGCTACGTTCTTCTCTGCAGTAGCAAAACCTGTTTATCGGCTACTCTCTGGGTACTTTGTCTCGCTGGAGATTTCAACTTCAAAAAAAGAGACCAACCCCAAAAATAGAAATTTTCATTGCTAATTCAGCCAGTGCCTCCCCAAAAACGCCGCCTCCTCCTTGTACACTGCCGGCTGCCTTGCCCCTCAGAACTTTTTTCTCTGAAATTTCTTCTAAGTCAGAAGGTAAGCCTAGAAATCAACTTCTTGCAGCTGAACCGCTCTCCCTCGTGGTTGGCCACAACCTTTGACTTTGACGAGGTCTCACATGACGAGATGTCCGTGGTTGGCGCTAATAGGTGCCAAATTGCTCTACAACCTTTTAAAAAGATACAACTCTGGTTCTACTGATTCAATTATTGGTGTTTTGGGCTAAAATATTGTATTGAATTCTACTCTATTCTTCTAAATTAATGTGGAGTTTTCTTGTGTTGTGTTTTAACTTTATTAATGTTTACATACTCCATTAATACTTTATACATTGCTTCTAAATTAAGCTTGACTGCTTTTGTACCAGGCAACCAGAGGTTTGAGCATAGGGTAATTTAGTCTCTAGAAAAGCATGTAAATTCTGAATAATATTTGACAAATGATTGTTTTTTTTATTTTATATATTTTTTCCACACGAATTTTTTTTTTCTTTAAAGGTAACACTACACATAATATAGAGCATTTACATACTTTGAGGCCTTTTCACAAAGTTATAACCAAACTTACCTTTTTTTACCAAGAGACATCTGGGAGACTGCTGGGAGGTATAATCCCATTCACAGGGATGGAGATCTTCACCACCAGTTGGGAGCCACAAATCCCATCCGAGACGCAGTTTGCTTCAGAAGTTTGAGATCGTCCACAAACTAATACAGTGGTGGACATTTCCAAACTGCTCTCCCTCCCCTTTCAACCTTGACAAGAGCCTTCAATTTACCCTAGCTAAAAGCTGGTGTAACTCCCCTTCCAGCCTGCAAGGGGGGATGAATCAAACCCATATTTGCTGGTAGTATAGTGAAAGGACCTTCGCAAACAGATAAAAAAATGCTCAGCAGATAGGTGAAAAATGTGCATTTGCACAGAGATCTTATTACCCAGTGTGGAGTTCTCCACCATGGAGAACTCAATACATTGGAAATATGAGCTCCAATGTAAATTTGCATCACTTTCCATGAGGAAACTTGCAAACTATGTCCTTTGCAGCTTTCCAGGTGTTCTTCTGGGAATATTAGTGAAAAGCAAAAAGTAGGAAGAATATACTCAGACGGAGATCTCAGCTTGTTCATTTCCTATTTTTTCATGAGTCGGTCAGATACTTTTCCCCACATACTTTGAGTAAGCATTTGCTTACAATGTACAACCAATAGAATTTAGAAGGGGGGGGGCATTTTCTTTAACCTAATAGCTCCTGCCGAACAAAATGCACCTCATGCAAAGAAATGGAAGAACCTTTAGAAGGCTGAATGATTAACCAAACAGTCAATATAATAAGGAGTATAATGTTTTACTCATTGTAGTTTAGTTCCTATATTCCCAATAGGCGTTGCGCATTGGAATAATAAATCCTGTAGTTTAGACGTAGGACTGAGGTTGACTAGGTCTCTATCGAATCTATTAGACTTAATTGTGAGTGCCAGCTAGCTCAGAGGTCACTAGAAACTTTCTCGAATAAACAAGAAGGGATTAGTCTCTGACAACCATATAACATGACAACTTTGTTTCCCCAGAATGAAACGTATCTCTAGAGTCGCGGAAACAATAGACAGCTATTTCACTCAGTCAGATGTGCATGCTTCGTTTCACCAGAGTTGCTGAGAAAATGAAAGACGGGCGTTTTCAATAAAAGTATTTATTGAACAGTCTTATCTCTCAAGCATAAGAAATGTACAGCTACCATCGTAGTACTGATTATAAAGTATAGTGCATATAATACAAACAGTATTATAAAGTAGTACTGTAAAAGCATGATATGGTTTCTGGGCCATAAGTCTCTTAAAACATATAAAATATATACAATGATAAAAGATGGCTAAAAGTACTCAACTGGTGCTTCTAAAATACGCCTACCCTGATGTACCTGCCCTAAGCCTAGTACGAGGGAAGGAATAAGTGACGAGTAGCTTTAAGTTTAGTAATTCTCTGCCAAGAATCTATCCAAGAATTCTCTAAGGGTCCAATCAGCTCCGTACCTTGGTTTTAGGATGATAGAGGGCTGGTATCTCTCTCTCTGGACTCGATCTCCCAGCAACCCGCAAGGGTAGCCTGCAAACACCGGAGCTGGATTTCTCGGCAAGAGAAAAGACAGCGTCTACTCAGTTTGTAAGCTGGAGGGTCGGCTTCCTTCGACACCTGCAGCAGCAGGGCTACGGGCAAGTAGTAAGTCGATCTGCTCCAAACCACCGTGTGTCTGTCTGGACAAATCTGGGCATATTTATACTATGAAGGTGCAGAGTTTTACGTGTGATTGGACTTAATAATGTCATATAAGGACTTAGTTCTTAGAAAGCTCCTTGATTTCTTAGATAAATTAGCATACAGGCAGGGGGAAGTCCCGAGCTGCTGAAGGCGGTTTTCTCTAAGAAATCGTTGTTGATTCTTGGAACTTAGTGGAAGTAGCCATGCCGTATTTGGGCTGCATGAGCTTAGTCCAAATATGGTAATGATTGCTATGCCTATATAAGGGTCGAATTAACTATACCTATATAAGGGCATGAATCGGGAAAAATTACACTAGGGTCCGAGATTCACTTAAAACATCATGTGAAGCTCCCTGCATGTATTCTATTTAGAAGAGTGGTGACAAAAGCTGCATAAAACATCTACACTGCCAGGTCAGACCTAAAAATGGCAATAAAGCCATGTCAGTAAAAAGCCAAACATTTCCATTAGACACCAAGGGCCAGATGTAGGTAATTCTATTTTACCGACTCATAAATACCGAATTTTACCGATTCAGTATTTATGAATCGGTAAAATAGAAGGTGGGAGATGTAGGTAAAATCGGTATTTGAAATACCGATTCTGTAAAAATCGGTATTTACCGATTCTGTAATTACAGAATCGGTATTTCCCATTGATTCCTATGGGCTTTGAAGCCCATAGCAATCAATGGGAAATACCGATTCTGTAATTACAGAATCGGTAAATACCGAATCATGCAAGGGTGCAGGGGGTGTCACTTTGACACCCTCTAGCACCCCAAATACAGGCATGTGTGCCATGTGGCACACAGACATGCCCTAAGGGCACGTCTGTCTGTCACATGGCATAGGTGTGCATGCACACATGTGCATGCACACCTGGATTCGGTATTTTACCAACCAATTGGATTGGGTGGTAAAATATCGAATCTGTAAGGCCTTTGGGACTCAGAAGAGTCCCACCTACATATGGCAGTTACAGAATCGGTAAAAATACCGATTCTGTATTTTACCGATTCGGTAAATTTACCGATTCGGTAAATTTACCGAATCAGTAAAATTGGCCCCCTACAACACTAATACCCATTTACCGGTCGGTAACGGCCGAAATCGTCCATTACCGGTCGGTAAATGGCCTCCTACATCTGGCCCCAAGATGTGTAATACAACCTTGCCACTGAACAGGAAGTGTAGAACTATTTGAGGGAAATATAACAACAATGCTCCTAATTTGGATTCGTAAAACGATGGATTCAGATTGTTAGGGGCATTGATATTTTTCAGTGTTTCAGAAAGAAACTATATCTCAGGGTTCCCTCAAAATGGAATAGCTTAATGGTGGATTGCTGGTGAGAAAGTTGGAGGAAGTAAAACATGTTTAAGGATCATCATGTTTGAGAATTGGCTTAACGGCATTTATATAAAGGTACTGGCAATCCAGGACAACATTTTCCTGAGATATAGTGGCAGTGTGTTGGTTCCGGAAAGTCAAGCAGTGCTATGATTCCATCTAACACCAAAGCGGTACGGATGTTTTAGCCTAGTTTGGTGTGGTGGGGCCACCGCAAGTGCATCAGGTATAAGAATGTCTACCCCCTTAAACGTTCACCTGAGATGGCAGTAGCTTTGGTGGTATGAGGACAAGAGAAAAAAAGATTCAGGATAGCATTGAGATTGTTGTCAAAGTAAGTTACAATTCTAAATCATTAACAATGTTACATTGAGCCTGACAATGCAAGTAGAAGGGCAGGAACACAATGAGGCTGTGCAGCATCAGGCACTCTTCTGATTTCAATCCTCTTAAATCTACCCAGGCGCAAAGTCCTGCACCCCATAGGATAGCAAGACAGAAAGGATGAAAGGCTCAGTCAGAGGAGTGGCAAGGCTGGTGTTGCTTGTGATAAAACACAGCATGAGCTTTGGCAAACCTGGAAGCATTTTCAGTGGTCCCTGCCACGACCTTTGACTTCAATCAGTCACACATACTGTGTGTATGAGAGACTGGTGAAACATTGAAAAGAAACCACACTCAGCTGTACTCAAGAGATCTCTTATTGAAAAGACACTACGTCATGTATAATCTAGTTGACTAGTTTATCTGCTGATGTCCTGAACTATCTAGCTGCCTGATGTCTGATGATATCTGCCAAATGTGATACTCTTACACTTTCATATTACCTTCACACATATGCATATTGCGGATCTCTGACAGAATATCGAGGCTGAAAATATCGACAGACAAAATATCGACGTTGGAATATCGAAGGCAAGTATATCGACACCCTATCTACAACATGGTAAGTACAAAAATATCGAAACAAAAATATCGATGTTAAGAATATCGTAATTAAAAATATCGGTTTTTAAAACAAAGGTAAAATTAAGTAAATAGTACTTATATATTTTAAACTTATGTTAAAATGTGTAATAATGTTTAAAATGAATAAATAATACATATTTACTATTAAACATTTAATTAAAATAATAATTAAATATATAATATATACTTAAATAATTATAATATATACATTATTTCTTAAATAATTATAAAATATTAACAAATACTACAATTAAAAAATACATCAACACTCATTAAATAATAACATAAATAATAATAAATAATTATATTTAATAAATAACAACAATTAAATATACTTTTAATATTTTTTAAACTAATTAAATACAACATTATGTAACATCTTAAATACATAAATAAATATAAATAATATTGAATAGCATAAGGGTAAAAATTACTATTCAAACTCCAGAGGGTGCAACAGTAAATAAAGCGTTGGATAGCCTAAGTGTAAAAATTACTATTCCAACTCCAGTGAGTGCAACAGTAGGGAAAGCGTTGGATCGCGGGTATGTAAAAATTACTATTCCCACTCCAATGAGTACAACATTAGTGAAAGCGTTGGATAGCGTAAGAGTGAAAATTACTATTCCCACTCCAGAGAGTGCAACAGTAGGGAAAGCATTGGATAGCGGGTGGGTAAAAATTACTATTCCAACTCCAGTGAGTGGAACAGTAGGGAAAGCGTTGGATAGCGGGTATGTACAAATGACTATTCCCACTCCAATGAGTACAACATTAGGGAAAACTTTGGATAGCGTAAGAGTAAAAATTACTATGCCAACTCCAAAGGGTGCAACAGTATGGAAAGCGTTGGATAGCGTAGATTGGCTAATTACTATTCCAACTCCAGAGGGTGCAACAGTAAGGAAAACGTTGGATAGCGTAGGGGCAAAAATTACTATTCCCACTCCAGAGAGTGCAACAGTAGGGAAAGTGTTGGATAGCGTAGGGAGAAAAATTACTATCCCCACTCCAATGAGTGCAACATTAGGGAAAGTGTTGGATAGCGTAAGGGTAAAAATTACTATTCCAACTCCAGTGAGTGGAAAAGTAGGGAAAGCATTGGATAGCGTATGGGTAAAAAATTATATTCTAACTCCAAAGGGTGCAACAGTATTGAAAGCGTTGGATAGCGTAGGTGGGAAAATTACTATTCCAACACCAGAGGGTGCAACAGTAGGGAAAACATTGGATAGCGTAGGGGGAAAAATTACTATTCCCACTCCAGAGTGTGCAACATTAGGGAAAGCGTTGGATAGCGTAAGGGTAAAAATTGCTATTTTAACTCCAGTGAGTGGAAAAGTAGAGAAACCATTGGATAGCGTATGGGTAAAAAATAATATTCCAACTCCAAAGGGTGCAACAGTATTGAAAGCGTTGGATAGCGTAGGCGGGAAAATTACTATTCCAACTCCAGAGGGTGCAACAGTAGGGAAAACATTGGATAGCGTCGGGGGAAAAATTACTATTCCTACTCCAGAGAGTGCAACATTAGGGAAAGCGTTGGATAGCGTAAGGGTAAAAATTACTATTCCAACTGCAGAGAGTGGAAAAGTAGGGAAAGCATTGGATAGCGTATGGGTAAAAAATATTATTCCAACTCCAAAGGGTGCAACAGTATTGAAAGCGTTGCATAGCGTAGGTGGGAAAATTACTATTCCAACTCCAGAGGGTGCAACAGTAGGGAAAACATTGGATAGCGTAGGGGGAAAAATTACTATTCCCACTCCAGAGAGTGCAACATTAGGGAAAGCGTTGGATAGCGTAAAAGTAAAAATTACTATTCCCACTCCAGAGAGTGCAACAGTAGAGAAAACGTTGGATAGCGGGTGGGTAAAAATTACTATTCCAACTCCAGTGAGTGGAACAGTAGGGAAAGCGTTGGATAGCGGGTATGTAAAAATGACTATTCCCACTCCAATGAGTGCAACATTAAGGAAAACATTGGATAGCGTAAGAGTAACAATTACTATTCCCACTCCAGAGAGTGCAACAGTAGGGAAAACGTTGGATAACGGGTGGGTTAAAATTACTATTTGAACTCCAGTGAGTGGAACAGTAGGGAAAGCGTTGGATAGCATATGGGTAAAAATTACTATTCCAACTCCAGAGGGTGCAACAGTAGGGAAAGTGTTGGATAGCGTAGGGAGAAAAATTACTATTCCAACTCCAAAGGGTTCAACAGTAAGGAATGCCAATTAATAAATATTTACAAAATATATTACACATAAAAAATTGTAATTATTTACAATTAAATTACTTCCCACACTATTCCCCTATAAACCCACAACCCGCTCTGGTACGAAAACATAACATTTAATAAAAATTAACATTAATTGCCAATTAAATAATTAATTTATCAAATAAAATAATTAATTGCCAATTAATAATTACTATTAAATTACTTCCCACCCTATTCCCCTATAAACCCACAACCCACTCTTGTACTAAAACATAACATTTAATAATAATTAACATTAATTACCAATTAAATAATTAATTTATCAATTAAAATAATTAATTGGCAATTAATAATTAAATAAAAAAATTAATTAATTACTGTTAAATTACTTCCCACCCTATTCCCCTATAAACCCACAACCCGCTCTGGTACGGAAACATAACATTTAATAAAAATTAACATTAATTACCAATTAAATAATTAATTTATCAAATAAAATAATTAATTGCCAATTAATAATTACAATTAAATTACTTTCCACCCTATTCCCCTATAAACCAACAACCCGCTCTGGTACTAAAACATAACATTTAATAAAAATTAACATTAATTACCAATTAAATAATTAATTTATCAATTAAAATAATTAATTACCAATTAATTATTACAATTAAATTACTTCCCACCCTATTCCCCTATAAACCCACAACCCGCTCCGGTACTAAAACATATAATTCACTTAAAAATAGATTTATTAATATATAAAAATAACACACATATAATATACATTAATTTAAATACTTTACAAAAACATAACACATACATAATAAAAATCTAAAAAATAATACAAATATCGATATTAATAACATCGAAAGTAGTTACATCGATATATATGCTATCGATATTACTAACTTCGATATTACTTACATCGATATAAATGATTTCGATATTACTTACCTCAGGGTCGATATTCTGTCCTACGATATTCTTGACATCGATATTCTGTACCTTCGAAATTTTAAACACGATATTTTGGTAGGTCGAAATTTTCAACTCGATATTTTGACTGTGTACAGCATATTGCGCTATTGTTTTTTTTACTTTATGTTACAATCAAATATTTCTTTCACTCATTGCTACTATGTATAGTAGAGGATGAATTTCGGACTGACATCATCAATGGAGACAAGGTATGCACCTATGTAAAGCACACAGGTACTTTTTGTGTCTAGTATGGACAATATGAATGAAAAAATATATACAATATAGAAAAAAAATTAAATGTTCAATGAGTGTGTGAAACTAAACAGATTGCTTGAATTCAGTTCTGGCAGTGTATTTTGTTAAGTGACTGCTGGTTGATTGTGGGAGGGGGCTTAATTTGTAGCAGAATAAGTGCTGTTGCCCAAAGCGCTGATGAGAAGCTATTAAAAGTCAGATCTACGAATATCAATGCCGTATAGTCTTGAATCAACCGCAGGCCTCTTTATTTCACTGCCAGACACGTCCTACTCCTTTATCTCATTCTTAGGTCCCCGCTTTCTCCCCTTCTGATGTTTTTCCGCTTTCTCGCCTCCTATTTTACCCTTTGTGCTTCCTCCCCCCACTCTGTTGCTCTTGGGAAATGTCAGAAGCGAAAATAAGGACTGCCCTCCAAAAATAAGCGACTGGTCTGCTGGTTCGGGTAAGCGAGGGCTCTAATGAATATGAGGCTGAGTAGGAAGTGATTTCACTCAGAGATCGTCTTGGTTTATTGAGGGTCTGAGCGATCTTACAGAACCCGCCTGGGTTGTGGGTCTGATGGCTCAATAAAACAGATTTCATCAGCTGATGGACTTTATCATCTCTGAATGGTCTACTGAGCTGGGATTTGGATGTTACACCGGCTTTAGGACACTAGGACACATGAGCCCTAAGTCATAACCAGGATTGAATATGGCTGTGTAACATTAACAGGACTACCTAAGATCTCCACAGCACCACTAAAAGCCTGTCTCAATGGGGCCGCAAGACTCATTACAGGGTCAAGAAAATACAACCACATTTCCCCACACTTGAAGCGTTAAACTGGCTACCATATGTAGCCAGAATTCAGCTTAAACTGGCATGTATTACCCACAAAGCGCTCCACTACAAAACACCAATGTACCCAGCCCAGAAAATTGAATTATCCCGTGGAGGCAGACCATCCCGGAGTGCCAGAGACCTGATGCTGAAACCTCCCATCTATCAGAAGAAGAAAACGTATGACACAGCATTCTCTGGAGCTGCCCCCAGAATCTGAAACTCACTCCCTTCAAACATTAGAAGAATTCCAAACACGTCAACCTTCAAGAGGGAAGCAAAGATCTTCCTAATGAGCACATTCCTACCCTTAACAACAATTGATCATTATCTGCTTCGTGGTCAGCTGCTAGGTGCTACCTAGTTTTTCTCAGGTATGGATACATCCTCCCCAAGAAAGGTCACAGGGACACCATAACAGTCCTCACCATTGATCAAAGAGTTAGTGTCAATTAGATCTGATATAGGAGTTTGCCTCAACAGGACAATAACGTATTGAAGGATAAACTCTCCAGATCACTATGAATGCACTTACGTTGTACATTACTACAATTAATGGGTCCTACTTTGGTATTGTTGTAACCAGGTATGAAGGGTATGCATCGGAACCATATGTTTGATACTTCTGCTATATCTGTTGTACTCTAAACGATTTACACCATGTAACTGTAACGTGCTCTGCTACCCATGGGTCATGTTCGCGCTATATAAAACTCAGAATAAATAAAAGAAAAATAAATAAGATAATTTGCTTGGCTGGAGAAGGGAATATTGTCAACAACGAATTGTCGGTTGAGCCGGGAAATGGTTGGTTCTCACTTACAGATAATTTGCTAGGATAGAGTGAGATCTCTCATCTCCAGAGTCTTAAGAAGTCTGGATGAGTGAATGCATACTGCTCTGGAGATGGCCCCTGTCGCTCCGAGATGAGTGAGTGGTGCTACCATCCTTCTCTGTTGTGATGTTTGCAGGAGCTGTATTTCTCTGAGGGCAGGAGTCCTCCATCTTGAATGTTTTTGTTCTGACACGGGACACCTGACTGCCTGCAATGATGGTTTCTTGCAGGGTTACTCATACCAGGGGAACAGTCCCATTTTCCTGCTCTGTGCCAACACTGCATGGTCTCTTTCTGGAAACTTGTGTTTTGGCAGGGGGAGGTGTAAACGTTCTGCTAAGCTAAGGTGCACAGAAGAAGTGAATACAATCACAAAATGTAGATGTTTCTTAAGCAGGTTTTTTGAATTACCTGTGTAATGAGACTGTAAAAACATTTATATCTGTGTAGATACAAGAGTTTCTGATACTCCAGCACAGCTGCACGTCAGGGAAAGAGACTTCTGGCCAAAAAACTACTTTGGGGCTGTGTGGTAGGTGGACAAGGGAGAATCTGCCCATTCTCTGGAACTATTGTTCGCCTGCTGATATAGGGAGAATCATTTTTAGGTCTGTCCTACAGTCAGCTTTAGCCGTTCTGACAGCCCCATGTAATAAAAAAAAACGAAATTAATAATACATACATAGATAGGGTTTTTAGGTATGTCCTCATCATACATTTGCCTGTTCATCTGTCAATCATATGTTGCTTCCGCCCACAGCAGCACACAGCATCGTGCAATGGGTCAGCACACTTCAGCCATTGGCTGCCCTCAACTGTGAGTGAGGCGATTTTCCCTGATCACGTGCACATTGATGGAGCGAGATAGAAAACAAAATTTTGTTTAAACTCGCAAAGTCACATTTCCATAACATGAATAAAATTATTAATGATTTGTGATATGTCGTGCTAATACAACTTAGATTAAACTTTACACGTGGGGGGACTAACATGTGTGCTCATAAACGTGCATAAATGTTGCATCTTTTTGTTCGTACAAAATAATAAAATAATTTATTGTTTTCGTTTTTGTCATTACTAATTGCTGCAAACTTAAAAGAAGCATGTGCTTGTTTTGCTTTTCTTTGTCTGTATGATGTCATTTCTACTATTCTAGGTGCATATGGGTCTCATGGAAAAACGGAGACTGGTAGATATAAACGCTGCTTTATTTGTTTGCAATGGCTAGGTAACATTTTGATTAATCGGGTGGGTTAATTAATTAGTAAACCAAGGGGTGGATACAGAATCTACTTTATTTCTTACATTAATACTTTTCTTGTGTTTGTTTTATACTAGAAAACATAAGTTGCCTGCTTTTGGGCCTAGTCATTTGAACCGCAGAAAAAGAGCTGACATATAATTCTGCAGAAAGTCACGAGACGCCCATTCTGAATTAAAACGTTTATTGAAGCTGCATTCACAAAGCAAAAACTGATGAGCTGACATCATTCTGTCGGACATGGCCAAGGTCGAAAGTGAACATTTTGTCAGTCCTTAACTTGGCATCCGCGGAAGTTGTATTGAAAGTCTATGGACGCTGCGAGAATGACTTAATACATTTGTTGCAATCTCAGGAAGCTTCTGGCTTCACGTGGAAGAGACAATGGTCTTTATGAGACATGATTTAATGGAACTTTTTGAGAAACGGGTGACATGTCACTTGTCACTCTCAGCCAATGGGACGTCGAAGATTTCTGAAAACTTTCCTTTGCTAGTTTAGTTAGCGTAGAAAGGTATAAAAAGTCATACCCTTAGGGTTGGGCTGGCTGCTGCTTTCTGACTTTCCGATGAGGGTGATGTGCTACTGGACTTTGCGTGGAGCACGTAAGAATCCTCAAAGAACTTTACTTTAATTTCTATCTATTTAGCTTAGTTAGGGAATTAGGTTTTAGAAATGCTAAACTTTATATATTTTCTTTAAAATTGTTTCAATTGCTTAAATAGTAATTTTCTCATATTTCATTATAATCATGCTTGCATTAATGCTAATAAATTTCATTTATAAAACTTTCAACTTATATACCATAATTTAGTAAATAAAATCTTACTTTTGACAAACAAGCTGGTCTTGGTTATTCAGAAGTGTAGGTTACTATTAGCTAGATCACGTCGCCTATGGTGGTCATTTAAATGGTTGGGTTTTATTCTAATGACAATATTCTTTCTGCAAATGTATAAATATGTATATAGTTTGTAGATAATGTGTATATAGATTTATTCTGACCACCTGATTCAGTAGGCCCAAAATATATCAGGTTTATAAATGGGTCCATATTTAGTTTAGAATTTTGTTTATAGGTTATGAAGTTGGGTAGCGTAGTTTATGATATATTTTCTATAGCCCGCTGGATCAAAGTAAAGAAACTGATTCAAATTCATTAATGCTAACAACTGTTGTAGAAACATGGCATGAGATTAGAGATTTACAAAACGAAGCAGATGATGAAGAAAAAGACCTATGGTTAAGATCAGATTGTAGACCACGTGAAGAAGATGGAGTGTGGGTTTACAAAGATGGCAGAGTAGTCTTACCAAATTGCTTGATTGCTGACATGGCCAGATTATATCATGGTCCTGCACATCTAGGAAGAGATTCTATGGTCAGACTTTTTAGAGAAACATGGTTCAATACCAAATTTAGAACCATTGCTGAATCTTTTTGTCAAAGGTGTTTGTCATGCCAACAAATGAATCCAAACAGAAAATCAGTGGTGGGGACAGGAATAATTGGTCGAGAGGGTGGTCCCTTTACCAGGTTACAAATGGATTTCATTGAAATGCCCTTACACAACTGTTTGAAATATGTACTTGTAATTGTATGCTTATTCTCAAGATGGGTAGAGGCTTTCCCTACACGACATTGTGATTCAATTACAGTAGCAAAACTATTGCTCAGAGAAATCATCCCAAGGTACGGTTTTCCAGTCACTATTGAGAGTGATGGAGGAAGCCATTTTGATAACAAACTGATGAAGTTAATTTGTGAAGCTTTGAGCATTGAGCAGAAAATACACTGTGCATACAGACCAGAGGCATCAGGTGTAGTTGAACAAATAAATGGAACAATCAAAAACAGAATTGGAAAAATGTGTCTTGAAACAGGTATTAAGTGGACTGATGCTCTTCCACTTGTTTTGATGTCATTAAGAAGTACACCAGATAAAAAGACAGGTTTGAGTCCTCATGAAATTTTAATGGGAAGAGTTATGAGGCAAGCTTTTGTGTTGAGCATAAATGACAGTGCAATTTTGGATTACTGTAAAAGGTTATCTGATATGGTAACTTCTGTGTCTAATCAGGTGGGAACTGAAGCTCAATCAAATGAAAAAGTTTTGACTCATGATCTGAGACCTGGCGATTGGGTCAGAACGAAAGTACATCGGAGAAGGAATTGTCTAGCTCCTAGATGGCAGAAACCTAGGCAGATAATCTTGATCACTACTAATGCTGTAAAGTGCAGAGGATTGAAACGTTGGATACATCCTAGTCATACTATTCCAGTACCAACTCCTGAGAGTTCTGATGTTGAAAGTGATACCACAGATGATTCTGATTCTGAAGCAGAAGACAGAACAGAAGGTGAAGTAATTCCAGATTCTGAAGATCGACAAGAAAGTCGACATCTGGAAACTGTGCCAGTGAATGGAAATCTGACAAGGAAAGACTTAGAAATAATTGAAATAGATTCTGAAGGTGAAGAGAATCTGTTAAAAGGAAAGATAACTGAGGATTCGGTTGTCTCTATTGAAGACAAAGAAACTGAACCAAAAGAAGTTTCAGACCAGGAGAGTATCGAAAGGCAGAGAACAAACTCTGAAGTAAGGAACAAAAATCCGAAATCTGGGAAGTTAGAGGTAATTGAGGAAGAGGAGGAGAACGAATTACCGAGTACCAGTGATGGAAGACAAAGTGAAGTTCCTGAAGGAGTGAAATTGCCGAATAGAGAAGTTCCTGAGTCAATTGAAATTTCAGACTACGAAACTGAAGAAAGTGACGTGGAAGGTGGAAGTGAAAACGGAAAGAAAAGGACTTGGAAGTCAGAATCAAATAATTCTGAACCAAAGAAGAAGTACGCGAGAAAAGCAGACTACTGGCCAGGTGGAAGATTGAGAGTCAGATTGATCAAAAAGCCAATAGAACAAGTAGAGGAAATAAGTAGTCAAAAGAGTCCAGGAAAAGAAGTTGGAGTTGGAAGAAAAATTGAAGTGATATCGAGAAAAGGGAAGAGAATAATAAGACCGAACCAGAAATACAAGTCTCCTGAGTGGACTTACTTAGTAATTCCACCTGTTATTGACATATATGATAGTAGTGAAGAAGAAAACGAAATACAAGAAATTAGTGACAATGATTGAAGTACAGAATTATTAAATTGGCAAAAGGCTGAAGAAAATTTGTTAGTTGACACAAGGTCGAAGAAAAACTGTTTAGTAGAAGAAAACTTATGTATGACATAAGGTCGAAGAAATCTTGTTTAGGGTTATAAAAGAAAAATATATTTTAAAAGGGGGGTGTATATAAATTTTAAAATTTATTTTTATTTTTGAGGCTAAAACTAACCTAAAAATGCCTTATGTTAAGGAGAGCACTTCAAAGTGTTCTGTTTTTAAAAGATGCTGTAAGATGACTCTGGTATGTCTGCTCATTTTAGTTCTGCTCTGGTTGGTACTAGCTGTGATTATCCCTTTAGAAATGAATAGAGAATTACACAAAGTTAACATAACAAGCAAAGCTCTGGTTAGCCAAACTAAACATAGTACATCTGCAAAAGTTATTGATCATCAGCCTAACATTCATCAAGATAAATCAATAGGTGATTTTTCAAGTAATACATTCACAAAGCTATTGAGTGAATATGTAAAGGTAATGGATGCAAAAGACTGCTATGTCTGTGTTAAGTTACCTGCTTCTGTTTCTGAGGGAGTAACATATAATATGCTTCCTCTCACTTATGCTGTAACATGTAGTGTATTAACTAGTTTATTTTATCAAACTGGTCGTTTAGAATATTACTATTCAAATTATGATGAAATTTTTGCTAATGTTAAGATTGATAATGCTTTAAATAAGCATAAGAAAGCAAAACAAATGAGAGAATATTTCCTTGTTACTAACGAACTCACTTACGAGTATGCTTACAAGAATAATCTAACATGTAAATTAAGTACTGAAGGAAAGAAATTTTTGAATATGGTTGAGGAGAGAAGAGCAATTTATAAGAGAAATGAATTAGTCAAGCAGACTAAGTCAGCCTTCTGGCAAAAAGAGGATGAGAAATTAAATGGCAAAATGCTTGAAAATATTGCAATTCACATAGACAAACCAGTTAGTGGAAAGCTTTGCATTAGAAGAGATAATACACTTTTTGATAATTATTTTGTAGGTGCAAGTAACTGTGAAGATACTTATCAGATTATGGGAGGTTGGGGATTTAAAGGTGGAAAAGATCCTATCTTTCCTGGGATTTATTTTGTTTGTGGTGACAAAGCCTACTACAACCTTCCAGACCATTGGTATGGAACTTGTTATGTGGGAATTGTTTTTCCTAAAATGTTTCATGTTGACAGAGATTCAGAAGGATTGTTTAAAATTCATAATTATGTAAATAGAGCTAAAAGAGAAACTTTTACCGAAGTTCTGGGAGATATTTTTCAAGCTGTAATACCTTTTGTTGGTATAACCCTAAATGCAGGAAGAATCAGAAAATTGTCCACTATAGTTGATAGATTATCAACTGACACTGCTGATGGGTTTCAATTAGTGAATGTTGAAGTTATTGCAATTAGATCCATGGTAATTCAAGATCGTCTTGCTTTAGACATACTCCTAGCAAAAGAGGGAGGAGTCTGTGGCATTTTACATGTCCAACATTGCTGTACATATATACCTGATGAAAGTAAGAATATTGAAATGTATATTAAGAATATTACACAAATGCATTCAGAGATAATTCCTTTAGAAGAAGAAGATTTTATAGGGAAACTTTCAAAAAGGTTTCAAGCAATTAAAAACTGGTTTCATAATATCGGAAGTTCAATTCTTGGCAAGATTCTGGCACCTTTGATTATAATAGTATTCATTTTTATTTTGACCAAATTAGGTTGTTTGTTACATAAAAGAAAGAAACAGTTGAAAGAAAAGAAAAGAATCTATAAACTCAGAAAAGAAGAAGAAAGGGAGATCGAATTACAGGAGTTACATAGAGAGCGTCATGTTAATTGCAAAGATTATGCAGAAACAGACTTTTAGGTTTACTGATACAAATGAATTTGAATCGATTTCTTAAAAATTTAATTTACCAAAATTTTGAGTGCTGGTGTGGTGATTTGTTAATCACCAGATGAGGGAGTTGATGGAGCGAGATAGAAAACAAAATTTTGTTTAAACTCGCAAAGTCACATTTCCATAACATGAATAAAATTATTAATGATTTGTGATATGTCGTGCTAATACAACTTAGATTAAACTTTACACGTGGGGGGACTAACATGTGTGCTCATAAACGTGCATAAATGTTGCATCTTTTTGTTCGTACAAAATAATAAAATAATTTATTGTTTTCGTTTTTGTCATTACTAATTGCTGCAAACTTAAAAGAAGCATGTGCTTGTTTTGCTTTTCTTTGTCTGTATGATGTCATTTCTACTATTCTAGGTGCATATGGGTCTCATGGAAAAACGGAGACTGGTAGATATAAACGCTGCTTTATTTGTTTGCAATGGCTAGGTAACATTTTGATTAATCGGGTGGGTTAATTAATTAGTAAACCAAGGGGTGGATACAGAATCTACTTTATTTCTTACATTAATACTTTTCTTGTGTTTGTTTTATACTAGAAAACATAAGTTGCCTGCTTTTGGGCCTAGTCATTTGAACCGCAGAAAAAGAGCTGACATATAATTCTGCAGAAAGTCACGAGACGCCCATTCTGAATTAAAACGTTTATTGAAGCTGCATTCACAAAGCAAAAACTGATGAGCTGACATCATTCTGTCGGACATGGCCAAGGTCGAAAGTGAACATTTTGTCAGTCCTTAACTTGGCATCCGCGGAAGTTGTATTGAAAGTCTATGGACGCTGCGAGAATGACTTAATACATTTGTTGCAATCTCAGGAAGCTTCTGGCTTCACGTGGAAGAGACAATGGTCTTTATGAGACATGATTTAATGGAACTTTTTGAGAAACGGGTGACATGTCACTTGTCACTCTCAGCCAATGGGACGTCGAAGATTTCTGAAAACTTTCCTTTGCTAGTTTAGTTAGCGTAGAAAGGTATAAAAAGTCATACCCTTAGGGTTGGGCTGGCTGCTGCTTTCTGACTTTCCGATGAGGGTGATGTGCTACTGGACTTTGCGTGGAGCACGTAAGAATCCTCAAAGAACTTTACTTTAATTTCTATCTATTTAGCTTAGTTAGGGAATTAGGTTTTAGAAATGCTAAACTTTATATATTTTCTTTAAAATTGTTTCAATTGCTTAAATAGTAATTTTCTCATATTTCATTATAATCATGCTTGCATTAATGCTAATAAATTTCATTTATAAAACTTTCAACTTATATACCATAATTTAGTAAATAAAATCTTACTTTTGACAAACAAGCTGGTCTTGGTTATTCAGAAGTGTAGGTTACTATTAGCTAGATCACATCGCCTATGGTGGTCATTTAAATGGTTGGGTTTTATTCTAATGACAATATTCTTTCTGCAAATGTATAAATATGTATATAGTTTGTAGATAATGTGTATATAGATTTATTCTGACCACCTGATTCAGTAGGCCCAAAATATATCAGGTTTATAAATGGGTCCATATTTAGTTTAGAATTTTGTTTATAGGTTATGAAGTTGGGTAGCGTAGTTTATGATATATTTTCTATAGCCCGCTGGATCAACATCACTGTAAAAAGAAGAGCATTTCATTGCCAAGAATGGTGGGCCAATACTTTATTTCGCAATGCGTTTTCTTTCAATTCATTTCATGTCTTTCATGGCAGCTCAGCTGTTTTCAAGACCTATTGGCAGAAATTGGGCTAATAATTTGGGCAAGGGCGCCGTATCTGCTTAAAAAATCCACTGTAGTCGGATGAAAATATACGTCTGAGAGAATTTCTACCGAACACCAGGTTTTGTCAAATGCAGCACGCAATTTCCCAAAGAAAAGAGTGCTAAATTCAAGCAGTAGCAACAGTTTTAAAGTAAAGAACACAACACAATAACATTTGGAAAACAATTTAGAAAAATAGAGAAAAAAATATGGAGCAGAAATACAACAGGTTCATTAAAGTAGGTAAAGGGGAAATGTAAATATAATTTTTTGAAGTTTTAAGACAAAAAGCTAAAAGAAAAAGCAAAGGGCAAATCTTCAGTCACTGCTTACGATTGGAGGGAACCTAGGTGTGATTTCAGGCTGACTGCAATGGAGCAGAGGTCGGAAACACCAAGGAGATCATGCCTGTGAATAATTTCACCTTTGGACTGAGGCACAGACAAAGAGCTTGTATCAGGTTTGCTGTCCTTTTCCAATGCAGACCCTATACAAAAGTCTTTTGCTGGGTTTTGCAAAGCAACGCAAATCACGATTTGCATTGATATATATAAAAAAATAACGCAATGCAGTGCAATTCAGTACCTTGCGTTTATTTGCATTAGGGAGGTGTTCCATGGGTGATGCATGAGTGTTTCCATCAATCTGCCTACTGGTTTTGATGCAAATCCATTTCTACCAAAACTTGTAGACATGGATGTATACCAAAATCCTGAGCATACTTGAGGCTAGCATAAGGAGGAGAAATATTTGTATTTCTCCTCTCCTCATTATTGTCCTCTTTGCATGTGTGCCACATTCTGCAGCACTCATCCTTAGAGGAAATTGCCTTTCACCACAGTTTTTGTACAGGAAGGGACCCTTTCCATCACAAAAAACGTGTTGACCACAAGGCGCTAGGGATAAAGCAGAATGATCCCACATCATTCAAGATATGTAGCTGTTCGATTCTTTCCTGTTCACGCAATGATGTGAATAAACTTCACTATACTTTTTGCGTTCAAACCTCCTGTTTTGCTGGCTTCGTTTTTGCTGGCCTTAGGACTCCGCACACTTTACCACTGCCAACCAGCACTAATGTGCTTGTGCTCTCGCCTTTAAACATGGTAATATTGGCTTACACCCAATCTGCACATTTAAATATTATCTAATAGTTTAATATATATTTGTGTAATTTAATAACTATCTATCTATCTATCTATCTGTCTATCTATCTATCTATCTATCTATCTATCTATCTATCTATCTATCTATCTATCTATCTATCTATCTATCTAATATTTATCTAATTTAATATATATTTATCTAAGCCCCTAGTAAAATGGTACTAGATGTACCCAGGGCATGCACATTAAATTCTACTAGTGAACATGCTGCACTTATTTGCCACCCACATAGGTAGCCCTTTAAACATGTCTCAGCTCTGTTATTAAAGACTGTGTGTACAGTTTAAACTGCCATTTCGAACTTGCATGGTAAGCCTCTTGCCAGGCCCAAATTTCCCTTTAAAATACATAGTAGTCAACCCTAAGATAGGCCGTATACAGCAGAGAAGGCATGGTGCAGTGTTTTAAAAAAAATTGCACATGTACATTTAAGTTTTACGTTTCCTGGTAGTCAAAAACTCCTACATTCTTTTTTCACTACTGTGAGGCCTACCTCTCCAAAAGGTTAACCTTGGGTTACCTTGTTATAATTAATAAGTGACAACTTTCAAATGGGAGCTGACAGGACTATCATGTTTGGTGTCTATGGAATTGTGAATCCAAACCCTCTTTAATGGTAAAGTCAGGTTTTAAGTCATAATTCTGAAACACAACTTTTAGAAAATTGCCATTTTCTTGTCCAAACCATTTAGTGCATTTAGCCTGTATCCTGGGTCACATGACTAGGTATGGCTGGCAGTTGGTCTTTGTGTAATGCTCCCAGACGTGAGGCAAAGGAAGATAGGTGTTGGCAGGATGTCCAAGCTTGTCTAACCTGGCGAGTATAGTCTAGGAATATCATGATTTATTGTGATTGATAGGTGTGGTTCCTAGTTTTTAGGGCTTGCTGCATGATTTTATCTCAGTCTCTGTAGATATGTATTTTGGCAATAATTGGGTGAAGTGGGGGGCTTAGACACCAGAGACCACAAAGCAAGTAGATAGTTGGGAGGCTGACACCCACAAGTTAAGCCCGCCCCAAGGAATAGTTCCACAGCCGAGCCCTCTGTGCCCTCTGGGAAGTCTACAACGCGAAGACTGCATTGCTGATCTCTGTTCTTCACGTCCTGAGGGCATTTTTCCAAATGTTTCCTTGAGCCAGCCTACAAAGTGTGGCTTGGAGTTCACCCAGGATATCTTCCACCCCTGTGACTCGTCCTTCAGCTTCTGTGACTATAATCGCCACTTCACAAAAATCTTGTAATAGGAGGGAC
This sequence comes from Lissotriton helveticus, assembly GCF_964261635.1. NCBI lineage: Eukaryota > Metazoa > Chordata > Amphibia > Caudata > Salamandridae > Lissotriton > Lissotriton helveticus. Next base: position 2,086,992,697 of record NC_136057.1, on the reverse strand, counting down.
ACTGCCAATTCGACCATCTCAAGTTTTGATTCGAGCACCAATCGGGAGGACTGGATCACCAAAAAGATAGCTTCAGTGTCTTCTGTCTGAGAGGAGGCCTGCAGGGTGACCACCGGGTCTTGGCGCCTGTGGGGTCCGAAGTTGGGGCTGTGTATTTGTCTATTGTGGATTGCCCCTGGTTCCTTGAAGGTTTCTCACAGCCTATGTTCAAGCTGCGGGGTCCAATGCAGTTGCTCTACAAGAACCTAGCCAGAGCAGGCGAGGTATACCACAGGAGCGTGCTAGCAGAATGGAGGAGGTGTTTAACAGCTAGCTTGCTCCACAGACTTGTGAGGTGGGTAGCACGTGCAGCCATGAACCCCCTTAACCCCAGTCCAACCTGGTCCAATTTTACGCCTCCTCGCAGCATGGCCAGCACCAGCCTGGGGCATTATGTCCAGACCCTGCCGGGTGCGTAGAGTCCCCATACCGGCCCATACCCAGCCTCACCTCTAGTCCCGGGGGCTCCAGTGTTCTCCAGATGAGAGGGCCAACAAGGAGGAGAGCAGTGCAGCGCTGGTTGGAAAATCAGTGAGACCTCCCCAAATAGTGGGAGGGCGATGGTGATCTGTTCAGCTCCCACCATCGCAGGGCTGCTGTCTCCTGGAATCCTTAAACAAACAATAATGGTTCTGTCGGGAAGAGCATTTCAATTGAACATGGTATCTAATACACTATATTTGTGTGTATATCCCGTGGAGGATATACACCGATTTACACAAATAAAAGAATGAAGCACTGATCCCAATGTATAGAAAATGATTCTTTAGTATTCAATTCTCTCTTAAATCTTAATTATGCAAAGCATTATGTATATTGTCCAATATACATAAAACATAACCTGTGAATAAACAAGGGGTGTAGGTCGTGATTTGTGACTGAATGTGACAAGTGAAAACAACGTCTATACATAAAAGGAAAGTTTTTCAGGGTATCAACTGTAAATCACAATAGTCTTAATGGATTACATTTGTTATTTTGTTCCTTGGGACTTTGTGCAGTTGGGTATATAACATAACACGTCGACGTGTCGACCCTAGTGATGATGAGTTGATAATGCGCATCTGGAGTGGGTCTTCATCATGACTGGAAAAGGGTAGGACAGCCTTGTTATTGTGTGTGTAGTTCGTCTGGTCCTTTACTGATGATGGTGCTTGTCAGCCCACAAGGCAATAAGTAATGTGAGTTCACTGCTTATCTTCTAGATTCTACTGCACCAGCCGGTGGGATTATTTTCTGGCCTGGGTCGCCTTGGCAATTGCTCAGGCGTGTGGGAACAGACATCTGTCCTCGTCAGGTCCTCGCAGTAAATGCCTTTATCTAGAAGATAAGCAGTGAACTCACAGCACTTAGTGCCTTGTATTTCAAATATATGTCTACCACTTTTAGGCAGCAGCAAGCTTTCCTTTTTCTTCCTGGTTTTTATTTGTGTGGCAGATGCTTGCATTAAAAAATCAAATAAATAACCAATGCACCCACTTGCCAAGGCTCGTCTTACAAGCATTGCCAGTGCTAGTAAGTGTTGGTCCTGGCTGTCATCTTTAGGCCTTCACCCCTCCTGCATTGCTGAATTCATTTTTGTTGACTTTAGGACTCCGTGCACTTTTCCATCGCTAACTTTCTTCTGCTCACTCGCTAAAATCTAGTAAAATTGGCATACACCTGATTGGCACATATAAATTACTTGTAAATCCCTAGAATGTGGTACCACATGTACCCAGAGACTGTAACTTAAATGCTAGGAGTGGATGTCTTCACATCTAACATGGGCTTCAATTGGAATTCATAGAGCATATTATCAAGCACATTATCGCCGCTTTATCGGCAGTTTCCTGCCGATAAAAGCGGCGATAATGTAACGTCTTTCTTGATAATATGCCCCTAAATTTCGTACAGTAGGAATGAAGACTGTCTGCTCTTGGGAACACTCAATGGCTTGCTGGTGCAGGAAAGAGTTATTCTGCACAACTCTGGGGAGGTTCCAGTCCAGAATGCTTCTGGCTTGAAGACATGGATCATAGAGCATAATGCACCCAGATCACTCCTGCACCATAAACGTTTTCCATCTGTTTTCCTTATGTGTACCTTATAGTTTTGACATTTGTTTTTCTGTGAGGGGAATGAGTGAATAAGTGAGTGAGTGAAAAACATTTGTAGCGCACAATGGATTAAACCATCTAGTGGTGGTACTCATAAGGAAGCAATGGAAAGGAAAATAAGGTGACTTTATTATCTGTTCTTTTTCTGCAATTTATATTGGCTATGCCAGTAAATAAAACATCATATCTGGTACTGCAGACTATAAAGCTGATGTGAGCTGCTAATTTGTTACTGTAAGCAGTTCTACATGAGCTACTGTTTGTTCAATCTCACAATATCAGTGAATTACATTTGTCATAGAAGATTTTTCTAAGTTTTCAGCCAGTCATCTTGTGCTTTTGCAGAATTGCAGACCTACCTCTGAATAATCAGCTTTATTTGGACAATACTCATCAGATTTTGCAACTGAAAGGTCGGGCAATGGAGGGCACCATGTCTCGTCCTTAAGATTTATATGCCCCTGGAAGTGGAAAAGACCATCACATTAAATTGTAATATAAATGCATTAGTATACATGCATTTTAATAAGCCAAATTGTAATATAAAAATACAGTTTGTGAGTAGACCTTACTGCTTACCTCAAATGGATCACATCGACTAGCAATTTCAACGAGAATAGTTGCATAGCTGTAGAAGGCAATGAGACAACTATGTTACCAATTAGCATAAGTTTGAATCGTGCAACAATGTGTTGAATACAACTCGTCCACATAATTGCGATCCTACACACGCATGTTTTTTCAGGAATCACAATTACGGATGGTGAACCTCACTACAGTGCCTAATTTGAGCTGGTGATTGCAGGTTGCCCACCATCAATCATTTTGGTGGTCAACCCATATTTTTCAGTATCATACTGTCAACCAGAACAAGAAAGAGAAAAGCACAAAAGGGGGGAAGAAAAAGGAAAAGAAAGATGGAGAAATAGTGACAAAGGGAGAAAACTGGGATGAAAAAGAACCTGTAAGAGTCAGATAAAGAGGTAGGAAATATCTGGTGGTGGCATGATGGAGTATGGGCTGGCATCCCGACTATGCAGGCTCGGTATGCAGTAGTGCTGGCCGAGGGCTTCTGAGCAAAACTTTGGACCCCAGCACCTATTCTTTTAAAGATTAAGCACTGAATCCACACCTTAATTACCATATGCACTAAAGTATGCACCCCAAATTACATTTCCGCTGGCCAAACCTTCTTGGAGATTCACAGGTGATAAAGCCCTGAAGAATTATAGGCTGAAAAACCTTTTGGATGTGAGAGAAATATTCTTTGCAAAAATCTTTCTCGGAAGGCTTACAGATTGGGTGGAAGTGAACAGCATTGTACCCCCCCCCCCCCCGAACAGGGAGGGGTTTCAAGGAAGGTCACTCCACCATTGATCTCTCCCTCTCACTTGTCAATCGCACAGAAGTCAGTAGAGCAGAGGGGCAGACTGTTTTGCTGCATTGTCGAGTTCCGGGCGGTATTTGAATTGGTGGACTGGAATCATTTACGGGAGGCACTGGTCAGGTCGGAAATCCCCAAGGATCTGCTAGCTATAATCCCGAAGCTACACAGCTATAATTGGGCTCATGTTATTAAGGATACTGAAGGAAACTTGGTGCAGAAAACAATGATTGAAAATGGATCGAGACAGGGTGCATCTTGGCCCCCTTACATTTCTCATTATTTATAGCTGATCTAACATCAGCTTTGGAGTAGATGGAAAACATATTGAATGTTCACTATATGCAGACAATCTCGTCATTTTAGATCAGACAGAGATAAGTCTGTAAAGAAAGTTGTATGTGTTTAGGGAATATTGTAGCAATAAAAACTATTAGTAAATATGGAGAAAATAAAGGTATTTATTATTTATTTCTTTTTGGTGTTTTTTGTAGCACGAACATGACCCTGTACAGGGTATCAGAGCGCTTTACAGGGCCTTAAAACAACCCGAGCCATACATATTACAAACCATTACTGGTTTGAAACATTTACAATTACGAAAGGCATATTCAAATATATAGTGTTCAACAGATAGACTACCATAGAGCCTCTAGTACTACAACATCAGAGCACTTTACAGGGGCCTTAAAACATCCCGACCCATACCTATTCCGATCCATTACTCGATAGTGATATTACAATTATGAAAGGCATAATCATCTATGTAGTGTTCAACAGATAAACTACCATAACGCCTCTAGCACTATTCAACATAATGAGACAAAACATGAATATACAGGTCCTGTAATTAACGTAATAAGACAAAACATGACTATACAGGTCCAGTAATTAACAGTGAGGGGCTTGTGTGAGCATACGAACAGCAGGGGAGCATGACATATATATAGTTCAGCTGTAAGGTATTAGGGAAGAAATGTCTTCATATAAAACAATATTGCTTCCTTTTTGAATGTTGCGATGGAAGGAATTCTTCTCATGTCCGGGGGGAGGGCATTCCAAATTCTCGGTGTTGCTCCTGAGAAAGCTCGGTCATAAGTTTTTTCTTACGGAAAAGTGCTGGTTTCAGTAGTATATCTGCTTTGCTTCTGGAGGAGCGAGACCCTCCCGACAGCGTGCGTTTCTGGGCGAGATAGACTGGAGATTTGTTGTGTATTGCTTTATGGGTGATGCATGCCAGTTTGAACTGGATATGTGCTTCAAACGGAAGCCAGTTAAGAGCTTTCAAGTGAGGAGAGATATGGTTGCATTTTTTGGATCCCGCTATGAGTCTTGTTGCTGCATTAAGACATGCTTTCAATGGGGCTGTTGAGATCTTAAGGAGCCCTGCTAAGGTTGTGCAACCATATTCAATCCTTGAAATTACCAATGCCTGGACTGATGTTTTGAGGTCTGCTTTGTTTATAACAGGTTTTAGCTTTCGTAAGTAGCTTAAGTGGAACCTGCCGTTTTTTGCCATTGTGTTGATATGTGCTGACATGTTAAGGTTTTTGTCCAGAATGATACCCAGCAATTTTGTTGACTCAACAATCTTCGAAGTGCAATTTAGAGCAGTGCTGAGGTTGGACCATTCTGCAATAATTATTTTACTTTTCTGTGGAGTAATCAGTAGGAATTCAGTTTTCTGAGGGTTTAGCTTTAGGTGGTTCTTGGTTAGCCATAGTAGGGTTCTCGTTAAAGCTAGATTCATAGTCTTTATGTCATCCGTCAAAGCGACCTTGATGTACAGCTGAGTGTCATCAGCATACATATGGAAAGCAATGTTGTCTTTTTGTAGTATTTCCATAAGAGGTTCTACATAAAGATTGAAAAGTGCCAGAGATAGTGTTGAACCTTGCGGAACTCCTATATTGTTGTTGGTTGCGCTTGAAAGGGTTTGGTTGACAATTACTTTTTGCGATCTATTTTCCAGAAAAGGGCTAAACCATGTTAGCACTGTACCCTCAAAACCCATCCTGTTTTTCAGTCGATCAAGTATATAGGCATGGTTCACCGTGTCGAAGGCTGACAACAGGTCCAGCAAGATTAAGAGGCATGTTTCGTTCTGGTCAAGATCCAGTAAGGCATCATCAACTATGTGTAGAATCACGGTTTAGCAGCTTGAAATCAGAGATGTGTATGCTCAGTTGTTGTTGGACAAATTTTTCCATAATTTTGGCCAACATGAGAATATTGGATACCGGTCTGAAATTGTTCGGATCTAAGGGGTTCTCGGTTGTTTTTTTTTAGGAGCGGGATGACTTGTCCTGTTTTTAAGCAGGCCGGTATTTGACCTTGTGACAGAGAGGCATTGATGACCTTAGTTCAAGACGGGATTAGCAGGTGATTTATGGAGGACCAACATTTCGCCGGTAGGGGATCGTTATAGTGATTATTTGGTGTCGAGGTCGCCATGATCTTTGAAATGTCTAATTCACTGACCTGTATAAAATCTGACCATCTGGCATTGTTTTTGGGTTTGAATGCTTCCTGTACCTCCAGCACCTTATCACCCTGGTCCTTCTTCATTTCTATTTCATCTGCTGATTTTTTGAGTTCCTTCTCCAGCTTTGTCTGAAAAGAAGACCGTGAAATCTTCGCTATTTAAGTTAGTTTTGGAAATGACAGGAGCAATTTTGGCCGCCTTGTTTGATTCTTCTTTAAGAAGATCGAAGAGGTTGGAGGTCTATTTATTGCGCTATCCAATTCTTTCCTGAAGAATTCTTTTTTAGATTTAATGACGCTTTTCTTATACGCTTTCCTGGATTGTCTCAGTAAGGTTAGATGGGGTGAAGAAGGGTGTTGTCGCCATTTACGTTCTGCTAGTCTCAGTAACCTTTCTTCATTTAGGGCACCATTGAACCATGGATTTTTGTCTTTCTCCGAGAACCTTTTCAGTTTTAGTGGGGCTATGTCCTCCATAATGCTGGACATAGTTTTGTTATAATGCAGCATGAGGTCGTTGATGTCAACCATGCTCTTGGGTGGTTGCAGATCAGTTTCGCACCGTGCGGCTAAGTTTTCCATATTAATTCCTCTTGTGTCCCTGGTCCACTTTTTGGGTTTAATAGCTTGTGTGGACGATTTAGATTTTCTGAGGGGAATTTCAAAGGTAATTATGAGGTGGTCCGACCAGTCGCATGGTGTGATTACAATGTTCTCAATAGATTTCTCTTTAGCTATGATCCAATCTAATATGGACCCTTTATTGTGAGTGGGGAGATGGCCTCCTTGGATTAAAGATTGGCCATCAAGGAAATTTTTCAACACACTGATTTGATTGTCATCATGATCTTCCCAATGAATATTAAAGTCTCCTAAAAAAATAATGTTCGTCTGCAGATTAGCGTTAGTAATATTGATTTCTATCAACTGGTTGATGAATTTGGTCTTAGTACCCGGGGGATGTTATAGTGCGTGGAGTTTGCAGTACTGGTTATCTGCTGATCTTAAGGACATGCCTAGATATTCACAGGACTCTAAAGGATCAGCCTGTATTTTTGTGATGGAAATGTCAGATCTCTGTACACAAGCGATGCCTCCATCCTTTTCTGATATTTCTGTCCTGTCTCATAATCTGGTAGTTTGGGGGGACTAGGAGGTCTAGGCAGGGCGACGAAGAGTCAGAAAGCCATGTTTCCGTTGGAATTATTACGTCAATTTCATGGTTGAGTATGAGGTCGGCTATATCTGCCGCATGTTTATTCGCTGAGCGACAGTTGAGTAGAGCGCAGCGAATATGTTTCTGCTCAGTGCTCACGGGTGGCAGAGATTCTAGAGGCATTAATTAAACTTTCCTAAGATTCTTGGTATTGATCCGTCTAATGTTTGTCTGAGAGATTCTACAAGCGTTTGTTATGATCATTTGAATATTGTTGTTTTCTTCTAACTAGGGGGGTCATTAGGATCATTAGGGTCATTAGAATGGCGGACGGACTTTGTCCGTCCGCCATCCTGTCGTGGGCAGGGACCGTCCGCCATAAGGGCGGAGGTCCCGTGCCTCGAATTAGGATACACCCACCACAGTAGCAGGTGCATCCCGCATTTGTAACATTGCGGCGGGCGGTGCTGAAAGCACCGTCAGCCACAATGCCAAAAATGCATGTTGTGCATTTCAAAGCACAACATGACAGGCACCTCGCGGTTAAACATTGTAGCTCAAGTTATGTTAAAAGTGAACATTTTTGTAGTATTAGCAAGTCTTCCATGAATACTGACATCAAGATCTCTTTCTAAATTCTGGGTCATGTGTAGTCACCTTCCAAATTGTTTACTGAACAAATAATGCACTGCAGTAACTCTTAATATATTTTCTCTAATTTTAGTAAGAAACATTACCACTGGCTTCATTGTTAAAGAGATTCAATTGAGTAATCGGCCAACCTACCGAATTTGTGAAGTCTAAATACATCCCATGATCATAACCACTAGAATACAAAATATATCTCCTTACATTAGTCAGGATTATTACAAAGAATACTGGGGCAGATTCACAAGAACTGATGCATCTCTGCATATTAGCAGAGATTCGTCAGTTCAATTGCGTGACAGAATAAACCCTTGCGCCACCATGGATGCGGCGTATTTACAATGCAGCGCACCATGCAACAAGAATTGACAGATGCGTCACGCATCTGTTGTCATACCAGTAACGAATTGCTGGAGTCATGTCGCAAGCACGACGCAACTCCAGCAATGTTTAGGAATGCCTATTTCTAATGTGCTGCGTCACTCCTTACACCTGCTTCACTCTTGTAGATTTCATGGAGTCACTTTTTCGAGGCTTTCTTGCGTTAGAACGCCTTCCCTGCATACATTAAACTGGATGCAGGTATATTGTGGCGCAAGGCTTTACAACGTGATGCATCTCGCTAGATGCGTCACATTGTAAATGTGTAGCAACGAGGCGCATTGTTTACGCTGCCACTGCATCACAAAAGTGACATAACGGCGGCGTAAAAGTGTTGCAAGGGGCTTGTACGTCTACCCCACTGTATCTGCTTTTTTTACTGTGCAAACTGTTAAATATTCTCATATTTGCATTTACTAAGTATATGTCTTTTGGCCCTGATGAAGCAACATGTTAGTCGAGAAACATGTGTTAGTCTAGGAATAACTTTTAAATCAGCAATAATAATTAAAAAAACTCTTGATTTATTCCTTAAAATTTGATTACTGAGTATTACTCATTAAGCTTCGGACCTCAAAATACAGTCAGTGTTTACTAATACAATTTAGGTGACACTATCTGTTGAAGACTTTTGGGATGTCCTTCAGAATCATCTTTAGGGACGTTGGAAATAAAGGCATTGTACCTACTAATTGGACTCTGTGATCCTTGAAGCCATCACCACCCACATACAGAAGTATCAGAGCCTCAGCAGACCAACAGTTAATTTCTCTAGATTCCTAATTAAAATGTTCTATTTATTGAAGATGAATAGAATGCAACAGTGATAAGAACAATATTTAAGACTGGATCATTAAAAGTATCCCATCAATCACAACCAAATTTTCATATGGGAACAGATCACAATTTTCCAAATGAAATACACATCGAAATATTTATGGTGTAAATTAAGCGCATCTAAAAATACTTTTTTTAAATTAAAAATAATAAAGATACATAAATAAACCCAAAATACCTACCAACCTAAATGGACCCTCAGCATGCATAAGCAAACACTTACATTACAAAACAAAGCAGAACAAGAGAGCAGGAGTAGTAAAGAGTCATATTTTTAATAGCAAAATTCTTCAACACACCCCCATATATTATCAAACGTATGCAAAATCGAATTATGCCAATGCTAAGCTTTTCCTTACATGTCAGCTCAATGAACAAAGACTCATATATTACTTTGTGTGAGCTCATATTCCAAAGTCTAACAAGAGATTTCTTGGCAATGATTATTTCGCTAGAAACAAAGGTCAAATCATACCATTTTGAAGGAGAGAGAGCGTGAGATACCAAATTCGGCTTAGCAAAAACATCTTAAAACTCAGTTCCATTGTCACAAAAGAATATCTTAGGAAATTAAGTATCTGAGACAACACCATCCCAATGCTTGTCATCAACAAACATCTCCAAGTTAAGCATCTGCACAAGTGTTGGTATTTACTAAAGAATACTTTGGGGACCATTAGGATGGCGGGCGGACTTAGTCCGCCCGCCATCCCAGTGCAAAATGGGACCGCCAGCCATAGGAGCGGCGGTCCCGCCTTGACAATTAGGATGCGCCAGCCACACTGGCGGGTGCATCCTGTACCTGCCCGCCGCAATGGTAAAAATGCACGTTGTGCATTTCAAAGCACAACATGGCAGGCACCGTGCGGTGCCTGCCATGTCGCACTTTGAAATGTGGGGGGGTACCATAGGTACCCCCCATGTGCACCCCCCACCCCCTGGAGTCCCAGGGGGCCCGCAATGGGCCCACGCAGGGAGTCTCCGCATGCCTTTCCGTGGCGGCAGGCATGTCTGCAGGTCCATCCTAATATGGCTGGCGGTGTCTATTAGACACCGCCACCATATTAAACATTTTCCGCCCCGGCTGCAAGGCGACCGGGGCGGAAAAGCGGCGGACAATGTTTAGGTCTGCCGCGGTCCCCTCTCCATAGTAATATGGCGGGGGGAAATGGATGGCGGGTGGGCATTGATGTCGGGTGGATCGCCACCACCACCATGGCAGTGGCGATCCACCCAACATCGTAATGGACCCCTTTGTGTTTCATCAATTGGAGACTTAAAGCCAAGAATTTCAGTAGAATACACTAGGTATAGACCCAGTAGTCAGACAACGCAGGTAATCAGGCCGGTTCTAGATTTTTGGGGGCCCTGGGCATAAAGTGAATGTGTGAGGCCACTCTATTTTATATATGATGGGTTGGGACTGTCTGAAGGTATACAGGGATATCGTTCCAGATCGTTGGTGCATTACTGGAGCTTGTCCTTTCCCTTGTTTTTTTCTTTTTTGCAATTCTTTGTCCCCCTGTTTAAGATGTCCTGGATACAGAGCACAGAGAGCCACCGGAGATGGTAAGCTTGTCATTCAAGTAAGCAGGGTGCTGGTCATGATGGATGTATAGATGAAGCAAATCACTGACAGAATATCAACTCACAGAATATCGACCTACAGAAACATCGATGCTGGAATATCGAAGGCAAGTATATCGACATCCTATCTACAACAAGGTAAGTACAAAAATATCAAAACTAAAATATCGATGTTGAAAATATCGTAATTAAAAATATTGTTTTTTTCTGTTAAAAATAAATGTGTAAAATAAAGTAAATAATACTAGTAAATAAAATAAACAGTTAAAAATATTTAATAATGTTTAAAATTAATAAATAATACATATATAATAATAAAACATTAATTAAACATATACATAAAATATATAATATATATACTTACTTAATAATAACTTTTAATAATTATTTTAATTACTTATAAATTATTTATAAATACTATGAATTAGGAATACATCTAGACACATAAAATAATAACATAAATAAAAAGTAAATGATTATTGTAATAAATTAAAAAATATATACTTTCAAAATATTTAACATTATTTAAATACTACATTATCTACAATAATAGAAAACATATAAAATAGATAAATAAATAAAACTACTATTTAAAGTCCAAAAAAACTACAGTAATGAAAACATTGGATAGCGTAGAACTTAAAATTACTATTCCCACTCCCAAAAATGCAACAGTAGGGAAAGCGTTGAATAGCGTAGGGGTACAAATTACTATTCCCACTCCAGTGAGTGCAACAGTAGGGAAAACGTTGGATATCATAGGGGTAAAATTTACTATTCCCACTCAAGTGAGTGCAACAGTAGGGAAAACGTTGGATAGCATAGGGGTACAAATTACTATTCCAACTCCAGAGATTGAAACAGTAGGGAAAGCATTGGATAGCGTTGGGGTAATAATTACTATTCCCACTCCAGAGAGTGCAACAGTAGGGAAAGCGTTTGGTAGCGTAGGGGTAAAAATTACTATTCCAGGTCCAGAGAGTGCAACAGTAGAGTAAGCGTTGGATAGCGGATGGGTAAAAATTACTATTCCCACTCCGGTGAGTGCAACAGTAGGGAAAGCGTTGGATAGCGTAGGGGTAAAAATCACTATTCCCGCTCTAAAGAGTGCAACAGTAGGGAAAGCGTTGGATAGTGGGAAGGTAAAAATGACTATTCCCACTCCAGAGAGTGCAACAGGAGAGAAAGTGTTGGATAGAGTAGGGGTAAAAATTACTATTCCCACTCCAGTGAGTACAACAGTAGGGAAAGCGTTGGATACCGTAAAGTTAAAATTACTATTCCCACTCCAGTGAGTGCAACAGTAGGGAAAGCGTTGGATAGCGAAAGGTAAAAATTACTATTCCCACTCCAGAGAGTGCAACAGTAGGAAAAGCGTTGGATAGCGTAGGGGTAACCATTACTATTCCCACTCCAGTGAGTCCAACAGTAAGGAAAGTGTTGGATAGCAGGTGGGTAAAAATTACTATTCCAACTCCAGGGAGTGAAACAGTAAGGAAAACGTTGGATAGCGTAGGGGTAAAAATGGCTATTCCCACTCCAGAGAGTGCAACAGTAGGTAAAGCGTTGGATAGCATAGAAATTAAATATTACATACTTATAAATAAGGTTTGTATTTACAATAATTAATCATTTAAATTTTAAATAACTCATCATTTACAAATACTCAATAATTATTAAAAACAAAATTAAAATTGAATAACTAATTAACAAAAAATTAACAATAAATACCAATAATTATTAATTAAGTAATAATTGTTACCAAATAATAAATATTGAACAATAAAATATTTTCCAAAACAAAAAACATATTTATTATTAAAAATTCATTAGCAATTAAAAAACTTTAAATAATAAAATTATGTTTTTTACCCAAAAATACTTTTTATAAAACATTACTTACCAATTATTAAAAAATAATTTCTAATTAATAAAAATTACTTACCAGTTAAAAAAATTAATTACCAATTAAAAAAATAATTACCAATGGAAAAAAATACCGATTACAAACATTAATTACCAATTAAAACATGTAATTACCAACTTAAAAAGTTAATTACCAATTGCAAACATTAGTTACCAATTACAAACATTAATTACAATTAAAAAAACTTAATTACCAATTACAAACATTAATTACCAATTACAAACATGAATTACCAATTAAAACAATTAATTACGAATTACAAACATGAATTACCAATTTAAAAAATAAATGAACAATTAAAATAATTAATTGCCAATTAATAATTAATTAAAATGAATTAATTATCAATACTAGTAAATTAAAATAAATTATTAAATAATTACAATTAAAATACTTCCCACCCGATTCCCCTATACACCCACTACCTTCTACAAAATGTAAATGCAAAAATTAATTACAATTAATTTGCAATTCCTAGAAAATAATAATTAAATATATTTAAATTACTTCCCACCCTATTCTCCTATAAACCCACAACCAGCTCCAGTACTAAAACATAAAATTGACTTAACAATAACATTGTTAATATATAAAAATAGTACACATATAATTTAAAACAAGTAAAATACTTAACAAAAAACATATAACACATACATATTAAATACATGATAAAATACAGAACAATAATACAAATATCGATATTAGTAACATCGATATATTTGATATCGATATTACTGACTTCGATATTACTTACATCGATATAAAAAAAAATCGATATTACTTACCTTAGGGTCAATATTCTGTCCAACGATATTCTTGACCTCAATATTCTTTATCTTCGATATTTCAGACTCGATATTTCTGTAGGTCGATATTACAAACTCGATATTTAGACTGTGGACCAGATGAAGCAGCTGATTTTGAAGGTAGTGCTGGCCAGCGGGGAGGGAATCTACCAAGTTCCATCAGGGTGGGGTGAAATGCCCATATTTCTTCAAGCCCTAATGAGGTGTACTGCAGCATTTAGGATGCACTTAAGAATAGTATGGATTAAAATTCCAAGATGGTTTCCCAGGTACCTAGTGCAAGATACGGTGTGTGAAACAGAAGATTTTAGGTAGATGTGAAAGCCAACAAAACAACTGAAAATAGCATTACTTCTATTGAAAGCTGCACTCAAGTTACTGTAAAATTAAGCAATGGGATCTAGTGAGATAAATCTGAATTGTGATACCTTTACCTTTTAGTTGAAAGATTATAAGCCACGTTTCAGTGCTGAACAAACAAAGCATTACTGTTGAGGTTTCCCGTGACAGTGATTAGCATCCAGGTATTTTTCATCTCAAACTCACATTGTTAAATGTGAAACTACCAGAACACATTGAAATGTGTGTTAAATGGTTCAACAGAAATCATGCTTTAACAATGCTGCAGTCATGTCTCACTAACCGCCCCCTTTCCTTGGGCTTCTGTGTTGGACTCTGGCTCCAAAGCTACGGAATGGAAAGACAGAGCACTATTGTTACATCCTGGCCAGTAGTTACAGGTAAGACCATTTTGTATCCTGAAACCAGAAGCTGGTATTTTCTACAGGAAGTTATAGGCTGATTTGTAAACGGCTGGTCCTTGTCTGTAGCACACTGAGCAAAACAACAATGGCCTGGAATGCTTGCTATAATATTTATCAGCAGTTGAAATTAATTCAAGCACTCTACCCTGCAGATTTTTTGTCTTGTTAGTGAAACTCCCAAAGATCAATGAGTGTGCCCTGATGTGGGCCTCCAAGGTCTCTGGTCAATAAGGTGCAATCTGCACCTTTTTTTGGGGGGTCTGAAGAGGCTGAAACCAGACTGTGGTTTCTTGTGTTTTAGTTGAAGAAGGACATTAAATGGTATGGCTGGTCTTTTCCTATCTGAGCAGGATCAAAGCTTATTTGCATAAGGTTGATCCCTGATAGTAGTAGCATAGTGAAAATAAAGCACATGGACTAGAATTTCACCCAAGTAACACCCAGTTTCTGATATGAATGCAATGAATATTCCCATCACTTTGTTTTTCTCAGCAGAGCAAAACAGCAAAGTTGTCAACAGAACTTCTTGAGATATAAGTATACAGAACAACAAAATCCTTGCTTCTTGACGAATTTGAATCTCTCAAATTGGAAGTGTGCTCAGTATACAGACAACAGCATAGAGACTCTCAAATGAATGAAAGTACAGGATATATTAACATACATGCCACATATAACCTAACAATCAGGAAACCAAGAAAAAAATTATTATATCCTACCTCCCCAGCTTCTACTTCTATCCTTGGAACAAATTATTCCATATTGTATCAGAACTGCAATATCCTCACCTTCCTCAGCTAACAACACTCCAAACAACAATGTGATAATCTTACTCAATCCTTCTTCAAAAAGAATAAACTAATACTGTATCTAGGCAGAAAAAAATCCTATACCTGATAATCTTCCTATGACTTCTCACAACATCCAAACTGTGACTACTTAAAACTCTTTCATACCAATATATGTGGGAAATCTTGAATGCTGCTGCTATAAACTGTAGTCTGATGCCACATATGTATTTTCCCTAGTCTCAAAACAGGACTCCTGGACTTGTTTAACTGTTCTTTAGAACACTGTATTTTATCAATCGCCTGGAAATATGGCATAGTGAATCTTTTGAAAAATAAAAAAACACCTTGACTACCAAGATTTTAATAAAGTCCAGCCAATCTTCCTTCTATCATTCTTTAACAATCCTTTGGAAAACTATTTTTAAGCCTCTGTAGAAATTTGTTGAAAGTACTAATCTAATCTTTTGGATGGCTTCCAAGCCAGATTGTGGCTTGTGGTGATCCTAGTGGTTTTAGAAGACTTAAGAATCTAACCTCTTCCATTCCCACCTAGGGTCATATGCAGTCTGTGCATCCATCTCAACACCAATCTGTCACTTGAAACACAGTGACAAAAGTGCCTGGTATGTGCGTTGGCCAACTCAAAATCTTAAAGAAACTTTTACCTTACATCAGCAGCAACTGCCAAGAAGCAGTTGTCAAAGGATTAATTCAAACTAGGCTGAATTACACCAGAGCGATTTATTTAGCTGTCCCTAAAAACTCTATCTACTTCAACTCATGCAAAATGACACTACCTGCCTCATACTCAGCATCTCAAGACATACCAGGATATCACCATTCCCAAGAACCCTGGCCTGGCTGCAATTTGATCTAGGGTTGACTTCAAAGCTCTTATAATCGAACATAACATTTTACATGACCACTGTTCCACCTTTCTATCCTACAGATTATTTACTTTAGCAGCCAAGCTAAACTTTATACCCCACCAGTTCTTATGACCACTTTAAGGACACTTAACGGGCTTGTGGTTTCACCAGGAAAATGTATATAAGGAGTTAGCCAAATAACAGAGTATGTGTTTTCATCCTGTAACACAGATAAAAAAAATTGACAAAGATGGAAAGATATGGGTCTTGAAACAAACAGCTCAGTGTTGCACCTTGGTTCTCCTGGTTGAAGCTGGGCAAATCATGTGCTCCATGGGAGTTTTTTGCCATTAGCTCATGGACTTAATGGCCATTATCTGAATGTAAGGATTTTAATGTGGGCACCTGCTCATTTAGGGCTGTTTCTTTCTCAATGTTTACACATCCTCTTTTTTAGCCTCTCTAAAGGTAAACATTTTAATAAAGTGACTTGTGTAATTCATCTCTTGTGCTGCAAGTCCTCCCTCTCATTTACAATGTTAGAAAATGCTGGCCCATCACACCTCTACACAGTGGTTGTTCTGGGTGTTAGTGTGTGGAAACCTGACTGTGCTGCTCCAGGCTTCCAAGCTTGTCTGTTTGGTTTACAACCCTTTTTGGTTAGACTGCTTGTCTGCATCAGTCGTATTGATAACAAAAATTGTTTGCAATTTGTTGTCCTGCAGGAGCTCACAGCAGGATACAGGACAAATATGAAAAATGAGGGACTATACCTATCCTGCCACTTGCCAACCTACTTTGTTTGGCCTCACTGAGTTGCATCATTGCTGCAAGGTCGAGGGAAGGGGCCTCTCCTGGGACTCACAACACTGGATCATAGCTACGAGGACCATGAGAGAAGCGCTCTGAGGCCTAAGAAAGGCCATGAGTGGTGTAGCAATGGTGGCATGGGGCCTGGAGCAACCAAGGTAACATGGACAAGTAACTCTCTGAAATCAATTTGAAGCACTTTTTCAAAACATATCAGCAGATTTAACATTTCACAAAACCTCACCATACTTGTTCATCAATATTACCTGCTTCTTTCCCCAGGAGAAAGGAACACACAGACTGCTCTATTGCTGTGCTTCCTTGACTTTCATCTGACCCAGAAATTGGAACCTGGCAAGAGTGACTCTACCTCGTCCTCAGAAGAAGTCACTTAAGCCGTTCACCTTGTTTCTCACGAGCACAAATGTGCACAAGTTTGTACAGGTTACATGAACATTCAATGTAATAGAGTGCCGTCATTTTTTCTTCGTATTTCACTGTTTTTGCTCAAATACAGACCACTCTTTGCATTTCTTTCTATAACTTTTAATGTCTCCCGGTTTCCTTATTTTTACAACTTTTTTGCATGTCATCAAAACTGCCTTCTAATACTACTTGTTGAGACATTGTTTCTTGTTACATACACTATTTACCCAGGTCTCAACTGCGTCTACGGGGTATCTCCTGTTGTTTGGTTACATAACAGTAATGTTTTGGGCTTAGTACAAAACATTGAGGTTTGAGCACATAGTAGTTCTAGTATTTGTAGGAACTACAATGGAACCAGAATAAAGAATACTCTGCCTTGGTGGGGAGGATTCAAACACTTATCCTAATTATATGTATAATGACCATAATGATCATAAAAACGGGGCAAAAATAAATAAGTAAGTAATGGAAGGCCCCCCCAGGTGATGCCGAAAAACACATGCCGAAAAACTCTCATGGATTTGATTTGATGTGTGGTGAAAACTCCAGAGGAGTGCTGATGACTGGTGAATGTCAAGTAAATGTGAGAAATGTTGTGTAGTCCTTACAGGTATGAGATACTCATGTGAATGAGACTGTAGGGTCTCAGAACTACGTGTTATGGGCTGCTATATGATTAGGAGCAGAAATAAAAGAAGAACAAGCAATGACAAGACTGGAGGCGGATGCCAGCAGCGTTGGGGGATGAGTAGTAAACAGTCTGCAAAAACATGCGCTCATTTGGAACGCTACAGATTAATTGAAAAAAATTGAGAAAAAGGGCAGAAAGAGGATGTGGCGTAACAGCCAGAACTGCTGACCTTGGAGCTGGAGACCCACGTCAGCTCGCAAGCACGCTTGAAACGTGTGCAAAAAAGTTTAATATAAGTACATTGGATAAACCACATTTTATATGTGTGCAGTCTGTGCAGATAAAAACCTTTATGAAATAGCTCCAGAAAAGCAAATGGAAACAGTACTACTGCATCGGGAAACTGAGATGAGAAGCACATGAGGATCAGTATGCTACAGCCAATAGAAACGGAGAACAAGTAAGTGGCAAGCACAGGAACCAAGGGAAGCAAGTGGGGTGGAATGTAAGCCCCTTTTAAGATTTATATTAAATACAATAGATTTCACAAGCACGGCACAAGCGCTGTGCGGGCCAAGCCTATAAAAAGCACCAAGTAGTCTTTAATTCTGACGTTGCTATGTGTTTTATACATTCATTAGTAGACAAGAGGGATCGATTATAACAAGGGGAGCTTAATTCTAGGAGTTAGCCTAGTTCTAAGAACTCTTAATTTGAAAAGATATGGAAAGTGTGACAAAGAGAGGTCAAGGGACTGAGGGGCATATTACCAAGCAGGGCGATAGGCAATTATTGCCGTTTTAGCGGCCGTTTTCGGCCGCTAAGCGGCGATAATTATATTGCTCTATTAGCAAGCTGTCGCTAACAGCAGTTAGCGACAGCTTTAGGCGATAGCGAGCGGTTTGGGTCCCGCTTTGCATGTCAGCGATATTTATCGCTAATGACATGCAAAGTGGGCGTACCCAACCTGTTAGCGACTGAAAGCAGTCGCTAACGTCGCTATAGCCTATTAGCAAGGCAGGAGTAGCGATGGAAATATTCCCGCTATCGCCAAAAACTAACGCCTGCTCTGACCAGTTCTTAGCCATGTTATCCAATGGGAGGTGGAAAACATGGCTAAGAGCATTTTGTCACTAATGCGTGAATATCTCTGTATTCTCAGCGATATTCACGCTATCGCCGGAAAATTTATCGCTTTGGAGATAAACGTTTCTAATAGCACGTTATCTCAGCGATAATTTCCGGCGATGCTTAGCGATAAAAATTTAGGGGCATATTACCAAGCAATAGCGATAATTATCGCTATTGCTTGGTTAGAGACAAAATGTTACCGCTGAGTTGCGGCGATTTTTACCGCAGATAAACCTTGGTATTATCAAGGTAAATCTCCTAAGCGATAAAAAACGGCCGCAATGCATGAATATCGCTGAAAAGTCAGCGATATTCATGCATTACGAAGCTAATGCTTTAGCCATGTTATCCACCTCCCATTGGATAACATGGCTAAGAAGTGCTCAGGGCAGGTGTTAGCTTTTGGAGATATTCGCGCTTAGCACGAATATCTCCAAAAGTTGGTAATAGGAGATAACGATGTTAGCGACTGTTTCCAGTCGCTAACATCTTGGCACGCCCACTTTGCATGTCATTAGTGATAAATATCACTGACATGCAAAGTGGGGCCCAAGATGGTCGCTATCTCCTACTAGCTGTCGCTAACTGGTGTTAGCGACAGCTAGGTAATAGGGAGATAATTTTATCTCCGCTTTCTTGGCTTTTAAAGCCAAAAAAGCGGAGATAAACCCCCTTGATAATATGCCCCTTAGTTGCTAAGCCTAGTTAGCGATAAATATCGCTAATCGTAATATGCCCCTGACTCTTTTAAGGAATACAACACAATAATAGGTGTATGCCTTTGATATGTGGCGTGTAAACTTTTGTGATTTTTGTGAAGGGACAGAAGAAGGAGTGGAAAAACTACAAGTTTTGTATTTTCACAGGCATATGCCTGTCAGCAGTAATGCTGCTACCTAGCAGGAAGTATGTTTCACTAAGCATTTTTTTTTGCCAAGGGAGAAGCGTTTTCGGTGGGATAAACCACTAACACTAAACACCGACAAAACATCAGGGTATTCCATGTCCTTTCCCAACACTTACCCCAGCTTTTTTCAGTGTATGGTTAGACTTGCATTTAGGGGATAAGTGCTTTGCAAAAACTTTGAGACTACCCAAAATGTTGCAGCTTTGCATGTGCTCACTACATGTAAAATAATCAGTTTCAAGTCTCATATCCAGAAAAACATATTCATGCCAATCATTGCAAATAAAAATTGCAACTGCAGAAAAAGCACACCACGTGGTCAATATTTCACAGATTTAGGTCCTTTTGCAAGACCATTTAAGGCCAGGCATGAAAGCCCTCCACTGATCATAGAACCACAAGACAATTTACAAATGCTGTGTACGAATGATAACTCGTAATAAGCAAAACAGGGCCTAGCTACTTCCAGAAACTAGCTCCCCATTAGGTGCCACTGATGAACCTGTGGTCCACTCTAGTTTATCTTATTTTGCATCGTCACTTCACGAGACTGAACCAAGGAGTAAGAGGATCTAACATCCAGTGTCCAAGACAATGGAATGCCTTTGGCCCAGAACAACATCTCCCAACTTTAGTTCAGGAAATTCCTGCAAATCGAACCGTTTGCAATGAACTTGAGTGAAATAGTCAAGAATTAAATCCCTAAACCCAACAGGTGAAGAACCGGAAAGTGCTGAAAAAAGCACCGCCTGAGCATCGTCTGGACTTTAACGCCCTTGGGCACAATTTCTCTCATTCCTCCTGTTACTGTTGTTTGGGTTTGTTACACCTGGTGCTATGAAATAACCTAAGCACTTACTAAAATGTCAATAAAATAAAATTAGTCTGTGCTTGAAAAAAATTTCAGATCTTGATTTACTGCGTAGGGATCTGTCATTTGTGCATTCAAAAAACATTTTCCCTCCTATCACTTAGGCACATGAAACACGTTGAGAATGGGCCCAACACAAACTGGTGAAATGGAAAAGCTGGGACAAGAACTCAGTGAGGAGACCAGCGTCTACTGTCAGCAACTTAGTAATTACTATCCAATGTACCCCCCCTTTGACCCATACATATAGTAACGGGTTTCACGTGTTCATAGTCGGAATTTCAAATAGCTACAAGGTGACACATAATAGGCTATACCTTTTAACAGCAAAAGAAAATTGTGTCAAAACCAACAGGTCTGGCCCCCTACACGCGTACAATGCCATATCTTATTACTAAAGTGTATATAATATGCAACATAAAAAATATAAAAAAATAAAAGGAAGTTGCCCAGGTACAAAAGTCCTGAAAATAAAGTGCTGTCTTTTTCAGGCATGTGTACACGTGATCACTCAAAAAGCATTCCCTCACAGTGCAAAGCAGCTAATGGATAAAGAGGGCTGGCACACAGCCCATGCTACATCGATGGTAAGTGGAAACTAAGGGGTCCATTATGATGTCGGGCGGATTTCCACCGCCAGGCTGGCGGTGGCTACCGCCAGCCTGGCGGAGGAAATCCGCCCGACATCATCAGTACAATTCCCCTCCGCCATATTAGGAAGGCGGAGGGGACCCTGGCGGTGAGAAACACCGCCCGCCTGTTTTCCGCTCCGGTCGCCTAGCGGCCGGGGCGGAAAATCTGTAACATGGTGGCGGTGTCTTGTAGACACCGCCCGCCATATTACAGTGTGCTTTGCAATTTGCATTTCCGTGGCGGCAATGCCGCCACGGAAAGGCATGCGGAGACTCCCTGCGGGGGCCCGTTGCGGGCCCCCTGGGAGTCCGTGGCTTGGGGGGTTGCACATGGGGGGTACCTATGGTACCCCCCGCATTTCAAAGTGCATCATGGCAGGCACCGCGCGGTGCCTGTCATGTTGCACTTTGAAAAGCTAAATGTGCACTTTCAAATGGCAGCGGGCGGAGATTTCTGCTCCGCCGGCCGCAATTGCACCAATACAGGATGCGCCCGCCTGTGTGGCGGGCGCATCCTAATGCCCTGATCGGGACCCCCACCCTTAAGGCGGGCGGTCCCGGGTCCCGATGTGATGGCGGGCGGACTAAGTCCGCCCGTCATCATAATGGACCCCTTAATATCAATGACAGTTGAACTGGCAAATCGATATATATGGCTGACTGAAAGACATTTTATTTATGCATTTATGAGGTTCAGTAATATTTAAGACGAAAAATATACAGGAGGCTGATACAACAACTAAACCACATTTCAGTCAAACCAGAAAAATCCCTAAAGTGCTCTTATGGCAAAAGGTGCAGCTCACAATGCCGGTCTGTGGACATTACTTAATTCTTTTTGGTCAGGCCAACCACAAGCACTTAAAGCTTCTGCAGAGGAGGACAAAGCTTGTTCAACGCCAAGAGTAGCCGAGGCCAGAGCGGAATTCACTTTCATTGCTTAACAGGCCGCAAGATGTAACAAAGTTAACCGATATGCATCGGGAAGAGGAGGAGGGGCACAGAGAGCTATTGTTTCCAATATTAACTGATTATGACATAATATTTATCGGCACATTTTGTCAGTGTTGTGACAAAAAGCATCATCCTTTCAATGTCGGTCCCAGCCTCAGGCTGTGGTTTCTTCAGTTAGATCAAAAACATTATGGAAACAACAGCCTTCCAATTGCTTTTTGTCATGTCAGAGGTGGTTTCACTGAAATGAAACATCAAGAGGCATTATGTGCCCTTGCGGTAGGAGACCCAACTCCTCTTAAATTGATACCACATCTCCAATGTAGCGTTAATGACCGTTGTAGCGGGCATTGCCATGACATAAATGCCTGCACATGGCGCTAAAGGAGATACACGTAACAAGTGTGAAGGGCCACATTCTCAAAGTTAACCAGCACTGAAAGTGTGTAAGGGTGAGACGACATACCAGGCAAATTGTCATCAACTGAATCTCCTCAAAGCAAATTCTAAGCGAGACTAGGGTCACAATGGTTAAAGGAGCTGCAGTGATTGGATGTTTGTGAAGAAACACCCTTGTTTTGTTGCCAATTGCTGTAGACCAAGTTAAAAAACACAACTATAAGAAAACCAAAAGTAAAAGTACCAATATAAAACACAAACCAATACTAGCAACACACGCACCTACAGAACCAACAAACAAACAGAACCATCAAACACCACGAGGAACAATAGTATACAGTGTAGTCAATCATGCTACATCGACTTATTCTGCTTTGCTGGAAAGAAGAATGTTAGTGGAAGCACAAGTCTTGCAGTTGTCACATAGCAGGTCTCATAATTTGTTTTTATTTCTCATCCACAATAACAACTTATCGCTTTAAGATGTCTCTCTCTGCCTGTGGCCTTCTTATATGAGGTAAGATGTCTGTGTTTGTGATGAGCCTTCCCAAGTAAATAAAACATAAGACCTGAGTTTCCTCAGCTTGCAGCCTTGCACCTTGAAGCTTGGCTCCTGCTACAGAAAGGAAGCACATGCCAGGACAATAGCCAGCACTACTTAATCTAGTCTTTGTGACTAGCTCTCCTCCCTCTGTGAACACACAAAAGCTGCGAGGGGCTGTCATAGCAAGCTGGCTCTTGCAGTCACCACAACCCTCTTCGCAGACTAAGCTAACTAGTATGTTGTCAAAGCGTCACAGCTAAACTCGGGGCGAGCGGCCAATGCCCATATGTGATGTTTGGTTGACTTCATGTGACTACGGTGCGGATATCCTATAGTGGCACATTGTACTTTTTTGTGACTGATACTGATGTGGAAGAAATTGCTCTCATAATGGTTTTTTTAACTAACTAAAATGTCTGCAAAGATTTAAGGGAAGAAACTATCTAGACAACAAGTTAGGGGTTCTAAAAGTAATCTTATGTGACGGGTGCCAGGAATGGAGACAAACTGTATAGAGCCATGAACTCGGCAGAAAGTTTAAAAAAAGCAGAGGGAAAGCGCAGGCAGGTAAAAGCTTAAAAAAAAGTCCCACAAAGCGAATTAATGCAGTACTTAGGCAATGGGAAACTGATAAGAGAAAGACATGAGGAGCAACAGGAAATAGTATAGTGCAGCCAATAGAAAGGGAGGAAAAGTAATTGGCAAGCACAGGAACCAATGAAAAGCAAGGAGGCGGGATTGGAAGCCCTTTTGAGATTTACATTAACAAAAGTTTTCACACGCTAGCAATGTGTAGGTGAAACCTAAAAATAGGACAAAGAAGAGTATGATAGAGAGAAAAATAAATGTTAGGAGACAAAGAGAGATGTAGAGGGGAGAAGCACAGCAAGAGAAGGGTTGATGAAGCTGTGGGGAAAAGACATGTGGGAAAAAATGTACACGCAGAGAGAGAGAGAGGGTACAACAGAAGGGAAAGACTGAGAATGAAGAGTGATAGAAAGAATCTAATATGAAGACGAGAGAGAGGAAAGAGGGTAAAGAGGAGAGAGAGAGAAGGTACCACAGGAGGAGAAAAGTAGACAGATAGGAGGAGTAAAATAAAAAAAAAACGATTGAGAAACAGATAGACTAGAATATGAGAATAAGTGAGCATGCAAAAAAGAGGGAGTCAGAGCAAGAGCAACAGAGACATGGGAAGAAGGAAAAAATAGGTAGGTGAGAACAGATAAGAGAGTGAGAGATAGAGGACTGAGATATTAAACAGACACTGGAAAAGCCAATAGGTCTTGCCTATGTGAGAGCTACTTCCTTTGCCAATGTCTTTTAGCCATGATGTACAGCAGCATGACTGCTGTTCAGCATGGCTAAAAGTTAATGCCTTGGCAAAGAGTACAGTGGCTCTGAGGAGAGTGGCTCAGAGGAGAGTAGACTGGCAGAGAGGTGCTTGGAGTAGAGTGTGTGTAGAGTTTAGTGGTGAAGAATAGATTGGTGAAGAGGGAAGTGTTGTAGACTGGAGTGGCATAGAGTAGATTGGCGCAGAGTAGAGTGGGGTAAAACAGAGTGGCATAGGGTAGAGGAGCATAGAGAAGAGATGGTGTAGAGTAGAGGGGATCAGACTAGAATGGGTATAGAGTGAAGTGGGGTAGGGTAGAGTAGAGTGGTGTAGAGTGATGCAGAATGGGATGGAGTGGTGAAGAGTAGAGTGGCATAAAGTGCCATAAATTGGCATTGGGTGGGGAGGAGTGGAGTGGCATAAAGTGGAGTGGCTTAGAGTGGGGTGGAGTGGAGTGGGGTGGTGAGGAGTAGAGTGCCTTAAAATGGAATGGCATAGAGTGCATTGGCATAGAGTGGAGTGTCAGAGAGTGTCGTAGAGTGGAGTGTGTGTAGTGGTGCAAAGTGGCATTGTGCGGAGTGGAGTGGAGTGGATTAGAGAGGAGTGTCATAGATTAGAGTGTCATAAAGTAGAGTGGAGCGGCATGGACTAGAGTGGTATGGAGTAGATTGGAGTGGCACAGAGTAGAGCGGAAGGGTGTTGAGTGGTGTAGAGGGGCATAGAGTGGTGTTGATTGGACTGACAGAAAGTGTAGTGGGTGTGGAGTGGCATAGAGTAGAGTAGCGTAGAGTGGAGTGGTGTAATGTAGCACAATTGTGGGTGTAAGTAACTAAAGTCTCAATAGAGATGGCAGATAGGTTGAAAGCAGTATATTTAATATGACGTATTACTGTGTTAAAAGTAGAAAGCACATTGCACATCCAGGAAAGATACAGAAACACTTACAAAATGAAACAATAATGTGTTGCAAAAAGACGAGGAAGAACACATGCGCTTGGTCCATGCCACAGGGAAGAGCTAACACAAGAAAGGAAGGGAAGCCTGTGGGAGCCAAGCAATTGACAAATTGCAAATGAGAGTGACAAGGAAAGCAACTAATGGTTTGCTTTATGCAGGTTGTACGCTCACTGAATTGTAAACAATACACCTCACAGCACAGCATATGAGTTGTGTAGGGGAAACCTAAAAAGGAGAGAAAGGGAAATGATCAAATCACAGTGAAACAGAAGAGTGAGTGGGCAAAAGAGAAATAAAAACCCAAGAGAGAGAGAGAAAAAAGTGAGGAGAGTTGGAGGATATTTTGGGGTTAGTTCCGCATCTGATAGCTGAATAATGTATATCACAGTAGAGCCAAGGAAGGTATTTAAAGTACTTCATTTATCTGGAAAAAGGATAGAAATAGCCACAGTGGTCAGGGCCTAATGTAATCAAATTATTTATCCTGTAGAATCACTCAGTGCTGGCTGGCGTCCCTAGGTCGCTGCCTACATTAACTAATGTAGTTTGTTGACTCGCTAGGGATACTTTTTCCTTGATGTTCGGGAAGCATTAGTATCTGGAAACAAATGTCAGTAAACAGTGAAGTGACTCATGGAAAGATTTAAACACGTGGGTGACACGTTTACCACGTGCATTACTCATTGCAACTATATGGATGTTATCCATGCATGATACAAGGCTGTATTTGTGATAAAAGAAGTAGAATTATGAGAACACTCTCTAAACATGCTTTGAATACATAGGGCCTTATTCAGAGTTTGGCATACCAAATACTCTGTCTAAACTAGCAGTTTATTTTTTACTCGCTTTTGAAACAATGGTTAAAATATTAAGATTCACCAGTACCCCCAGGCATACTTAACTAAATATAATGGCACGTTCCAAGACATTTTTAGGGTTTCAAACACAATCATTTGGCAGAAGACCGAATAGTGTATTTTGGGGAAACAGTTCAGAAGCAATGTAATTTGTAATTTTATTGAGATGCAAAGCTATGTTGGTATTTCAGTGCTGGGTTTAAAACATTTCTATAAATACAAGATTTTATGCTTAAAGAAGCCAATCCCTGTATTAAGAAGTACTTATAGTATGGAAAAGAAAGGCTCAATAAGAAAGATGTATAAACTGTTTATGGATGAACATAAAAATAACCTGATCATACTGTTAATCGCAGTATCAAACATTTCAAAATGATCTATTTAAACCCCTAATGAGTGTTATCAATGGGGTTGTCGACAGAATTCTCAAAGCTTTAGTTGTGGGGTCATTGACACTGACCTCATCCATGTGTTGCCTCCTGCAGACATTTACAGGCCTTTGGGTATCAGATTATAATACATGAATCACGCAATCCCTGTACCAAATTGCCACATGTGCAAAGTTAAGTGTTTGAGATTACCAAATAGCGATTTTTATGATTTGGTAATCGCAAAGATCCATGATCATCTGTTCAATTTACAAATTTTGCGATTTCGGGTGAGTCGCAATTAGACCTACCTCATGAATATTAATGAGGTAGATCTCTGTTTGCGACCCTTTGGGAATCGCAAAAATCACAGGGATGGTGGCTTGCTGGGGTCAGCAGACCACCATGTCTGTGATTGCTTTTCAATAAAGCAATCTTTATTTATTTTTTAAATGCATTTCAAAAAGAAAAATCTTAAGTTTTCTTTTAATTTTTTAATAGTAGGCACAGACCACTGCCTGCTCTTAAAAATGTTTTCACAAACATTCACATTTGCGAATCGGCTACTACCTGCTTGAAGTAGGTGGTAACATTTTAATATAATGTTTTGCGACCACATTTCAGTTGCAAAACACATACCACTGTGATTCGGTATTAGTAAAGCGCGCCCTAAACACACTCCTTCCTAATACCAAATCACAAACCCAATTTGCAACTTTTAATCGGTTACTGAATCACAAATAGGGATTTGTACATTTTAAGAAGCCTTTTTGCATTTGCAAACAGGTCGATTCTGTGATTTGACATGTTTGTGAACACAAAAACGCTTTGTACTTGTGGCCCTAATTCCCTTGCTACAAGCAACGTGTGACATTTCAATTTGCCTGTGATAAAGATATGACATACCTGCTTATCTGTAATGAACTATTATAGTTACGTTCTCACTTCATAATGGCTGCAGCCAGCAGCCAAGGTGAAAGGCAGGTCATAAAGCAAGTATCTAACTTCTCTTTGGTGTGTTTAATTTTGCACTACAGACTCTACTTTTGCCCTTCAGATTTGCCAACCTTCCATCTCTTTCGTATATTAGAGTAACACATAAAGGATTTAAGCAGTTGGAGGGAGAGGTATGGTGTGACTGTGTACTATATAGAATAAAGTACTTCCTGCGATACAGTATAAAGAAATTGCAATTCATCTTGGATTTCAATGACCCTATAAAGGAGCTCAACCTTTGGGCTAATTTTTTTAAATAGTCTTGGGGTTCCTCTACGACTTGGAATATCCTTATAATGTACAGCAGGAGATACTTTATTCCGTACATTAAAAAAATCGAAAGTTTTATACGAACAAGCTTGGCCTAACTAGCAAACTAATTGTGCTTGGGCACTCAAGAGAGAGGCTGATTTTATCACTGTGTCAGTTTGTCGTGCTTCACTGGTTGTCAGACTGTGCATGGCAAAAAGTTAGCTTGCTCCAGAACCTAAGTCGGCTAGACTGTGATGGAGCTCTTCCATGAACTTGTGTGAACTAGAAATGGCTATCTTCACTGTGGTGAATCACAGGTAACAATTGATTAGAATGTGGAGCGTGATCAGGCAATGGATGGACTGAACTTGAATATATAATTTGACATGGTGGCTTAGTTTTGTTTCTCACTCTGTCTTTTATGTTTATGATATGGATGTGTATTATTGTATCTGCTTTCATGCCTTGATTTTGTTGTCTAATTATCTCTTGTACCATTTAAAAAAACATACAGTTTAGCGAGGATTATCAGAACTTTATACCTCCAACCCACTAGTTTGCTGACTTCCTTTTTGCTGGCTGTAGGACTCTGTGCAATTTACCACTGCTAACCAGTGCTAAAGTGCTTGTGCTCTCTCCTTAAAATATGGTAATATTGGCTTATACCCAATTGACATATTTAATTTACTTTTAATTCCCTAGTAAGGTGGCACTACCTGTGCCCAGGACATGTAAATGAAATGCTACTAATGGGCCTGCAGCAATGATTGTGCCACCCACTTAAGTAGCACTTAAAACATATCTCAGGCCTGCCATTGCAGCCTCTATGTGCAGTTTTAAACTGCCATTTTGACCTGGCCAAATCAACTTTTTGTCAGGCCCAAACGTTCCCTTTTAACACAAGTGAGTCACCCTGTGGATTGGCACCAGACAGCCCAGAGGGCCATGTGCAATGTCCTTTTTAGCTTTTATATGTTCTGGTAGATTACATTTGTTTTTCACTACTGCAAGGCCTACCTCTCCCACAGGATAACTTTAGAGTTACCTTATTACATTTGATAAGCTGTAACTTTCAATTGGGAACAGGTAACAGATTCATGTTTGGTGGCTTTGGAATTTTTATGAAAAATCCTAACTAATGATGAAGTTGAATTTTAAATTACAATTTTCAAATGCCACTTTTAAAAAGTTGGCAATTTTCTGCCTTAGCCATTTGGTGCCTGCAGTATGTCTCTGGGTGGATCACATGACTGAGTGTAGTTGACAGGCTGGCTATGTGCATTCCTCCTAGACAGCCACACACAATGGGGAGCTTTGGTGTGCCTGAACGAGCCATTACTGGCCGGATGGGAATGAGGCACGGGGCCCACCCCCACTTATACATGAATAGGCCATGTCCTGTCTCCACACAAAGGGCTGCATACTCCCTTAATTAGTCTGGAGCCGGGGTCAGGAAGGCAGGGGGGCACCTGTGCATTTCAAAGATATGCCTCTACAAGCTTTCCCCACTTCAAAGGTACAGCTGGGTATAAACACTGGATCTCAGAAATCAACTCATCATTAAACTTCAGGGCTGATGGATATTCTGTGAGGAAGAAAGACTACTGTGCTGCTGAAAAGGCTGCCACACTACTGGACTGCTGCTCTGGAGGACTGCTTACCTGGTGTGCTGACCTACTGCCTGCTTCCACCCTGCCTGGGTAAGAAGGGCTTGACCTGCATCTGTTGAACCCAGAACCCAGAGTGACTCCAAGGGATAGTTGGCTGGCCTCCTGCTTGGCGCCTCGGAGACAGAAGGCCATGGATGTCGATTCACCAAAATGCCAGGGGTAGTAGAAGTGACATCACATGCCCTTTGATTTGTGATGACATCGCAGTTAGTGACATTACATATCATCACCCCTGGCAGCATTACAGGAAGTGATGTCAAGTGACTTGAGATCCTGATGATATCATAGGTAGGGACATCAACAAAGATAAATAAAACATACAATAAGAGCAAATTATAACCAGGGAAAATAAGTAAACATAAAGTGACAGAGGAAGTGCACATCTGTTTTAGTCATTACATATATTTTAAAAGGGCTGCAATCTTATCAGGGATGTAGCCATCCCATACCCAGCAGCAGACATCATTTGCCAGATGACCATCCTATGCTACCCAATCACAGCACCAGCATCCAATTACTGCCCACAATGCAAACCACAGCACCACATGAAAAAGAATAACTATGGCTGAAAGGCACAATGATCAGGAACAGCTTTGGCTTTAGCAGTACTGGTTTTAATCATACTCATAGTCTTCAGCTAGGAGGACTTGGGGGATTCTCCCTTGAGAAAATATTGAAAAAATGGGGTAGCAATTTTATACAAATTGGTTCAAAAGCCAATGCTGTGCTAAATCAATATAGCCTGACGCTACCCAGCAGTTAACCCCATTTTTTCAAAATGTGCAGTGGTTGCCCCCAGATTGTCAATGACTAGACCCTATATGAAATGAATATATCTGCTTAAGCCAAGGTGTGCCTACAGTATGCCAGTGCCAGACTTTTGCAAAGAATTACATACAATATGGTAGTGACTTAATTGTCATTTTCACTCACACAATTGCTCATATGCATTCTTACTCTCTCTCTCCCTCACACACACACGTTCCCTCTCACTCTCTCAAAAACACACACACACAATCGGAGAATGAAAAAATATGGTAACAATTTGAAATGTTTACCTACAAAGATGCTGTATTTCAGCATTGCCTGTTCCATGAACCTGTTTTGTTCCTACTTTATTTCCCTTCATTTGACACATTGGGGCATATTTACAAGCCCCTATTGCCACAGGAACGTCACTTTTAGTGAAATTCCTGTGACAATATGTGCTTTGCCTTATTTACAAGGCAGCGTTAAGCCACTTAACGTGGCTTAAAACTGCCTTGTAAATAAGGCCCCTTTCACACTATACTTAGTGTGAAAGGAGTGGGCAATGGGTATTACGGTGGCCGTTCTGCCGCACCACCATTGATTTTGATGCAGCCCCATATTTACAAGGGCAGCGTAAATATGGGGCAGTGCCAAAATTAAGACCAGGAAAATCTGGTCTTAAACAGGGACAATCAGGAGAAATGTTTAATTTCTCATCGTTTTTGCGGTTTCCATGTGTGCTGAGTTTTACAGCACACATAGAAACAGCAAAAGGCCTTTGATCGTTTATGTGCAGGAAGGGACACCTTGTTGCACATAAACACTCAATAAAAAATTAGGTTTTGCAACTTCTATGTGTGCTGCTTTAAGCAGCACACTTAGAAGTTTCAAAACACCATTTAAAGATTGTTTATGTGCAGGAATTGGCACCTTCCTGCACATAAACAATATTCCCCTCAATGCAGGCACCCTTGCACTATGGTGTAAGGGTGCCTGCGTTGGTGCTAGGCAGCTAAATTTAGTGCAAGCACAGGGGGACACGCAAGGCTGCACCATATTGTTGTAAATATGGTGCAGCCCTGCGTTTCAGAAGCGGCAGAGCGTGGAGTTAAGCCAAGGAGGATAATGCCTTTCTCCGCCACTTCTCTAGTAAATCTGCCCAATTGTGTCCAGTTTCGTTCCAAATGTCTACACTGCAGTGAAGCTTCCGTGCACTCTAGAGCTGGAAGGTTGGTTGCTCTGTTGCCGGATAAATTGTGACAGCTGCAGTACAAATATTTACAATCTCAGTGATCTAAACCAGTCTACACTTTTAAAAGGAGAAGTGTACCCTGGAAATACATTTCTCTTCACTTGGTCAATTTTGGTCACTACAGTGGCCAGGGATCGCAAGAATAATGGCAGGGGGCACTAGGGATAGCCCCAGGGTTGAAATTGCGTTCTCCGGTGACCCCTAAATGATGTTCATGCAGAAGGCTCCAACAACCGTGCACCCAGCAACTTGAGTCTGCCATCTGTGAATCTACCCTGCCAAGTGGTGCCATCCCAGTCCTGAACCATTGGAAGTGGGCTTAAGGTGCTTGCCAGACTCTGTGGACAGAGCTTCACTGGTGCATCTAGTCTGCTGCATGGCGCAACCCCGAGCAAAATTGATGCATCGCTGCTGCTGTGTGGATTGGACCCATCGCAAAAATCTGCATTGTCTCCGCAGCCTCTTTGGAACGGCCACTGCACGACACATCCTCATAAAAAGGCCCTCACATCCCTCTTTGACTGCAGCCTCAATGACGACGATGAACTCAGTATCGCAGCCTCTCAGCTCCTCAAAACTGACGCATTGCCCCGACTGCGCAATACATCCTAAACGCCGTACTTTGCATCATCAACGTGATCCTCGACGATGATACAGGACCTCGTTTTGCAGCCTCACCACAACTCAGTACCGGTGCATTGCTTTAGCTGCGCAATGCATTTCCAACTTGGATCCTTGCAACACTCCTCACAACCAAGATTTAGGGTACGTTGTTGAGTGTGCCTAACTGGGGCCCTGTAGCTGGCCTGTGCTCCATTGTGTTCACCCCGGACTTGTGATTTTGTCCCCTTCCTCAGTTTAAGCTTTGTGCTTTTTGGCGCTATTTTCACTACAGTCTTTCAAATTGCATATCTCTGGTTCTAATGATTGCATTTTTGTTATTTTGGTAGTGTTTTATTTATTAAAAATAACTCTAGTTTTATGTCTTGGATTAGACAGTGCATGCACTGTCTTGAAGAGACATGTATTCACTATGTGGGCTTCAGTCTACCAATAGGCTTCCCATTTGCTGGCTCCATAGTTGCTCTCATATTCTTTCTCTCCTTTTCTCCATAGCATGCATACGCCATGCCTCTTCCTGCATTTAGCCCTCCCCGAGAGCATGAACCAATTACTACAATCCATCCACTGCTCCCATTTTAGCAACTGTTTTAAGAGCACATTTTTTCTTTGTTGAAGAGCACTTTACACAAGCACTGGTGTCTTCACTTGCTACATTTCTGTAAGCAGGCCTGTAAATCTTGTTCTTATCTCATCACATTTGTTGTCCATTCAACTACCAATGTCAAATGGATCCATCAGCCTATATTTGAACCTAGCCACAGTCATTGTGCTTGGATTCTACAGGGATACAATGTATCTTACATGAATCCGGTCTTTCTTTGATGGACTTTAGTTTTTCATTATTTTGCTGATGTCAGCCTTCACACTTGGCTCAACAGCAATACAATGTGTCTTCCATCAGACATCATAATCACAGCCTACCCCATTCATTTTATATTCGGGGTATAGATTTTTATTACTATGCCGATGTCTGTGTACGCGCTCACCTTCACAGAGATAAATATGTCCATGTTACCATCGGCCCGCTCCGATTATTTTGTAACCAATTGTTTTTTTCACTCTTATGCCAATGTCAGTCACAGCGCTCGGCATACTTGCAATTGTACATTGCCTAGAGCGTCTTCTAATGGCTGCTATCTTACGATGGGGCCCCTGAGCACTGACCAAGGTGCATGCTGACTCTGTGGTTGGTGGCAGCCTCTCGTATATCTAAGGGTCTTCTCTGCCACGCTTCATTATCTTCAAACGTGGCAAGGAGATAGCACAGTTGATTCCCTCAACTCCAAAACCAATTGGCAAGATTTTTCGTTCTCAAGAATGCATTGAGTAATTCCTTTAAGGCTATACCCACTGCTCTAATATATTTACATTAACGTTTGGTGAATTACTGTCACATCTTTTTAAGTGGCGGGAAAGCTAGTCAAGTTTCCCCTTTTAACCACAAAATCAATCGGACCATTGTCTTCAAGATTCTGGGTTTTTAAAACTTTTGGATTTTTGTGAGTGTCATTGATTTGCTCCCCCTCCTGGGTTATACCTCATTCAATCCAATCTGATGTAGTCAGTACATGTGGTTTGAGGTTTCTTTGAGAACCTTGTTTCAATGCACATTTTATGCACATGCTTCATTTAGTGAGGTAATTTAAACTATAGTTTGTGATTGACTGTCACATCCTTTTAAGTAACTAGGATAACTACATGATTAAATAAACTACTGTTTTTTAGCATCTGGAATTAACCCATTTGGCGGTCTTGGCTAGACAGCAAAAGAGCTGTCTTGAAGAGACTTTGTAGTTAGTGTAATTAACGCAGCTAACCACAAGGCTGGTCAAATTTATGCAAAGTGGGAAGAACGTTTTAACAAACAATAAGTGCCTTTTTATTTACCTTCTCCCCTCCCGCCTTCCACCCCCTCCTGTGTTGTGTTGCTCTGTGCCAAGCTATCAGAGGGTTGTGCATAGGTTAATTTAGGGTTGGCTTGTGCCTCACCCTGACAAGGATTGTGGTTGCTGCTTGACCAGGACTTACACCCCAGTCTATTACCAACCACATTTCTTACATACCCTGATTTCACAATAGCCTTCCTTAGATAGGTGACAGCCATTCAGTATATAGACACCGTACAAGGTCTGACAAGATTCATATCACTTAGGTTACAACAATCATTCAAACTCAGCTTCAGACAGCAATAATAAATATAATGCTACTGTCATGAAAAGCTTTCACTAGTTTTCCATGAGTCGTGAATGATCTTCCTTATAACTAAGACAGTGCCAGAGTGGGCTAAAGTGGGCTAAAGAACGGTGATGGATCAAACCCAGATCTTTTGACTGGGTGTGAGTGTTTGATTGATTCAGATGCTCCGTCCATCACCACCCCCTTTTGTACCGCTTTGGCCGCCATAAGTGTGGCAGGGTATGCTCAGACGTGGGGCCCTTGCTCACTTTGCCACTGGATTCAAGCAAGCCGGACTGAAGACGGCTGGAATGCCAGAAACCGGTCTTCGGAAGCTTGTTTCCGGTCCAGGAAAGGCATGGCTTGGCAGTTCGGGCTGGATTGTTCCCATGAGGCACAGGGTCAGACTGATTTGCATATAGCCATGTCTGAACTGGGGTGGCAGAGTGGGCTAAAGAACGGTGATGGATCAAACCCAGATCTTTTGACTGGGTGTGAGTGTTTTATTGATTCAGATGCTCCGTCCATCACCACCCCCTTTTTTAATTCCTAACTATAACGTCTCTGAAACTTATGGTTTTTCAGTGAATTTCAAAGGTTTTTTAAATGCTAATTTCTAACTATAACGTCTCTGAAACCTATGGTTTTTTCAGTGCATTTCAAAGGTTTTCTAAATGCTAATTTTTAAGTGCAATAGTAGTTATACCTATTTTTTTGTACTGAATTTGTACAGTTTTTTTACTGTTTATTCATAGATATTGTATTTATTTAACAACAATATATATTTTTCTGAAAATTGCAATAAAAAATTAAATAAATGTAAAACTTGAATTATTATATATTTTTTTGTATTTTAATATATTTATATAATTTTCTCTTTACATTTTTTGGGGAAGTTGCGCACCCAAAGCGTACCTACTGCAGCGGGTCCACGTATTCTAGCTGCCATTTTGAAAAAGTCGCGAAGGATCCGCGTATGGTGAGCGACGAGTCCGTGTTTTCTTTCAGTTACGTCATATATGTACAATGTTACATGGTGTGCGTGAACGGTATGCGACCGGTCCGCGACTCCTGCTCCCACGCATTCACGACAAATGCGTATTACGGTACGCGACGCTTGCATGGTGGCGGGCCCCACGTGACATCATATACATGCTGGGACGCGCTGGGTGCGCGACTCCCGTGAAATTTTTTATGTTCTAAAATGATATGTACGTGTCTTTAATGTACATATTAGGGCAAAAGATTATCTAAGGTTTTCATGACAATAATATATTTCGACTCGTAATAAACTTATATTATTTTAAATATATTTTCGCGAAGTGGCGTCGGGTGTGCGCTTCGTGAGCACACGGTGCGCAGATCCCATGTGACCTCCAAAAAAAAAGATTTGATTGGTTCATAACATTTCCCACCGTAACTATTGAAGGACCCCACCCATTGTAATTATTCTGTTTGGAGGAGTTCATGAGAGACATCTCTTCTTCTTCGAAAGCTGGTTTTGGAATTTTTTCACCTTTCCTACTGGAGAAAAAAGGTCAACGCAAGAAAAGTCACATGCTTGCTGCGTGACAGGGTCCTGTCACGAGGCAGTGACAAGAAATACACCTGTAGAACAGCGAGTATGTATAAACATCTGTGGACAATTCACCCGAAGAATCTGGCACGAGAAGAAATGAGGTATGCAGCAAAAAATCTACCACCAGGCATTGCTAGCACCTCCCGAGCGTCCACTTCAGCACCACCAGTAGACATTCACCCAGAATTTGCTTTTCTGCAGCAGCACTGCACTAAGTGCAAAACCATCATCTGTTATAGTGAACAGTCAGTGAATGCTATTTGTGAAGCTCAACGGAACCAAAATTGCAATTTTCTTTTTTTTTTGGTTTTGGAATGATGTTGTATTGCAAAAGCTAACTGTTTACTTAGTTCCTCTTTTGTTCACTTTTTTAAAAACTACAAAAAAAAATAGAAAACAAAGTACAGAAGAAAAAAAAAGTTCAGAACTACCTTATCTGGTTCAAAAAAAGAACTATAATTGCATGGTTATGTCTGAAAGTTTGGTTGAATGTATGTGTAGAGCATGATTAACTGAAAGAATGCATTAGTACTGTATGGTGAATTTATAGAGGCAGATCTATGAGGATGTGATGCAGCGTGACACTGCAAGCCCTTTAGCTGCACCGCGCTGGGGCACTTCTGAAGCACAGGGATGTGACATATTTACATGAATATGTCGCAATTCTATGCTCCCTCTCCACTAGCACCCAAAATTCAGCCATGCAGTGACGCAGGAACCCTTGCACCATGGTGCAAGGATATCTATGTCGTGGGGAGATTGTTTTTATGCCACAAGGGACTACTTCCTGCACAAAAACAATCGCTAAAGGCATTTTCCTCCTTCAATGTGTGCTGTGGAATGCAGCATGCATTGAAAGAGGAAAAAACAAGGAGAAATGAAAACATTTCTCCTTGTTGTGCCTCGCTACACCACCTCTAGGGTGGCGCACCATTCACACGTATCTACAGATTTATACTTTCTTGTAAGTCTTGAGATGTGTTATTCCATGGGTGTTGTGTGGGAACAGACACAGCAACACCCATGGAACACCCCTTCAATGCAAAGTGCTGCTTTTGAATGGGTCTTATTTTCAAGGAGAGGAAAAGCCACGTCGGGGGGCTTTTCCTCTACTTGTAAATATGGAGGAGTCCCCAGCGTCATCACTACGTTACAAAAAGCGATGTACCGGTGGCGCAGTAGACTTGTAAATTTGCCCCATAAATGCTTAGGTATTGGCAGAGTGATACAATAAGAACATAGTGCTTGATGGCTGATTGACGAACTGCATGAAACTGACAGGAGATATCCTAGGCTGCATGAGTACTACTTCAGTATTTAGTGGAGTGTACCAATAGTATGTATCTGCTTAGAGATTTGTAGGGATTGTGCACAGAATATTGTACGTGTACTTGTGTTGGGGCCAAGGTCATTCTATAAGAACATCACTAGTAACTAGAATGATGACAGCACTGCAAACAGAGTGCTCAGTTAATGTATACGTCCTTAGGTATTGTCTCAATGCCTGATTCTTTCTGCAAGTGCATAGACAGTGACTGGGTTCCTGGAGTGC
This sequence comes from Lissotriton helveticus, assembly GCF_964261635.1. Taxonomy (NCBI): domain Eukaryota; kingdom Metazoa; phylum Chordata; class Amphibia; order Caudata; family Salamandridae; genus Lissotriton; species Lissotriton helveticus. Next base: position 2,086,955,249 of record NC_136057.1, on the reverse strand, counting down.
TAGTAGTTGACAGCAGGATACGTTTATAAGCACTTCTGTTTCAGCAGAGTGATCAGATAAGGACATGCTTTTGTCAGGATGATTGTCGGAGTGGACACAGACTCTCAGGGTGATTCCAGACAAGCATGACTATTACCTGGACTTTTGCAGGACTGACTCAGTAGTCTGCAAGGGGTTAAGGGACCTCGTACATTGTGCACATTTTACTTACCACTGCTTGTCTCAATGCCTGAGACATTCTGCAAGTGCATAGACAGCGACTGGGTTCCTTCCGTGCTAGTAGTGGACAGCAGGATACGTTTATAAGTGCTTATGTGTCAGCAAAGTGATTAGATAAGGACATGCTTCTGTCAGGATGATTGTAGGAGTGGACACAGACTCACAGTGTGATTCCAGACAAGCATGACTATTACCTGGACTTTTGCAGGACTGACTCAGTAGTATGCAAGGGTTTAAGGGACCGCATACATTGTGCACATTTGACTGTAACACTGCTTGTCTCAATGCCTGAGTCATTCTGCAAGTGCATAGACAGTGACTGGGTTCCTAGAGTGCTAGCAGTTGACAGCAGGATAAGTTTATAAGGACTTATGTTTCAGTAGAGGGATTAGATAAGGTCTACTTCTGTCAGGGAGATTGTAGGAGTGGACACAGACTCACAGTGTGATTCCAGACACGCATGACTATTACCTGGACTTTTGCAGGTCTGACTCAGTAGTCAGCAAGGGGTTAAGGGACCACATATATTGTGCACATTTGACTGTACCACTGCTTTTCTCAATGCCTGAGTCATTCTACAAGTGCATAGACAGTGACTGGGTTCCTAGAGTGTGAGTAGTTGACAGCAGGATACGTTTATAAGCACTTTTGTTTCAGCAGAGTGATTAGATAAGGACATGTTTCTGTCAGGATGATTGTAGGAGTGAACAGAGCTGCTTTAGAGCCATAGAACAGGTCAGCAGAGATGCGTTAGTGCCAGAGAACCAGGTCAGCAGAGCTGATTTGGAGAGAACCAGGTCAGCAGAGCTGCTTTAGAGCCAGAGAACCAGGTCATCAGATCTGCTCTAGTGCCAGAGAACCAGGTCAGCAGAGCTGCTTTAGAGCCATAGAACCAGGTCAGTAGAGCTGCTTTAGAGCCATAGAACCAGGTCAGCAGAGCTGCTTTAGAGCCAGAGAACCAGGTCAGCAGAGTTGCTCTAGAGCCAGAGAACCAGGTCAGCAGACCTGCTTTAGAGGGAGAGAACCAGGTCAGAAGAGCTGCTTTAGAGTCGCCAGAGAACCAGATCAGCAGAGCTGCTCTAGAGCCCGAGAATCAGGTCAGCAGAGCTGCTTTAGAGCCAGAGAATCAGGTCAGCAGAGCTGCTATTGAGGCAGAGAACCGGGTCAGCAGAGCTGATTTAGAGGGAGAGAACCAGGTCAGCAGAGCTGCTTCAGAGCCAGAGAACCAGGTCATCAGAGCTTCTCTAGTGCCATAGAACCAGGTCAGCAGAGCTGCTTTAGAGCCAGAGAACCGGGTCAGCAGAGCTTCTCTAGAGCCTAAGAACCAGGTCAGCAGAGGTGCTCTAGAGCCAGAGAACCAGAGAAACCAGGTCAGCAGAGCTGCTTTAGAGGATGAGAACCAGGTCAGCAGAACTGCTCTAGAGGGAGAGAACCAGGTCAGAAGAGCTGCTCTAGAGCCAGAGAACCATGTGAGCAGAATTGCTTTAGAGCCATCGAATCGGGTCAGCAGAGCTGCTCTATAGCCTAAGAACTAGGCCAGTAGCTGCTCTAGAGCCAAATAACCAAGTCAGCAGCCCTGCTGTAGAGCCAGAGAACCAGGTCAGCAGAGCTGTTGTAGAGCCAGAGAACCAGATCAGCAGTACTGCTCTATAGCCTAAGAACTAGGCCGGTAGGAGCTCTAGAGCCAAAGAACCAAGTCAGCAGACCTGCTGTAGAGCCAGAGAAACCAGGTCAGCAGAGCTGCTTTAGAGGGAGAGAACCAGGTCAGCAGAGCTGCTCTAGCTGACACTGACTGACTGACACTAACTGATTGACACTGACTGACTCTGATTGACTGACACTGACTGACTGACACTGATTGACTGACACTGACTGACTGACACTGACTGACACTGATTGACTGACATTGACTGACTGACACTGACTGACGCTGATTGACTGATACTGACTGACTGACACTGACTGACTGACTGACACTGACTGACACTGATTGACTGACACTGACTGACACTGATTGACTGACACTGAGTGACACTGATTGACTGACACTGACTGACTGACTGACACTGACTGACTGACACTGACTGACTGACACTGACTGACACTGACTACTCTCTACTACTTTACTACTCACTCTCTACTACTCTCTGCTATTCACTCTCTACTACTCTCTACTACTCACTCTCTACTTCTCCACTACTCTCTACTACTAACTCTCTACTACTCACTACTACTCACTCTCTACGACTCACTCTCTACTTCTCACTCTCTACTACTCACTCTCTAATACCCACTCTCTACTACCCACTCTACTACTCTCTACTACTCAGTCTCTGATACACTATCTACTACTCTCTACTACTCACTCTCTGCTCTCTACTCTCTATTACTCACTCTACTCTCTACCTCTCTACCTCTCTCTACCTCTCACTCTACTAATCTACCTCTCTACCTCTAACTCTCTACCTCTACCTCTCTACCTCTACACCTCTACCTCTACACTTCTAGCCTCTCTAACCTCTCTACACGCACACATATGCACATATATATATGCATATATATATGCATTTATATATACATATGTATGTGTATATATATATATATATATTATATATACATACATATATAAACATATATTATCTGCATATCTATATAAATACAAATATAAATGCATGCATACATATGCATATACATATACATATATGCATACATATGCATGTTATGTACATGAAAGTTTGAAAAACACTAATAAAAGCAAAGCTAAAAAGCCACCTAATTACAAACAGAATTGCTTTAACTTAAACAAGGGCGAGACCTATTACATTTTCAATGCTTGTTTACTTTGGTTCCATCAAGAGGGCATTCAGATGTGTCACACATTTGCCATAAATTCTGAATGTTAGCATTCTAGTTGCTCAATAGATCACTGTAGTAAAGCTACTGCTCACCAGGGAAGTCTGCTGCTCGTATTCAAAGTGCATGTTTCAGTCTGCATGTTAGAATTTTTTTATGAAATAGAAGAGGATTTTAGAAGTTCAAATGTGCCCTAATTTTTCCTTTTGCAGCACTAATCATAATTTCTATGGCAAAATAAAGCCCCTCCTTTTGTTCCTTGCAAATTAAATGTTTTAAGTGTAACTACTTCATTCCAATCAAATTGCCCTTTACATCGAAAGAGCACACGACAATGCTCTGCCATCCGGCCTAAGTATGCAGCATGCCTCCATCCTTCACGTTAAAAATTCTCCTGCCGACGCGTTTCAAGGCCATACGGCCCCTTCTTCTTGGGCTTAAACATCACCACTGACACCTGCATTGGATCGTTAACAGCTTTATTTGTTCACATGCCACCTCCCATGGGCGTGTTGTTGGTTACACCCTCCCATGGTGCATTCTGGGGCATGTTGTCCTCAATGCAGATAAAATCATTGTCTTTAAGTAAGTTCAGTAAGTGCGTTTAAAATTATTTGTCCGTTATGACTCTAAGTGAGCCGCGATATGAAGAGCATGCTCAATCTGCATTTATAGCATTGTGCCATTGCAGTCACGAATTGTTCAGACCGCACAGCCTCTCCCAGTCAATGACCTTCGTCTTCATCTGCTGGCGATGGTGCTTCTTTCCATGGCCGGGCCGCCGTGTGTTGATATACATCGCAAATTGCCCTTTGCATCGAAAGAGCACACGACAATGCTCTGCCATCCGGCCTAAGTATGCAGCATGCCTCCATCCTTCGCGTTAAAAATTCTCCTGCCGATGCGTTTCAAGGCCATACGGCCCCTTCTTCTTGGGCTTAAACATCACCACTGACACCTGCATTGGATCGTTAACAGCTTTATTTGTTCACATGCCGCCTCCCATGGGCGTGTTGTTGGTTACACCCTCCCATGGTGCATTCTGGGGCATGTTGTCCTCAATGCAGATAAAATCATTGTCTTTAAGTAAGTTCAGTAAGTGCGTATAAAATTAATTGTCCATTATGACTCTAAGTGAGCGGCGATATGAAGAGCATGCTCAATCTGCATTTATAGCATTGTGCCATTGGAGTAACAAACAGTTCAGACCGCACAGCCTCTCCCAGTCAATGACCTTCGTCTTCATCTGCTGGCTATGGTGCTTCTTTCCATGGCCGGGCCGCCGTGTGTTGATATACATCGCAAATTGCCCTTTGCATCGAAAGAGCACACGACAATGCTCTGCCATCTGGCCTAAGTATGCAGCATGCCTCCTTCCTTCGCGTTAAAAATTCTCCTGCCGACGCGTTTCAAGGCCATACGGCCCCTTCTTCTTGGGCTTAAACATCACCACTGACACCTGCATTGGAGTTGGTATTTCACTAACTCAAAGCTGTAATATTGTGCCTGGAGTGATAAATGGCTTTTGTAATTTTACAGCTCGGCAAGGACAGCACTGTACTAGTCCTATGTTTAAAGACTTTGCTGTATAACTTGCAAAAGACTTTGTCATTTTCTATCTCGGCGTGGATACCACTGGGCTAATCCTATGCTTAAAAACTTTGATAGAAAAACAGACATGTGAAGTGAGCAGATCTAGAGTGTCGCTGGTGTTGAGAGTGCTCTAACAGGGGCTGCTTTCCACCTAAACTTGAGAACTACCCAGAGTTCTCCCCTTCTTTTCTGCATAATTTATGCATCACTCTATGCCTGAAAGGGTTTTGTTTTGACTTAATATATATATATATATATATATATCACAGCTCCAAAATCCCGAAAATACCCAGCCGGGTCACAGGAATAAAAGCACTCTCGAGCACGGCAGTATTCTTTAGCAGGGCGGTTTATTCAACAAACAGACGCCTATATATATATATATATATATATATATTACCTACTGGCGGTCGCCAGTAGGTATATATAGTTAGGATTTTTTCTCTATGGGATTTTTGAAAATTCTATGTCTAATAACTTTGGCGTTTGTGGACGGAATTGGCAGGAAAATGGAACATTTTGTTTCTGAGCAGCCCCTGAAAATTTGGGGGGGGGGGTTCGTCAAGGGGGGGCCGAGAAAAAAGGGGGGTCCCAAAACGCGTTTTTCCCATGTTAATTTCCATAGGGCGGTTGGCCTCACTTTTAGCCCAAACGGCTGAATGGATTTGCATGAAACTTGGCAAAATTGTAGGGACTGTTAGCCCGATGTGCCTTTGCTAGGTCTCAATATATGTGCTCCAGTGGATTTTGATAAATTAACGTTCCCAAAAATATATATATCTGTAACAGCGCTCCGGGTAGCGCTCCGGTTCGCGTACTTGAAGCGTAACGGAACTTCGCGAAGCGAAGCTGATTGGCTCTCCGGTCTGCCAACATTCTAAACAGTCCGGAGCGGCCGCCATCTTGTCTCTCGGTAGGGTCGAGAGACAAGAGGAGGCCAAAACAAAGGGGGAAATTACCACAAGGGGGCATAGTAGATCCTCCCTCACCCTCTAGGTTTGATGTGGAGGCTTAAAAATCGTTTTTTTGCGTGGGGAGCGCCCGGTATGCTTTTGTGCAATGGGCGGTGGTAATCTAAATGATGAGGGGGGGGGGGCAGCGTTCAAAGCACATCAGCGCGCATAAACAAGAAATTTTTTTTATCTACCACGTACTTGACTTATCTCTAGCTTTATTAATACAATAATCAATAATGAAAAATCGACATCAATAGGGTTGTCCGTATTCCCAGTCAGTACCCTTCCCCGCCCGCCATGTGCACAAAGACCGCATACATCCCCCATAACGTCAAGGCTAAGTAACTAGAACGTCATAAGGAGTTGCAAGTCGCTCCCATACTGGCGCCATTTTGGTCGAGGCCAGGCAGGTCCAGAGTATAGTTCAATGTCTCCAATAAGTAGCGGCAGGACCAGAATCCCTTTCGGCAGTTCTGGCTTCGTCATTACGAGCACTAGAAAACAAGACATTCTGGGCAATACCACCCTTGACGCAGCCCTTTATGCTACAAGATGGTGTCTTCCATTCAGAAAATATTGTTGGCAGCATTTTGAAAGGAAAGATAAACGGCCGTTCTCCTAGTGAGTCTCACATTGTTACATTTATGAAGAATGTTGAAGAGTAGTATGTTGAAAATCTGAAGCCATCGTTCTACAAACTCTCAACCAGCCTTGGATGGAAAAATCCTGAAGAATGTACAAACTGAAAACCAGTTTTTGTCTGCATAGCATCAGCAGCAACACTTGAGTCAGCTTTGTGTGAAGCCGCCATCTTGATCCAATCAATACCGTCCCCCTGCACACATTCAGGGACCAGGCCGCATTGCGAGGGCACCGCAAGACGTGTCTTCAGGTCAAATGGATTGTGGGACAAGGTCCAGAATGAAGAGTCACCAAAAGGTGCGTGGGGAGCGCCCGGTATGCTTTTGTGCAATGGGCGGTGGTAATCTAAATGATGAGGGGGGGGGGGGGCAGCGTTCAAAGCACATCAGCGCGCATAAACAAGAATTTTTTTTTATCTACCACGTACTTGACTTATCTCTAGCTTTATTAATACAATAATCAATAATGAAAAATCGACATCAATAGGGTTGTCCGTATTCCCAGTCAGTACCCTTCCCCGCCCGCCATGTGCACAAAGACCGCATACATCCCCCATAACGTCAAGGCTAAGTAACTAGAACGTCATAAGGAGTTGCAAGTCGCTCCCATACTGGCGCCATTTTGGTCGAGGCCAGGCAGGTCCAGAGTATAGTTCAATGTCTCCAATAAGTAGCGGCAGGACCAGAATCCCTTTCGGCAGTTCTGGCTTCGTCATTACGAGCACTAGAAAACAAGACATTCTGGGCAATACCACCCTTGACGCAGCCCTTTATGCTACAAGATGGTGTCTTCCATTCAGAAAATATTGTTGGCAGCATTTTGAAAGGAAAGATAAACGGCCGTTCTCCTAGTGAGTCTCACATTGTTACATTTATGAAGAATGTTGAAGAGTAGTATGTTGAAAATCTGAAGCCATCGTTCTACAAACTCTCAACCAGCCTTGGATGGAAAAATCCTGAAGAATGTACAAACTGAAAACCAGTTTTTGTCTGCATAGCATCAGCAGCAACACTTGAGTCAGCTTTGTGTGAAGCCGCCATCTTGATCCAATCAATACCGTCCCCCTGCACACATTCAGGGACCAGGCCGCATTGCGAGGGCACCGCAAGACGTGTCTTCAGGTCAAATGGATTGTGGGACAAGGTCCAGAATGAAGAGTCACCAAAAGGCAAAAAGTTCCGCCGGACCCCGGGAGCCGGCCGCCTATGTCGGGGGCGATCTCAGGCCACACCAGGGCAACAAGACTTGGGGAGGGGGCAGGAGCCAAGCGCCCCCTCCCAGTCCGCGCCACCACACCGCCCCTCGGGGGCCTCCGTCAAGCGGTTCAGGGAGGCACCGCAGGCAGCTGTTCTTCAGATCAGTGGCTCTCACCGGCAAGGCTCCCCTCCGTCAGCAGCGATCGTTGGCGCTGTGGTTGCGGCCGGAGGCCCCGCCTAGTCAACGCCCCGGCCTCTCCATGTCGTAGGCCGCAAGAGTGGGCGCAACTCAGCTGGATGGCGGGTGAGACGCTGTAGCCGCAAGAGTAGGCGAAACTCAACCGGCCGAGTGAGGCACTGTGCCGCAAGAGCGGGCGGAACTCAGCTGGCCGAGCGAGGCACTGTGCCGCAAGAGTGGGCGGAACTCAGCTGGCCGAGTGAGGCACTGTGCCGCAAGAGCGGGCGGAACTCTGCTGGCCGAGCGAGGCACTGTGCCGCAAGAGTGGGCGGAACTCAGCTGGCCGAGCGAGGCACTGTGCCGCAACAGTGGGAGCAACTCAGCTGGCCGAGCGAGGCACTGTGCCGCAAGAGCGGGCGTAACTCAGGTGGCCGAGCGAGGCACTGTAGGTCTTCCTCTCACAAAGATGAAAGTCAGAGTGAGGAAACAAGGAGGGGTTTTCATCATTTGGGAAAAAAAAATAGTTCTAAACCAATGAAAAGTGTCATTTTTAGGTCACATGACCTAGCCTTACATCATTAGGAAACCAAAAGTGAAATGAAGCAATGAAAATTTTTATTAACAAGTCACATGACCTGTTATGCTTACGTTACGCGCTCCGCGCCGCGCCCCGGATCGCTTCCGGGAAGCTGCGCTTCGCGCCTCGCTTCGCGCATCGGGTGCGCTAACGCGGCGCGTCATATGACGCATTACGCGACAACGCGATACTACAGTGTTTCTGGATGTTTCAGACTGAAGCTGGCGTCAGCATGAGAGCACCCCGTGGCTACGTCGTGACCGTTCCGCGAGCAATCATGGCAGTCGCTCCCCACCGGAAGTCTGCGGGAGTCGGGGGCCCCGGTGACTCTTGTAGAATCTTCAAGGCTGAGGGGACGCTTTTGGGAATGGGGCCCATGCCCTAGCAGTCAAGCGTCCGAGTTCCAGGGTTGCCCAGAGCCATCCTTGCAGGCCAGGCCCAAGTCTGTGGAGCCGACCGCCATTTCGTGAGCTCCGTGGCAGCCGCCTGTTGCTGTACCGCAAGAGTGGGTGCAATTCAGCCGGATGGCGGGTGAGACGCTGTAATAGCAAGAGCAGGCGCAACTCAGCTGGCCGAGAGAGGCACTGTGCCGCAAGAGTGGGCGTAACTCAGCTGCCGAGTGAAGCGCTGGGGTGCAGCTGAGAAACCTCCACCTGGGGAGGTGGGGGAGGCTCGTTCGCGCCGCTTCTCCCTTCCAGTGCACCCCACGCCGTCTCCTGGCGCAGGTATATGTGATGGTCGGACCAGGGCACCGCAGGACGTGTCTTCAGGTCAAACGGATTGTGGGACAAGGTCCAGAATGGAAGAGTCACCAAAAGGCTAAAAGTTCGGCCGGACCCCGGGAGCCGGTCGCCTACGTCGAGTGAAGCGCTGGGGTGCAGCTGTGAAACCTCCAGCTCGGGAGGTGGGGGAGGCTCGTTCGGGCCGCCTCTCCCTTCCAGTGCACCCCACGCCGTCTCCTGGCGCAGGTATATGTGATGGTCGGACCAGGGCACCGCAGGACGTGTCTTCAGGTCAAACGGATTGTGGGACAAGGTCCAGAATGGAAGAGTCACCAAAAGGCAAAAAGTTCCGCCGGACCCCGGGAGCCGGCCGCCTATGTCAGGGGAGATCTCAAGCCACACCAGGGCAACAAGACTTGGGGAGGGGGCAGGAGCCAAGCGCCCCCTCTGAGTCCGCGCCACCACACCGCCCCTCGGGGGCCTCCGTCAAGCGGCTCAGGGAGGCACCGCAGGCAGCGGTTCTTCAGATCAGTGGTCTCACTGGCAAGGCTCCCCTCCGTCAGCAGCGATCGTTGGCGCTGTGGTTGCGGCCGGAGGCCCCGCCTGGTCAACGCCCCGGCCTCTCCATCTCGTAGGCCGCAGAGTAGTCGGGGAGAAATCCCGGGAATGGCGGCATGTATTTGGATCGATGTTGCAGCAGGCTGCCATGTAAATAGTTATTTAATAAAACGTTTTACCCTGTTACTTTGCTGGTGTGTTGTATATATTTATAATATTTGCATAGGGTTTGTCGTTATTTTGGGCGGGGTGGGCGGCGGAGCCGAGCTGTCTTGCAGCCATCATGGCGTCGAGCTCGGTTCCTCTCACTAGTTTCATATTTCTCATGAGGGATTGTTCCTAATGTTTCTATTTTAGCGAGGTCAAAAAGAGATCCCATTAGGGGCCTACTGATTTTGCTTGATTCCTTTTGTTTTTTCTAACGATTTTTCACTATCTGCAAAGACTAAACAGAGTATTGCGACTCTGTGCTTGTTTGTAAATAGAGAATGAACCAAAGAAAAGCAATTCCAAAACAGTAAATGCTTGGATAACAATCAATCAAATGGAGAGGGAAGCAGGCACGGCGGATTACAACGGGGGCAAAGGCCTGCGTTACCTACCCTTCACTATCTGCAAAGAGAGAATACGCCTAAAAGAAAAGAGGGGGGGGCAGCTTCAAAGCACATCAGCGTGCATAAACACGAAAATGTTTTTACCTACCACGTACTTGACATTTTAAAGCTTTTGATATTTGCTAATAAAAAAACATTGAAATTCACTGAAAAAACCATAGGTTATAGACCATATATAGTTAGGAATTAGCATTTACAAAACCTTGAAAATTCACTGAAAAAACCATGGGTTATAGACCATATATAGTTAGGAATGAGCATTTACAAAACCTTATTTTACTCACACAAAACCATTGAAATTCCATATATAGTTAGTTGCACTAACTATATATCGCGCACCCGCTATCCACTGCTGATGATGTCACATATTACATCATTCATGACATGGTCAGTGACATCACTGATGACATCACTGATGACATCTCAAATGACATCACTGATGACATCACTGATGACATCTCAAATGACATCACTGATGACATCACTGATGACATCTCAAATGACATCACTGATGACATCTCAAATGACATCACTGATGACATCACTGATGACATCTCAAATGACATCACTGATGACATCTCATTTGACATCAATGGTCACATCACTGATGATATCATTCATGTGACAATACAATGCATCTCCTCACACTTTAATATAACCTCTGTTACACCCAGTGTTAAATACAGAATATAATTTTTTAAACCATTGACACACCAATACTAGTTACTACATACGCACTCACTGATTCCTACGTCTACACACACATTCACTCATTCACCCATACAATCATTCATACATACAATCACTCATCTTTACAACACTATCATATGCACTCATACACCTATACAGACACTCACACTCTGCCACTCATCCATGGAGTTACTCACACACCTAGTCAGTCCTGTAAAGAATCAATCACACTTCCATTTTCTAATCTATACAGTTAAACATAGAGTACCTTACATTTTCAAACATATACTAACACATACTTACTCTCTTATACAATCATTGATACAAGAACACATTGATCTGCACAGAGTCACACATCTCCCAGCCAGCCACACACACACTCAGTCTCCCATACAAATACTTGGACAATCAATCAATAACCCATATAGTTACTCATATAGCTACTGATCAACACATGCAGCAGTTTACAGAACAACAGACATAATGATGCACAAATTAAGACAGTTTAGTCACTAACCCATGCATTCAGTGAGACACATTTAATCACTCACTCATACAGTCAGTCACGCACCTACTAAATCCTTCATCCAGACACTTCTACATCTACTCATTCTTCAATATGTAAAACATATTTAAACTTTACAGAAACACACAGTCACTGGATGATGTCATCAGTGATGTCATCAGTGATGTCATTTGAGATGTCATCAGTGATGTCATTTGAGATGTCATCAGTGATGTCATCAGTGATGTCACTGACCATGTCATGAATGATGTAATATGTGACATCATCAGCAGTGGATTGCGGGTGCGCGATATATAGTTAGTGCAACTAACTATATATGGAATTTCAATGGTTTTGTGTGAGTAAAATAAGGTTTTGTAAATGCTAATTCCTAACTATATATGGTCTATAACCCATGGTTTTTTCAGTGAATATATATATATATATCTTCAAGGTACATAGATGTGGAGTGAAGATTAGTAAATCTATACTTACCTAGTTGCACACACCTTCTAGACATTTTGGTCCTCGATATTTTTTGCATGATTTCTTTTTCTGGGACTCTGTCAGTGATTGAGGATAGGGATGGACCACATCCAGAAGACCTAACTTTAGATGTCAAGAAAGACACAGCAATCGGGGGCAACAATTTGCAATAGTAAAGTAATTTACTTAAAGTCTCAGTGGCGTCCATGACTAGAGCATAACTGAAGTCCCAGTACTAAACAAAATGGAACACAGCAATTGCAAGTGGGAAACATACCAGCAGCAGTACTCAGGGACTACTCGAAAAAATCTGAGCGTTTAAAGAGGAAGACCTGAGAAAAATTGTGTTGTGTGGCCCAACCTCCTTGTCCCCAAAACCTAAGTCACAAGTCCAGAGCCCGTGGCACGGAAGAGTTGTAGGTAACCAAGAAAGCCATGTGTCAGTAAGTCTCAAACAAAAGGACCAAACCTGAGCACACCTCACGGCAAAGCATCTGCTTACAAGGAATGACAAAAATACATTTAATCCAAAATATTCATAAAACAGAATGCCACTCATAAGCTTAACCCCACACTTGAAGGATAGGAGAGATCAACTCACCCCAAAAAAGAGACAGATCAGTTCTTGATGCAACAGATCTGATGTAGACTTCAGTATCAGAAGAGATTCCAAACTGGGGTGGAGTGGTGAGCAAAAGAATGACGGATTAAACCCAGATCTTTGAGACTGGGGGAAAATGTTTGCATTTTTCAGCATTTCGTCCATCATTTGTTCATTTTGCTTTAGTTGCTTAAGTGGGAATGGTATGCCCAGAAGTCGGTTTCGTGCTAACTGCACCACTGGATTCAAGCTGGCCTGGCTGATGAGGGGTGATGCCCTGAAACCGGTCCCAGGATGCTTTTTTCTGGTCCTGGGGGGAACCGGCTTGGCAGTTCGGCTGGACTGTTCACATGAGGCACAGGGTCAACACAGATTTGCATATGGCTGGGTTCAAACTGGGGTGGCATGGTGAGCAAAAGAATGATGGATTAAACCCAGATCTTTGTGACTGGGGTTGAATGTTTGCATTGTTCAGCATTTCATCCATCATTTGTTCCTTGTGCTTTTGTCGCCCTTAGTGGGAAGGGTATGCCCAGACGTGGGTCCCGTGCTCACTGTCCCACTGCATTCAAGCTAGCAGGGCTGTTGAGGGGCAAAACCAGTCCCAGGATGCTTGTTTCCGGTCCAGGGATGACCTGGCTGGGCAATTCGGGCTGGACAGTTTTCATGAGGCACAGGGTCGAGACTGATTTGCATTTGGCTGGGTCCAAACTGGGGTGGCGTGGTGAGCAAAATAACAAAGGATTAAACCCAAATCTTTGTGACTGGGGTGAATATTTGCATTGTTCATCTTTCGGTCCATTATTTGTTCCTTTTGCTTTTGTCGCCCTAAGTGGGAAGGGTATGCCCAGACGTGGGTCCCCTGCTCCCTGCCCCACTGGATTCAAGCTGGCCTGGATGATGAGGGATGATGCCCCTTGCACACTTCGCCAATGGCAAGTATCAAATCTTGCATGCCACATGTCACGGAATCAGACTCTGGGTCCGGATCTGCCACACATGCAGCAGACTTCCTAATATTTTTCTTTTTGAAACAGACCTATGCAAAATGCCCAACTCTTTTGCAGAAATTGCATGTAACATTAGTCGCAGGACACCTACTTCCCTTGACATATGATGGAATGCCATATCGGAGAGAAACATTAGAATTCTCTGAGAATGTCCTCTGCTCTATAGCACTTTAAGACACATTCTGATGTCCTGCTGTGATTTGCAGATTGTATAGGCTTTCCTGCAGAGGCTTTTACAACACTAACAGCCTCAACAGGTGTATCCTCCAATTTCTTAACAGCAATCTGAGCTTTCAATGCTTTCCACCACTTAGATGGTTTATCTAGTGATGTATTACCCATGGCCAATAGCTTCTGTTGAATCTGTTTGTCCCTACAATGACAAACAAATTGATATTTGATGAGTTGGACTGTGACGTTTTCAAATTGACATTCTGAAACCAACCCACATAGTACCAAAATATAAGCATCTAGATCTTTGTCATCACTTTGCTTATGTTTAAAGAACTTGTGCCTTAAAACCATCAAACCAGGTTGTTTGCCAAATCTTAACTAGAGCTTCTTCACAGTCCATGTGTATTCATCTAGATTTTCAGCTTCGTCTTGCTCTAATGCCAGTACATGCTTGAACACAGACCTACCCTTAAACTAAGAGAAAGCAAGAGCAGAATTTTTTTCCTCTCATCCCTGATTCTTTATGCTGCGAGCCCCCCAAAACAAGTCTCAAATGTAGCAAACCTCACACCCCATATGACAGGTGGGTCACCTGGTGCATCTAAGAATGATGTTGAAGGTGGGACCGCCAGCATACTGTAAAACAAGAAGAACACTGAAGGATATTCACTTATAGAAAATAGCTGAGGCTACAATAGTGGCTATATAGGCCCCCTCTTTTGTTATGCCACAACCACCTTTTTAGAGAATGTGTGTGCATCACAGTCTTAAACGCACAAATATTTTCATGAGCAGACTGAAATCGTATGCCAGGATGAAAATACTACCAGTGTATGACACACAAATCCTTTAATTTAGTGCATGTGTGTATCACAGACTGAGAACGCACACCGAACCTTATGTACAAACTACTGTCAATGAATGGTGTGTGCTTCACCAAAATAATGTACAGATTCTATCTCTTTGACCATGTGTACGCCTGTAATAAGATGCTCTTGTGACACAAAGGTGTGAGCATCACCACAAGTGCATGCACTCACCTGCCTGCACCCTATAATGCACAGATAAAGTACTTAACATAGAATAAGCAAAGTCATACAGTGTTAGACAAGATGTGCGTATCACCGTAAGACAACGCACGCTGTTCCACATGAAAGTGCTGAAATCAATATGCTGCATAGAAATGCAGCAGACCACGACAGGCGCTTCCAGGAGACTGCTGGTGAGATGCGATCTGGGTCCCACCTTGTAGCGCAACCCGTCGCCAACCAAATGTAGTAACGATGCATGGATCTCCAACTGAGTTCAGGTAAGTTTATTACCAATGTAGAGCTACACTGTAGTGGAGGATGAACACACATGAGCTCCTATGCTGCCAACTACAGTTTAACCATCACCACATAATACCAACATTCATAACTGCCCCCATCATGAAATTCTCAGCTAGAATCTCAATGTCACCAGATTCTAGCTCTATGTTAAGTATAACAAAATCCAAATTGGATTCCATCGAGTTCATAGTCATTCACACTCTTCAGGCATCCTAAATGGATTCCATCGAGTTCATAGTCAATCACACTCTTCAGGCATCCTAAATGGATTCCATCGAGTTCATAGTCAATCACACTCTTCAGGCATCCTAAATGGATTCCATCTAGTTGATAGTCAATCACACTCTTCAGACATCCTAATTGGATTCCATCGAGTTCATAGTCAATCACACTCTTCAGGCATCCTAAATGGATTCCATCGAGTTCATAGTCAGTCACACTCTTCAGGCATCCTAAATGGATTCCATCGAGTTCATAGTCATTCACACTCTTCAGGCATCCTAAATGGATTCCATCGAGTTCATAGTCATTTACACTCTTCAGGCATCCTAAATGGATTCCATCGAGTTCATAGTCAATCACACTCTTCAGGCATCCTAACAAGCACACCAGTTCTATATAGGTACACCCTAGACAGGTTCACAGAATGTAGCGAAGGGCCCAGTTACATAAGATGGGACAGAATGTATGTACCAGTGAGAAACAGTAGGCAAATCACACATTCACAAGCAACAGGCAAAGAAATGGCAGCTTCCATTATTAGTTAACATGCTGCTACCACTGCGGTCTCATGTAGTCTGCTGTGCTGATTGTAGCTAGCAGACTACAGAGCACTGCTCTGGTCTTAACTAATGAGGTCCTCAGTATGCACACAAATCTAATGGTCTGGTGTGCTGAGACCAAAAAGATGTACAAAATGCACAAGGGAGTCATTCTTGGGTAATTTAGGCTTGCAAGACTATTCAGGTGATCTTACGAGCATTGTTCCACCGTTGGAGAAGTCTAGTCATGAGATTGTTATAACTAGTAGGCAAGACCATCTGCATTTTCTTGCTGTAAACTATTTCAAATGCTCCACTGTGACGTCCAATTTTCGAAGAAAGAATGTACCACCATAGTATCTTAGGAGTCTTGCTATTCATTGTCAACAGCCACAAATCTGGTTCTAAAGATGTAAAATCAGAACCTATATGTACTCCCACAATATTGCAAAGCAATCCTTCTCAATGGCATCCACATATCATAGTATCTACCAGGCTTTTTCTCCAGTTAAATTTAAATTTTGGCATGTTTGACCAGACAAACTTTATCAAAGGAAAGGGCCAAAGGTGTGGTCTTTTATCACACCCAGCACCCACACTTGTATTTGCTATCCCTGAGCAAAAATATGTTTTTTACATGGATCATTAATTAACAAGCCACTGGTAATGGAGGAGTATGTATGCAATCTAAAGCACAACATGTTAAAAAAACACTCATAGACATTTACTCAATACAAACTTAGCTATCATCATGACTTAGCTATAAACGATTGCTAACTCTGCCAGCCTATCTGGGTGCCTTGTGGTCTTTTTATTGTTGGTATTTTATGTTTTACTTATGCCCTTGTAGCTTTCCCTTAAATTATAACAAAAAAACATATCTTAGTGGAAACCACATTAAGATTCTATCTTACTCAGAAAGTTGTGTTCAGCCCACCACCAGTGCTATCAAGCATTGCAAATGCTAATAGATCTGTTTCTGTTTTCATATCTAAGCCAGACCTATCGCAATAGTGACCATTTGAGGGACAGCTTGAGAATGAATGGCAGAGTGCACACATGGAGAAGTGCGCATAAGGGAGCAGTGACTATGGGTGAGGGCGAGAGTGTGAAGAAGGTGTGGCATGCACCTAGCATCTAAGTGAGGTGTTGGTATTGATAGGATGAGATATGGAAGGTGAAGTGATCTGAAGATCTCGGATGGGAAGGTTTAATGCATGCGTAATGTAAGTGTAAAAAGTGTCTTTTGATGCCTGAGTGAGTCGGGAGTTGGTGTTGCAGGGTTCAGTCTCCAAGCTGAGGCAACAGAGGAATCAGCTAAAATGTCCAATAAGTGGTGTTGATCCAGCATGGTGGTTCTGGGTCAGTGTATTCTCTGACTCTGATGAGGACCTCATATACAGGTCCTGTGTTGGGGCTTCAAACATGTTACAGTGTCACAGGGAGGCTCTAGAGTAGCATGTAGTACTGATTGCTGCGCTGCATGGTCTTCTGGCAACAGAATAAGCTAGTCCAGGGCACTTGACAGGAAGCATAGGTTGTGTAGCAAAGAGCACTGCTTTGTGAGCTGCTTCTGATGTTGTAACAGCTGGTCTATGTGTTCCTAGGCACTTTGCAGGGAACATAAATGCTGCTGACCAGCTTAATCTGTCTTCTAGCTCCAGGGCAATGTGTTCATAGGCACATGAGAAGAGACATATGACTGGCAACACACGCTCATCTTGCAAACCACACAATATGTTTTTAGCAGGTTACCAACAAAAAGGCAAAATTGTATTGAAAACATCTAAACAGCTGAAAAATGCATAAACTTTGATGGTCAACCCAGTGAGCCAATGCCTGAAGCATGATCACACTAGTAACCAAATAGCTGGAGAGGGCTTACTAAGAGCCCACTCTCTCGCTATAGTTGTTAAAATGTATTTTGTGATTTTTTTTTACCAAACTGATAACATAATCCCTCTCTACAGACAACTAAAGCAGACTCTGGCCGGATTTTAAAATGCAGGTGCGGGTTGCCACTGTTCATTATAAAAAAAAAGTATTTCAATAGGTAAAGACAAACCAATAGTAATACTCATCAGTGTATTCTCTGTCTTTGACAGTTGCATTTTTTAGTTCTCTATAACCTTTCTATGTCTAGTGACAAAGCACAGATCATCAGCAGCAGCTTACAAGGAGAAGCACCTCCCTTGCATCCAGTTGAGTTTCTCCCAGGCTTTTCAAAGTTGGCTTCTTGTAAGAGAACCCCATCTTTTGGGTTTTCTGAGAGTCTTGTGCTGCCACTTTATTCAGCTGAAACAATCAGAATTTCAAATTTTCCTTTCAGACTTCCTAAATCCTGTATCTGTCTCTCTTACATCACTAACGAGCCCAAACAATCCTTTATCAATTCATCTTTCAGAACAGACACTATAGTTGTGTTGACTTTCTAGCAGAATAAATAAAAAATGCACACACTGAATCACATTCCACTTCACATTTAATCAACATTAATGCCATTTCTTTCAGTCAATCTGCAGGAAAACCATCTCAGAACAGACAGCCGACCATGCTAAAACGCTGCTGCTAGTAGTGGAACTTACAAAATGGTGCATTATATATTATAATTAAGAAATCGAGACGCCAGTGCTGCACCTTTCTTTAACCATATGTAGATGGAAAAAAGAATCAAACAAGTACCATCTCAACCACTTTTTCCGTTTGATTTAATCTACTTTATTTATGCCACTTTCAAGCTATGTCTTCAAACGGGACAGTTTATAAAAACTTGGTTGTCATAGCAAAAAGCAAAAACACTTTCAACCCCCCCAGATTGCCCTTTGGAAACCCATTTGGTGTTCGACTTTGCACACACTCACATCTACAGTCTCCCTACAAAACACACACTCTGTGACTGACTCATACTCATATTCAGCTAGTTACCACATTCATACCGCCATACTCTTTTCATTCACACAGAACCCACCCTGGAGGGCCTTAACAAAATATTTTCTTAGAAAGACACAAAATCTCTACAATTCAATGAAAAGCAAAGCCATAAGTTAAAAAAAGGCCATCAGCAATTTACAAAAACAATTCAAATCTTAGAAAGATTTATTCTCTTGATTTTGTGTTAAGGGCCATATATATATATATATATATATATATATATTACCTACTGGCGGTCGCCAGTAGGTAGTTATAGTTAGGATTGATTTCCATAGGGAAATCGCAATATTCTATTGGGAATAACTTTGGCGCCGGTTGAGGAATCTGCCTGAATTTTTCAGCAAATATGCCTCGCGGCGCTCCGCTCCTTCACTGAAAGTTTGGGGGGGATTCGTCAAGTGGGGGCCGAGATAAAAGGGGGGTCCCAAAACGTGTTTTCCCCATGTTAATTTCCATAGGGCGGTCGGTCGCACTTTTAGCTCGAACGGCTGAATGGATTTTCACCAAACTTGGCAAAATTGTAGGGACTGGTAGCCCGATGTGCCTTTGCTATGTCTCAAGATATGTGCTCCAGAGGATTTTGAGTACTTTAGGTTCAAAAGAATTGTATATATCTATGGCAGCGCCCCGGTACGCGTACCGGGGAGCGCTCCGGGTGTGCCACACGACTTGCGCACGGAAAGCTGATTGGCTCTCGGGTGTCTGTAAACATTCTAAACAGTCCGCAGCGGCCGCCATCTTGTGTCTCGGTAGGATCGAGACACAAGAGGCGGCAAAAAACAAAGGGGGAAATGACCAAAAGGGGGCAGGGTACACCCCCCCTGACCCCCTAGGTTTGATGTGGGGGCCATAAAAGGGTCCCGTGGGGGGAGCGCCCGGTACGCGCACCAGGGAGCGTACCGGGGGCGTACTATGGGGAAAAATAGTGAAAGAAATTATATAATCATAATAATAAATAATAAAATAATCATTTTGAGTGATCAGAGGTAGGGTAGCTCCGAAAAGAGCTTTTGGGTTCTGTGGCTGTTTTAGGTACCTACAAGTACGTCCCACACACACCCACACGCACACAACTCCACCCCCCCACACCCACACACTCCCCACACACACCTCACACACGCACACCTCCACCCACACCCAAACACCCCACACCCCCACACCGACACCTTACACATCCACACCCACACCCAAACATCCCACACACACACACTCACACACACACCTCACCCCCCAAAACACACACACGCACACACAGATACCTCACAGACACACCTCACACATCCCACACACACACCTCCCCCCCACACACACACACACACACGCACACCTCACAGACACACCCACACATCCCACACATACACACATCCTACACACATACCCCCCACACCCACACACACCCCACACACACCTCACACACCCACACCCCCGCCTACACCCAAACACCCTACACACCCACACACACACCTTATACACCCACATCCCCACCCACACCCACATACCCCACACACCTACACACACCTATACACCTCATCCCCCCTCAGACACACACACACACACACACCTCACAGACACACCCCACACATCCCCCACACACACCTCCCCACCCCACACATGAGGAAAACTCAGTGAAACACTAAAATAATAATTTAAAGTGCTTAGAGGTAGGGTAGCTCTGAATAGAGTTGTTGTGTTGTTTGGGTGTTTTAAGTACCAACATGTAGGTACCAATGCAGAGTCTTAAATTTAATGTACACCGTTTCCTCTGTAGATAATTTGCATGTTGTTACAGAAGTTATTGTGGTATATGGAATCCATATCATAGTCTGTCAGGAAAGCAGAAACAACATGGAGGCAGGAGATGAAAAAGAGATGTCAAATACACATTGGAGATAATATATTGGGAGAAAGGAAGTATCTATGAGCAAAATTACTATGTAACATAAAAAAGTTGCACAGTATACTATAAGTCTGACTTTACATTATAATCAATTTGGTACTAGTTTAAGAATTACATATAAAAATGAATAATGTCTCAAACAATTTTAGAATTATTAAATATACATTTATTTTTCAGATTCTTTTTCAAAATTTGATAGAACTTCTAATATTTGACTGTTAGAAATGTCCTCATTTTGAATCAGCAAATCTACTGATTCTACACATTGAAGTAGTTCATAGTCCCTTGATTCATCCATGAATTCCAAGTTATCATTGGGTACAATAATTTCTTCATTGTTGCTCTCCAGAACAATTTCAAAGGAAATGTTTTGCTCTCCTTCCATTTTCGTGCTGTAATTTGCATAAAAAATAAATATATCAGTAGGGATAGGGCACTGTTGGGTTTAAGTTCAGACAGGTAGTTTGGATTTTTTAACAGTGAATTTATCTTTGGGCAGTGTATGGTATCAGACTGGAAGTAGAAATATACAAAAGTGTATGTGATGAAGCCTAAGTAAATTCATAATTATACAAGACAAGCCTAACTCCATCCATAACTATAATAGAGAAGTCTATCTCAATCTATAACTATTACAGAGGGATACTATATAACTATCAGAAAAAGTTTTCCAAATTAACTTAAAGTGCACAACATACTTCAGTATTCAAAATAATAACTTACCTTTGAGAAAGCAGTTGAAGTTGTCAGTGAAAATGCTCTTGAAATGTACTTCAGGAAGTAGTAGTCAAAATGGCTGTGTTTCCCTCTCTTTCTTTATATATATTCAGGTACGTAACCAATCAAATGTCATGAACTAATAGTAGAAAATGAAAGTAACATTTTAATTGGTTGTCAATTCTAACACTTCAGATGTGTTTTTGTGAAGTAATTTACCTCAGGATATTTAGAGAGGTCTACAGGCTAAATGGCTCAATGGAATTCCACAAAATTTGGGAAAATGGTAGGGATTGGTACGTAGTATGAGCTATTCTATATTTGGTTAAAGTGTCTGCAGTGGTTTTTATGTAAATTAACTATTCACATTTTTTGGGAGCGCCTCCCGGTGCGCGCCCACGGTACGCGTACCGGCAGCGCTACGGGAGTCCTCCATTTTGTGTTTCGGTAGATTTGAGACAGAAAATGGAGGACAAACAACGTTGGGAATGGGTATAAGGGGGCACGGTAGGCACTCCCTAGGTTTTCTGAGGGGGTGTTAGGAGGCCCATATAGACCAAAAAAAACGGGGAGCGTACTTTGGTGAAAAATAGTGAAAAAAGTTAGAAAAAGATAATCATTTGGAGTGATCAGAGGTAGGGTAGCTCTGAAAAGAGCTTTTGGTTTCTGTGGCTGATTTAGGTACCTACAAGTAGGTACCAATGCACAGTCTTAAATTCAGGAGGAATATTCTATTCCCCTCATCTGAAAAGTGCACACCATCTCCTCTGTAGATATCTTGCATGTTGTAATGCAAGTTGTTGTTGTATATTGAACCCATTCCATAGTCTCTCATGTAAGCAGAAACAGATTTATTCACATGTTTTCGTGCTTTCTCAAATTGTGGACAAAATTGGTTGGACCAGTTCCATTTCTGCCTTTGGCATATATTGGAAAATACCAAGGCAGTTTGAGGAAAAAGTGCCATCAATTGTTCAAAGGTGTCCTTTAAAAGCATTTCCAGACCTACCCCAGTCAAAGTGCCTAAGTCATTTCCACCACAGTGCAGAATTATGAGGTAAGGGTGTGGCAAATGCAAAAAGGTTTTCACCAATGGTATCAATTGGTGACATCTCAATCCTCTCTGGCCAATCCATTTAATGTTCACATTTGGTAAATCAAGGTTGTGAAAATTTCTGGTAGCTGCATACCTTTGAGCCCAGTGGATATAGCTATGTCAAATAATCCAGACAGAATACATGGTAGAGGAGGTTCTGGTGCAGTCAGATGAAGTGTAGGAATAAAATGGCAGTTGGAACAGTAGGAGTTTGCAAAACAAAACCTGTGGAGTTTCAGTGCTCTTGAATCACAAGCAATGATTGGTAGATTGAGATAGTTGAAAACTGAAAGTTAGGGTGCATGGTTGTGTTCTGTGTAAGAAGTAATTTGAATGGTTAAAAAAAAGTCATTTAAAGAAACATTGCACCATATAAGCTGGTGTATTCGCAGGTCAAACATCCTTGCTGAGGTGATTTGCAACATTGTAGAATAAACTTTTAAACTTGAGAGCTCAGTGAGGAGGGAGTTGCTATGGTAACAGGTAGAAAGGGCTGAGGGGGGGAAGGGTGTTGGTTTGAAAATACAGAGGCAAGAGTTTTGATTGGTTATCATGAGCAATATGTGTGTAGAAACAGAGGTTTTCTGTGCCATTAATGGTTGCAGTGCCTGAAGAACATACCTTTTGCTCTGCTAAAGAAATATTGGTGTGTGTATCTGACACTGTTCTGAATCTCCTAGAGCATTTGTAAAGGTGAGTTATGATTCATTTAATATACATAGAGACTTGTATACTCTATGGAGAAGATTTGGAAGCAAATTGTGGTTTTTTAATGTTGCTTTGTGTCATGCTTTTTGATAATGCTTGTTAAAAAGTTTTTACTGCATAGAGGAATTGTGGGGCATATTATCAAGGGGCTTTATCTCCGCTTTTTTGGCTTTAAAAGCCAAGAAAGCGGAGATAAAATTATCTCCCTATTACCAAGCTGTCGCTAACACCAGTTAGCGACAGCTAATAGGAGATAGTGACCATCTTGGGCCCCGCTTTGCATGTCAGTGATATTTATCACTAATGACATGCAAAGTGGGCGTGCCAAGATGTTAGCGACTGAAAACAGTTGCTAACATCGCTATCTCCTATTACCAACTTTTGGAGATATTCGCGCTAAGCGCGAATATCTCCAAAAGCTAACACTTGCCCAGGAGCAGTTCTTAGCCATGTTATCCAATGGGAGGTGGATAACATGGCTAAGAGCATTTGCTCGATAATGCATGAATATCGCTGACTTTTCAGCGATATTCATGCATTGCGGACGTTTTTTATCGCATTTGCGATAAACCTTGCTAATAGCAAGGTTTATCTGCGATAAAAATCGCCGATTTGCGGCGATAATTTTTGTCTCTAAATAAGTTAGAGACAAAAATTATCTCTATTGGTTGGTAATATGCCCCTGTATTTTGTAAAATTGTGAAGTTTTAGTAGTGACATGGAATGCTTGTACATAGGACCTGTGCTGTGTTTCTTAAATGTGATGTCAAAAACGATTTTGGGAAAAATGAATGGCTTTTACATTTTTTAGAAGGAATAAAGAATGTGTGCATGTTTAAAGAAATAAATTTGACTCTTTACAATGATGTTACCTGTGTTAACTCAGTGTAGGAAGCATATTGAGTTTGTTTGCATAGAGGAATTGTATTTTGTAAAATAGTGAGGTTTCAGTAATGACATGGAATGCTTGTACAAAGGACCTGTGCTGTGTTTCCTAACTGTGATGTCAAAAACGATTTTGGGGAAAATGAATGGCTTTTACATTTTTGAGTATAATGTGGCGCAGAGGTTTAAAAAGTGACGCATCTACCTACATGCGTCACTTTTTAAATATGGCGCAAAAAGGTACATGTTTTATGCCGCTGATGCGTCACAAAAAGTGACGCATCAGCAGTGCAAAACTGACGCAGGGCCTCATAAATGAGGTTCTTGTTTTTTTTGCACACTACTCCAGTTTAGTCCTGTCCACTGCACTCTTGGACACAAGCCTCACTTTTTGTGCTCCTCTGGACAGTCTTCATCTCATCTGTACTCCTGCTTAGGTGTCAGAATCCTATCACATGGGGAAAGCTCCATGTGAAAGCGTTTGCCTCAGTCTTATCCCTGCTGTGAGGCAGATGCTTGTACATAGGACCTGTGCTGTGTTTCCTAAATGTGATGTCAAAAACGATTTTGGGGAAAATGAATGGCTTTTACATTTTTGAGTATAATGTGGCGCAGAGGTTTAAAAAGTGACGCATCAACCTACATGCGTCACTTTTTAAATATGGTGCAAAAAGGTACATGTTTGGGCTTTCCTGGGGAGCGTAGGTGGTGAGGCTTGTGTCTAAGAGTGCAGTGCACTAGGCGTCATGAAGCCTATCCCCGACTGCACTCTTAGACACAGGCGTCAATTTGACTCTTTACAATGATGTTACCTGTGTTAACTCAGTGTAGGAAGCATATTGAGTTTGTTTGCATAGAGGAATTGTATTTTGTAAAATAGTGAGGTTTCAGTAATAACATGGAATGCTTGTACATAGGACCTGTGCTGTGTTTCCTAAATGTGATGTCAAAAACGATTTTGGGGAAAATGAATGGCTTTTACATTTTTGAGTATAATGTGGCGCAGAGGTTTAAAAAGTGACGCATCTACCTACATGCGTCACTTTTTAAATATGGCGCAAAAAGGTACATGTTTTATGCCGCCGATGCGTCACAAAAAGTGACGCATCAGCAGTGCAAAACTGACGCAGGGCCTCATAAATGAGATTCTTTTTTTTTTGCACACTACTCCAGTTTAGTCCTGTCCACTGCACTCTTGGACACAAGCCTCACCTTTTGTGCTCCCCTGGACAGTGTTCATCTCATCTGCACTCCTGCTTAGGTGTCAGAATCCTATCACATGTGGAAAGCTCCATGTGAAAGTGTTTGCCTCCGTCTTATCCCTGCTGTGAGGCAGGTGCAAGATTTTGATGTAACAGTGTCCTAAAAGTGACGCAGTGAAATCTCATAGATTTCACTGCGTCATTATTACGAGGCTTTTTGCGGTGAAATGACCCCTCTGTGTACATTACACTTGACAGAGGTATAATGTGGTGCAGAGGTTTAAAAAATGACGCATCTACCTACATGCGTCACTTTTTAAATATGGTGCAACAAGGCACATGTTTTTACTGCATAGAGGAATTGTGGGGCATATTATCAAGGGGCTTTATCTCCGCTTTTTTGGCTTTAAAAGCCAAGAAAGCGGAGATAAAATTATCTCCCTATTACCAAGCTGTCGCTAACACCAGTTAGCGACAGCTAATAGGAGATAGTGACCATCTTGGGCCCCGCTTTGCATGTCAGTGATATTTATCACTAATGACATGCAAAGTGGGCGTGCCAAGATGTTAGCGACTGAAAACAGTCGCTAACATCGCTATCTCCTATTACCAACTTTTGGAGATATTCGCGCTAAGCGCGAATATCTCCAAAAGCTAACACTTGCCCAGGAGCAGTTCTTAGCCATGTTATCCAATGGGAGGTGGATAACATGGCTAAGAGCATTTGCTCGATAATGCATGAATATCGCGGACTTTTCAGCGATATTCATGCATTGCGGCCGTTTTTTATCGCATTTGCGATAAACCTTGCTAATAGCAAGGTTTATCTGCGATAAAAATCGCCGATTTGCGGCGATAATTTTTGTCTCTAAATAAGTTAGAGACAAAAATTATCTCTATTGGTTGATAATATGCCCCTGTATTTTGTAAAATTGTGAAGTTTTAGTAGTGACATGAAATGCTTGTACATAGGACCTGTGCTGTGTTTCTTAAATGTGATGTCAAAAACGATTTTGGGAAAAATGAATGGCTTTTACATTTTTTAGAAGGAATAAAGAATGTGTGCATGTTTAAAGAAATAAATTTGACTCTTTACAATGATGTTACCTGTGTTAACTCAGTGTAGGAAGCATATTGAGTTTGTTTGCATAGAGGAATTGTATTTTTTAAAATAGTGAGGTTTCAGTAATGAGATGGAATGCTTGTACATAGGACCTGTGCTGTGTTTCCTAAATGTGATGTCAAAAACGATTTTGGGGAAAATGAATGGCTTTTACATTTTTGAGTATAATGTGGCGCAGAGGTTTAAAAAGTGACGCATCTACATACATGCATCACTTTTTAAATATGGTGCAAAAAGGTACATGTTTGGGCTTTCCTGGGGAGCGTAGGTGGTGAGGCTTGTGTCTAAGAGTGCAGTGGACTAGGCTTCATGAAGCCTATCCCCGACTGCACTCTTAGACACAGGCGTCAATTTGACTCTTTACAATGATGTTACCTGTGTTAACTCAGTGTAGGAAGCATATTGAGTTTGTTTGCATAGAGGAATTGTATTTTGTAAAATAGTGAGGTTTCAGTAATGACATGGAATGCTTGTACATAGGACCTGTGCTGTGTTTCCTAACTGTGATGTCAAAAACGATTTTGGGGAAAATGAATGGCTTTTACATTTTTGAGTATAATGTGGCGCAGAGGTTTAAAAAGTGACGCATCTACCTACATGCGTCACTTTTTAAATATGGCGCAAAAAGGTACATGTTTTATGCCGCTGATGCGTCACAAAAAGTGACGCATCAGCAGTGCAAAACTGACGCAGGGCCTCATAAATGAGGTTCTTGTTTTTTTTGCACACTACTCCAGTTTAG
Source organism: Lissotriton helveticus (assembly GCF_964261635.1). Classification (NCBI taxonomy): domain Eukaryota; kingdom Metazoa; phylum Chordata; class Amphibia; order Caudata; family Salamandridae; genus Lissotriton; species Lissotriton helveticus. The sequence continues at coordinate 2,086,928,282 of NC_136057.1, read as the reverse complement.
TCCTGTCCACTGCACTCTTGGACACAAGCCTCACTTTTTGTGCTCCTCTGGACAGTCTTCATCTCATCTGTACTCCTGCTTAGGTGTCAGAATCCTATCACATGGGGAAAGCTCCATGTGAAAGCGTTTGCCTCAGTCTTATCCCTGCTGTGAGGCAGATGCTTGTACATAGGACCTGTGCTGTGTTTCCTAAATGTGATGTCAAAAACGATTTTGGGGAAAATGAATGGCTTTTACATTTTTGAGTATAATGTGGCGCAGAGGTTTAAAAAGTGACGCATCTACCTACATGCGTCACTTTTTAAATATGGCGCAAAAAGGTACATGTTTGGGCTTTCCTGGGGAGCGTAGGTGGTGAGGCTTGTGTCTAAGAGTGCAGTGCACTAGGCTTCATGAAGCCTATCCCCGACTGCACTCTTAGACACAGGCGTCAATTTGACTCTTTACAATGATGTTACCTGTGTTAACTCAGTGTAGGAAGCATATTGAGTTTATTTGCATAGAGGAATTGTATTTTGTAAAATAGTGAGGTTTCAGTAATAACATGGAATGCTTGTACATAGGACCTGTGCTGTGTTTCCTAAATGTGATGTCAAAAACGATTGTGGGGAAAATGAATGGCTTTTACATTTTTGAGTATAATGTGGCGCAGAGGTTTAAAAAGTGACGCATCTACCTACATGCGTCACTTTTTAAATATGGCGCAAAAAGGTACATGTTTTATGCCGCCGATGCGTCACAAAAAGTGACGCATCAGCAGTGCAAAACTGACGCAGGGCCTCATAAATGAGATTCTTTTTTTTTTGCACACTACTCCAGTTTAGTCCTGTCCACTGCACTCTTGGACACAAGCCTCACCTTTTGTGCTCCCCTGGACAGTGTTCATCTCATCTGCACTCCTGCTTAGGTGTCAGAATCCTATCACATGTGGAAAGCTCCATGTGAAAGTGTTTGCCTCAGTCTTATCCCTGCTGTGAGGCAGGTGCAAGATTTTGATGTAACAGTGTCCTAAAAGTGACGCAGTGAAATCTCATAGATTTCACTGCGTCATTCTTACGAGGCTTTTTGCGGAGAAATGACCCCTCTGTGTACATTACACTTGACAGAGGTATAATGTGGTGCAGAGGTTTAAAAAATGACGCATCTACCTACATGCGTCACTTTTTAAATATGGTGCAACAAGGCACATGTTTTATGCCGCCAATGCGTCACAAAAAGTGACGCATCAGTAGCACAAAACTGATGCAGGGCCTCATAAATGAGATTCTTTTTTTTTCTTGCACACTACTCCAGTTTAGTCCTGTCCACTGCACTCTTGGACACAAGCCTCACGTTTTGTGCTTCCCTGGACAGGCTTCATCACATGAGTATTCCTGCTTAGGCCTTATAATTTGTTTTTAGAATAACATTTGAAAAACAATGAAAAGGTCATATGTATAAGCTTTTCATTACACTACTAAAATATTTTTGCTGCAAATTAATGAGTTTTACATTTTTGAGAAAGTTTAAATAGTAGGCCCTGCACTGTGTTTCTAAAATGTTATTGAAAAATCGATTTTGGGACTAATCAATGAATTCTACATTTTTGATAAAGAATAAATAGTGTGTGCATGATTACATAAAAAAATTTGCCCTTTTCACAATTATGTCACCTGTGTTACCTGAGATTAGGAAGTAGATTGTGCAGATGAGGTGAGACATGTGCAGAGGGACAGAGGTTGCGAGGTTTATGATCAAGACTGTAGTGGGAGAGAGGCCTTTCCCGGGAAGCATAGGTGGTGAAGCGTGTGTATAAGAGTGCAGTGGACTAGACTTTATGAAGTCTATCCCCTACTGGACTCTTAGACACAGGTCTCATCTTCTTTGTACCTGTGGACAGAGCTGTCTTCCACTATACTCTTCAATACAGGCCTCACATTTTGTGCACTCCTGGAGAATCCTCACCTGATCTGTAACCCTGAATAGATCGTTTGCATTTTGTCATTGCTTTGTTGTTTGGTAATAGTGGTCTATAATGTGCTATTTTTTTTTAACACAGATTGAAATCAAGATTTCAAGAGTAAGCAAAAATGCCCTCAAGGGAAAGGAGAAGAAAACAACATAACCGCCAAAAAACAAAAACAGCAACGGAATTACAGCACTCTTCCACAACAAATACTTCAAAAAACAGGAACCATGCTCCTGGTAAGAGAACTAAGTCTTTTATACGGAACATATGTACTTCAAAAAATATTGTTGGACAGCATGTAGAAAAAGAGAATGAGAGAGTAAATTTGAAAAGGAAAGAGAGAACCTCAAAGAATCCTACAACTGGAGCAGGAGAGAATAATATGTATAGGAATAGAAGGCAGAATCAGTTTAGAGACATTCGTAAACGAATGTTTCGCAATAGGGTGGTTTTAAATTTGCTAAAAAACATTAGGAAAGGTAAACAGAGAGCTGCTTTTTATAAGAAAAAGAAAAGTGTAGAGAAGATTGTTGATCAGGCTTTTGAAGTTAAGAAAAAAATATTTATTTTAATAATCAATAGAATTAGGACACTTAACAAGATAATTGATGTTTTCAAATCAAACAGTAGATGGAAAAGAGTAATTAATCGGACTAATTTTTGTAAAGTTTTTTCAGGAGAATGGATGCACAGTTCAAGTTCTGAGCCATTTTTTAATGAGGAGAGTTACTTCCAGGAGAATGATTTAGTGCATGCAGTTGACACCAGTGGTCGAGCGTATGAAGTGAAAGACGGTTGTCCGATTGAAAAAGAGAAACTTGTGCCTAGAGAACCAGAAGAGGTGTTAACTGATGAAGTTTTAGGGAGACGTACTAAGGGTCCAGTGTACACTTGGAAGTGTAGTCGTATTTGTAGTGTGCGACAGGAATCAATTGATTTGTTTTGTAATTTCTTACGTACATATAGTAAGAAAAGTCTAAAGCAGAAAGTGAAGTTGTTGCAAGACTTAGATCCTTGCAGAGTGAGAGAAAACACAGGTTTGCAAGGGCATTCACTGGCTTGTCTTTCTAGAAAAGTCTGTCAGAGTGTTTTTCATCATTTTAGGATGTTAGCAGTGCATCATACCAAAATGAGGAAATTAGTGAGAATGTTGTATTATTCAAAAAGTCCAGCACTTAAGCTTAAACAATTAAACAGTGCTCTTTTGCATGGAACTGAATTAGATGTGAAGAAGATTTGTGAAGAAATTGAGATTTGTTATTTTGGTGAAAAAGAGGATAGTGTAGAAATTGACACAGCAATTCAAGATAATGTGGAAGACAATGTACAGATTTCAAGTACAGAAAAGTTTGAGCAGGAAATTACCAGGTTTAAGGTGAAATCAAGTGAAGGGCCAAATTTTACTTGTCTGTGTTGTCGACGAAGTCATTATAAGCATCAAACTAGATTAGTTGATTTATACGTAAAAAGTGAAAAGATTAATAATTATGAGTGGAAGGATTTTGCAACTTATTTGTGGGTGGAGAATTGTTTTGATTTGAGTTCTGATCAGCGTATTTGTAAATATTGTTATGATAAATTAAATCAAAACAGAATGCCTGCTAGAGGTGTTCATAATAATCTGGAGTTGGTAGACATTCCCCGTGAATTGATGGTTTTAAATACATATGAGTCTATTTTGATTCAATCTGTCCATCCTTTTCAGGCAATTGTTCGCATGGAGCCTAAGATAGGGAAATTGCCTCCTACAGATTTGCAGAAAGGATTAAAGGGAAGAGTTGTTTATTTGCCTCTTGATTTGAAAACAAATATTGATACAATTGGTATAGAAAAAGTAGAAGAGGAACCTTTAGTTATTCTAGTTAATGGGGTTCCGACAAAGAGTAAGAAAATCTGACAAGATTTAGTGGATGTTAGGAAAGTCAAAAAGGCAACGTTGTATTTAGTCAAAAACAATGAGTATTACAAAGATGTATGTGTTGCAGCAGAGGAAACAGCTGCAGATGAAGACAGTGTTTGATCAGGCGGCCAAATTGAAAAAGTTGATGTGTCTAGAAGTGAAGAAATATATGAACATTATACTGCTCATCCTTTGCATTCCAAAGAAGTAATGGGGAATGCAATTGAATTGTTTCAAATGAAAGCAGCAAAAGGAAGTCCCATTAGTGTATGGGAAGAAAGTTTGGAAGCTCGTTGTTTTCCACAGCTATTTCCAACAGGTCGAGGTGGACGATATGATGATCGTCCACTTCAAATTCCTGCATCTGAATATCGAACTGTAAGATTATATGCTGAAGATCCAAGGTTTTGTCAATGCATTCCCTATTTGTTTCATCTACTGTATGAAAGTGACTTGTCTGGGCTTTCTTATGCAGTAAACCATATACTGAAAAGTGGAGCACATCTGCAAAATGTTTCGGCGAGGGACTTTATGGAGAAAGTGAATTTGCAAGATAATATTTTGGAATCTCATCTAATCAATCTCATGGCATGTCAGCGTGGTACAAATGAGTATTGGTACCGTCGTCATGGGGAATTGAAATGTATGCTAAGAAACTTAGGAACTCCGACATGGTTCCTCACTCTTAGCTGTGCCGAGTATGCATGGGACGACTTACTTCAATTTCTACGAGAGGCAAATGCAAATATACAAAATATAGAATTCAAAACACCTGGAGAGCTGTGTTCTTTGGATCCAGTGAATGTATGCAGATATTTCAATCATAGATTTGAAGCTATGATGTCTTTTATTACCAACAAAAAAAATCCTCCCCTTGGAGAGGTTTTGGATTTCTTTTGGAGAAAGGAGTATCAAGCGAGAGGTGCTCCTCACATACATATGTTGTTGTGGATTAAAGATGCACCCAAATTTGGAACAGATTCGGATGAAACAGTGATGAGTTTCATTGAAGAGTATTCAACATGTGCTGTTCCAAAAACTACAGAGGAATACAGTTTAAGGCAACAAGTTTTACGCTTTCAATCCCATCGTTGTGGAAAGTACTGTCGTCGAAAATTCAGAAACAAGGTCAAGTTCTACACAAAATGTCGTTTCGGCTTTCCACGACCAGTGATTTCTAAAGGAAGAGTAAATAATTTGATGTCTTCTCTGCGACATACTGTGACGAGGAAATCACACAAAAATACATACAATTTAAAAAGAAACGAAGAGTCCAAGTACATCAACGACTACAACCCAGTGATTTTGTCCATGTGGAATGCTAACATGGATATTCAGTTTGTTGCTGACAACTCTATTGCTGTGGCTCGATATGTGACGTCTTACATCACAAACAAAGAAAAGACAGAACTGAAGGAAATGTGGGAGGACATTTCACATGAAAAGAGTCTAAGCAAGAAATTATACAGTTACAGTCTGAAGATGTCGCATCGAGAAATTGGAGCATATGAATGTTCTGATCGATTGTCGTCAGCAAGTCTCTATTCCAAATCTAGAACCATCATTTGGGTGAGTCTAGGTCTTGCTGCAACACGAAACCGAGTTTTGAAATCTGTACAAGAAATAGAGTATTTGGCGGAGAAAGAACCAGAAAGTACAGATATTTTGAAGACAAACATGTTGGATACATACTATCCAAATAGAAGTAGTCATCTTGAGAACAGTTGTTTGTATGAAGTTCTGCAAAACTATATTTATAAGAGAACCATCAGAGAAGATATCAACAATGGAATATATGCTATCATTGGATGTGAAGGATGTCTAGTGAGACAGAAAAAAGGCCATTTGATTAATCATCGAAAATTGAGTTGCGAAAAACCAGAGAAAAGGGAATTTCACTATTTAGCTCTTTTGCAACTCTTTAAGCCATGGCGTACAGAAGAGGAACTACTTGGAGATTTTCTGTGTTACGAAGATTCTTTTAATGCAATCAAGGATACCATAGAATGCCCTGTTTTTCCAAATTATCTGCAAATGTTGAACGAAGAAATAGAGCAAGAAGCACACAATTGCTGCAGAGATTGCTAGAGACAGTTCTCAAGACAGTCAGAGTTCTGCTTCATTGAGTCAGGATCCACTTGGAGGACCAATTATACAAAATGAAACTGCCACTGCCATGGATGAGGTGGAAAGAGCTATGGAACAAGCTCAAGATGATGTAGTTAACTTAGAAGATTTGGTGAAACAACTAAACCTTGAGCAGAAACAGATATATGACGAAGTCACAGAACAGATTGAACATGGATTCAGTCATGAGAAGAAAGAGTGCTCATGTACATCATTTAAGCCTGTCCAACTGTACGTGAGTGGAGAAGCGGGAACTGGAAAAAGTTTTCTGATAAAAGCAATTGCAACTTATCTGCAGAAAAGGAATGAATCACCGCTGTCTTGTGTTGTTACCGCTCCAACTGGGCTGGCTGCACATAACATTAAAGGGATTACTTTACATCGTTTACTGATGCTGCCAGTGGAGCATGATAACAAATTGGAGTACCACAAGCTATCTGGAGATGCGTGTTCCGAAGTTTCGAGAGTCCTGAAGAAAATGAAACTTCTTATCATTGATGAAGTAAGCATGGTGTCAAATATAATGCTTGCTTTTGTGCATTTGAGAATGCAAGAAATTCTTAGAACAGACTATGATGTCTTATTTGGAGGAAAACACATTATTGTTTTTGGAGATCTACTGCAGTTGACTCCAGTGAAAGGACAACCTGTGTTCAAAATGCTTACGCATGAAGATACCAGGAAGTGCTTAGGAAGTATTGGAAACGTTAATATATGGTTAAACTTCAAATATGCAGAACTGCTTCAAAATATGCGGCAGGCAAAGGATGAAGATTATAAAAATATTTTACAAGATTTAAGAATTGGAAAACTAAGTCAGCAAGGGAAAGAAGCTTTACATGGACGATTAATTTCAAATTTGTACCCAAATGTAAACATTCTTCCAGAGAATATTTTTAAGAAAATTAACGAGAAGAAATCTGGCATATGTTTGATGCCAACTCTGAAAGAATGTTCCATGTTCATGAAGAGATAGTGAAACTGGAAGCTACAGATAAAATAGAGCATATGGGAGCAACAATTATTTTGTCTGAAAATTTGAAATCAAAATTGGATTCATTAGAGAAGACTATATCTAAAACTGCTGGTTTTGAAAAGACTCTGAATGTGTGTTTAAATTGTCGTATCATTTTGAGAAGGAATTTAAATGTTGAAAGAGGTCTGGTAAATGGAGCAATGGGTCATGTTGTTGGTTTTGTGAATTACAAAAATAGAGATGCAATTGAAATTTTAAAAATTAAATTTGATGGCATTAATGAAATAGAACAAATTTGTCGTTGTTCAGCTAGATTTTTGCTTGTGAAAGACTTATATGTTCGGCGAAAACAGTTTCCTATTTGTTTGGCATATGCGGTGACAATTCATAAGTCTCAAGGTTTAAGTGTAGATCGCGCTTTGGTCAACATTGGAAGTTCTGTGTTTAAAGAGGGTATGGCATATGTGGCAATATCACGAGTCAGAACTTTATCAGGATTGTACTTGATTGAGTGTGATGAAGCAAAGATTTGTGCAGATCTACATTGTGTTAAAGAATACAATAGGTTAAGAAGAGAGTATGCTCCACATTTGCCTCAATATCCTCTGATTGAAAAACGTGTGGTAGGCCGAAAAAGAAGAAATGAGAGTAATTGCAGTGAGGTAGTAGCAAAAAGACAAAAAGTAGACGAAACTGTAATTGTAAGCAGAAGGAAAAAAGATTCTGTTGAAGATGTTGTTGGATTTCAGTTTGAAAACAGTTCTGGTGTCAACTGCTATGCTAATGTAGTGGTTAATGTTGTTTTTTTTCTTCAAAATATACAAGAACAGATTGTTGAAAATCGGGATCAAAGATTCTGTTGTTTGTTGAATTCCGTGTTTGAGAAATGTACCAGTGATAGAGCAAAAATAGAAAGTGTTTCAGAAATTCGAAATCTTCTAGACATATCTACTGGTCAAAATCAATTTTCACAAAATATTCAGCAGGATTGTCAGGAATTTTTAATGTATATGTTTGATGTATTGGAAGATGAAGGTGTAGATATTAAAAATCTTTTTAGCCTTTCTTATCAGTGGCAGCATGACTGCGACAACTGTACTTTATCAAGTACTACTAGAATAGACACTGAAAGATTTATATATTTGACTTTACCAGACTGCAAATCAGTGCCTTTTAATAATCTAGTTAAAGCAGCGGATCACAATATGGTGTGTCCCCAATGTAAGTCTACAATGCTGTCCACATTATTTCTACAAAATTATGGTCAGTATGTCATTTTAATGTTCCAACGATGTAGACCTGATGGAACTAAATTGACAACTTCTATTAAAAATTTTGTGGCTTCACAGTTATCGATATCAGGAAGAACCTTTGCAACTGCAGCTATTATTTTTCATGATGGTCCTTCTACAACATCAGGGCATTACACATGCTATTTAAAAAGTTGTAAAGGTTGGACCCAATGTAACCACACTCATTTGACTTTCAAACAACGTTTGCCTTTTGGCTTTAAAAATTCATACCTAGTGTTTTTACAACCAAAATTTAGGTAAAGGTAATTGCCCTATGAAGACGGGAGCAGTTAATAAAGGTTATTTTGCTATTTAAAAATATATTCTGAGTAAAGGTCATCCAGGTAATATAAAAAATTGACTTGTCATATAGGTACTGTAAGTGGATCTCATAGTAAGTGATATTAGTATTATACAAAATAATGAACATGAGTGAGTCAGAGATGCTTTTACAAATACTTAAATATTGTGAGAATGTTGTAGAGCCTTTCTTTCAGAACGTCGGAAAAAAGGTCATTTCAGAGTTTCTTTGAATTAATTTGAAAATATACTCATACATCTGACACTATTTGGCCAAAAGGAAAGGTACAGGAATGAGTAAAGAGTCATGACTGAAACAAAGGAGTATATGAAAATAATGAAAATATTTCAGATGTTCTTGGAGCTTTTCTTGTAGATGAGTAATTTGAACTCACTGTTTTAAGTGAAATTCAATATATTCTGAGAACAGCAAAAATAAACTATGTAACATGTTGTACAAGTTATTTTATACTTTTGATTGTGTAAATTAAATTGTATTCCCATTCTCTGACACTCACTTTCCTTTTTCCATCCTCTTTCAGCTCTTTTTACTCACCTATAATGTCTTTCTCTCATTCTCTGTAACCCCCGTTCCTTTACTCTACTTCTTTGACAACCCCTCATTCTCATTTCAACTGTGTGCATCCCCTCTCTCCCTTGCATAACTTTTCAGCTTTCAGTCTCTCTGCTTTACTTCCCTTTTCTGTATTTTCCTCCTTTTCTCTTTTAGTAATTCCTGTTTACTCACTCAGCAGTATTATTGCACTCTATCACTATAAATCACCCACTCTCCCTCGCTTATCTTTGTTTGCTCCTTACTTTTGACCTCTCCTCTCTATTTTTCGTTCACTACTTCTATGTCCTCAGTGCCTCACTCTCCTTGTGTTATGTTCAGTTGTGTTTATCTACCTTCTATCACTTCTTTTACAATAACTTCACTGCTCCTCTCTCATCGTTTTTCATCCCATTTCTTTTACTCTGGTTCCATTACTATCCCTCATTTCCTTTCTTTCAATGTCCTTCTCTTTACTTTCATCACCAAATTATTTTCTTTCAGTACCACTGTTTTAGTCGTCTTCTCCTCTCTTTCCTTTTTTTGCTCTCTTACTCATTTCCTTTTCTCACTCATTGTACTCCACCTCACTCAGTTTTCCTCTAGTGTGTCTGCCTACTAACTTCCTCAGTCCATTTCCCTCAATCGTTGTATATTATCCTCTCTCCCTTCATCCTTTCACTCTATGACTGTTCTTCACTTACTCTCAGTTATCTTCTATTCCTCATTCTTCTAAATGCATCCTTAATTAGACTGTTTTCTGTCTCAGTCATTATCTTTTTACTTACTTCTGTTTCCTGATTTAGTTTTGCTTACTCACATTGTTTTAGTATCTTTCTTACCTTCAGTTCATTTCTCTGTTCTTCTCTCTCTCTTTGTCAGTGAATCTATATGCCTTACTCTTTGTAATTTGCTCTCCTTCTATTTCTTTTTCTCTCTTTTTGTCCTTCTACCTTACTTTATTTCCCTTTCTGTGTCCTTCACTCTTACTTTATTTCTAAATAGAGTGTTATGATTTTTAACCTCTTCATTTGTATCTTTTAATTTAAAATACATATTTCGTTAATTATAACTTATTTTTTCTTCTCTCTTTCACAGATACAAACTGTAGTAAAAAAAAATAATTAAAGTTACATTTATTATATGGTACGTATGACTAAAAAATGTAGTTTGTCATCACCCTTTGCTTTAAGCTCACTAACATTTTCTCAATCAACCTCACTCCTGTGTCTTTACTCTGCTTCCCTTACTTATTCTTATTCTACATGTTTACTCCCCTTTCCCTATTTTCCCTCTCATATTCAACTTCTTTCAATCCCTATTCTTTACTTCACTTACCCTCTGTTCCCTTCCTTTGCTTCTTCACTCATTCTCTTTTTCTTAATTATTTACCTTACTCCTACACATACACCTCATCCCCCTCCCAACACATACACACACCTCTAACATACACCCCACACACACACACACACCACACACTCCTCATACACACAAACAATCCTCCCACACACACACCTCAAACACACACACACATTCCATACACACACATACATTGAACACATATACACCCCATACTCATACACTCTTCACACATATTTCACACACCCTCACCTCCACCCACACCGAAACACCCCACACAGCCACACCCACAGACACACCTTACACACCCACACCCCGACCTACACCCACTGACTCCCTATAAGTCACACACACTGCATTACTTATCTTTCTTTGCTGTTTCACTCAAGCCCATTCAGGTACTGTTTCCTTTACTCTCTTTGTCCTTTCTCTTTCTCACTCCCCATGTCTTATCCTAATTCAATTTTTCCCCCTCTTTCACCCCTCTTTACTTATACTACCTGGTCTTTTCTCACTTACCCTCATCGTTCTTCATTTATCCCGGTTCCGCCACTACCCTTCATTCCCCATTTTTTACTGTCCTTTCTTTTTCTTTTAACAGCCAGTCACATTCTCCCACTATCTCTACTTTAGTGTTCTTCCTCTCTCTTCCTTTCTTTTGCTCCTTTAGTCATTTTACTTTTCCCACTTTCATCCAATTACACCTTCTCTATTTTTTACTGTGTAATAAACAATCCCTCTGTGTTCATCCTGTAGCTCTTTTTCTCTTAACATAACTCTCTTTGTGTTCTTCTCTCATGCTAACTGCTTCATTAAAAAAAATAATTCTTTTTTTGGGGGGGCGCGCCTCGGTACGGGTACCCTAAGGACAAAAAATTGACTGAGATTCTTTAAAAATATAGGTTTAATTTTATATATGAAAGGTAGTTCTAAAAAGAACTGGTTTTTTTCTTCTTTTTGGTGTTTTATATTTTTTTATTGTTTTTTGAACATTTTGTACTTTTTTTGGCTTTTCAAAACAGTTTTATATTTTTTTGTATTTTTTATGGGAAGAAACAAAGAGAAAGGGAATTGAAAATGGCTCAACTGGAGCAAAAAACAAAAAACGGAAAAAATTACTTCTTTTTTTGGGGCAATCGTGATTGTCACCAGCAATGACGATGAGCTTTACACTCTTTTCCCCATAGGCCATAAGCTTGCCACATCCAGTACAAGTGACTTTAAAATCACCAAATCGTTCCTGGATACAAGGCATCACCTCTGATGTTTCTGGTCCCGATTGAGTGGGTTGCTTTCTTTTGGAGCTGGTCCTTGAACACTGGGGGAGGTGACTGGCCAGTTCCCTGATCTCTGCACGAGAATAGTTAGCAGGATGCTTCCGGGTCATATGCCGAATCATGGTATTATTACCAAATGAATATTTTTTATCTGGATTGCCCCTTGAGAGTTCTGCACCACAGATTCGACATGTTACCTAGGCCGCATTAACTTTTTTCTTGTCCTCTGGAAGTGAAAAAAACTCCCATACAATGTGTTCTTTTGGCTTGTATGGGGTATTTTGTTCAGGCAGCCATCTGCTCCCCTCCTCCTCTTCCTCTTACTCCTCCTCCTCTTCTTCACCACCAATGAATTGTTGTGGTGGTCCTCTTGGTGGTTGTGGTGGTGGTGGTGGTGCAGATGCTCCAGCTGTTGCTGCTACAGTAGCAATTTCAAAGTACAAAAGAATTGTCTCTGTAGATAAAACAGGTCTTCCTCAGTCAAAGGACAAAGTCAGAGTAAGGAAGAAAGGTGGGGTTTTTTATCATTTGGAAAAAAAACTGTGCTGAACCAATCAAAAGTGTTATTTTCAGGTCACAAGACCAAGGCTTTACTCATTTGGAAACCAAAACTGTTCTGCACCAATAGAAAGTGTTATTTTCAGGTCACAAGACCCAGGCTGGTCACAAGACCCAGGCATTACTCATTTAGAAACCAAAACTGTTCTGCACCAATAGAAAGTGTTATTTTCAAGTCACATGACCCGACGCGCTTACGCTACGTGCCCCGGGGCGTGCCCGTAGTCGCGCTCCGGGGCGCGCTCGCGGGCGCGTAGCATAAGCGCGTCAGGACGTTTCACGATCGTATGCGATCGCGTGCTTTCGGTTGCGATTACGCTGGGCGTCATATGACGCATCACGCATGTACGCGATACGTCACGATGTTGTTTTCGTTCGCGGCAATAGCGCTCCCGGGACGCTCCCCGGTCCACGCCCCAGGGCGCGCCGTAATATTGTGCTTACCCGTGCGTTCACCGGTACGTGCCCCGGGAGCGCCCCCGGGGTAAAAATAAAAAAAAATAATAATTTTACATATTTATACAATATAAAATTCTTTTAAAATTTTTTCACTTTCTATACCTATAAAGATTTGCTATTAAAAAACCATTGAAATTCACTGAAAACACCATAGGTTTCACACCAGTTATAGTTAGGAATTAGCATTTAAAAAACCTATTAAATTCACTGAAAAAACCATAGGTTTTACACCAGTTATAGTTAGCTGGAAATTTTACTCGCATAAAACCATTGAAATTCCCACGTTATAGTTAGTTGGACTCACTATAACTTGCGCGTGCAATGCACTGCTGATGATGTCACATATTACATCACTCATGACATGGTCAGTGACCTCACTCATGACATCACTGATGACACCATCCTTGTGACAGAGTGACAGACCTCCTTTCACTGTAATGTAACCCTTGAAACAAATATTCAAAAATAGAAACTAAAATTTACAAAAAAATGGAGATAGCCATACCACTTACAACAACCAATTCAATAATTCCACCATCTATATACACATGCACTCATTCACCAACAGTTCAATAGTCACTCATACATATACTGACTCATCATATGTAGTGATACACCTATACATCCTGTTACACACCGACAGTCATCCAAAAGTTACTCACACACATACTCACACATGCAAATTAACTATTCAACATCCATTTATTTGCATATACAGCTATACACACACTACCACTTTACTTCTAAGGAAACTTACACATACTTACTCTCTTAAACAATCACTTATAGAAACACATACTAATTTAAATAGGAACTCTTACAATCTCTTACTCTCAGATATACTCACTTATATACATCAATATTCACATACACTAGATTAAAACATATGTAGTTACTGATAAAGAAACTAGTGAGACACTCATTCACTCAGTAACACACACATATACACAGTCATCCACCCATACAGTCCTGCACATATGCTGTCTTCAAAACACATACAAAGAGAGAGTCAGTCATTCATGCATCTATGTGCTAAGTAATACCTCCACCAAACCATACAAACACTCATACTGTATAGTTAGGATTGATACTGATACTAAGAAAAACATCTAATAACCTATATACATACACATGTACCTACTCACCAACCCATGCAGCCACTTATACACAAAGTGAAACACTAATACATATATTTAAATATTTAAACATTACTCTCTTATATATGTATTCACTAAGATACACTTAATAAACCAGTTAACCAATCAATTTAAAAAAAAAAAACATCCATATAAACACTTATTTAAACATTTATTCTTCCATCAACTTTTACATATACATATATAACACATATTTATTTTTCAGAAAGACACACATTCACTGGATGGTGTCATCAGTGATGTCATGAGTGATGTCACTGACCATGTCATGAGTGATGTAATATGTGACGTCATCAGCAGTGCATTGCACGCGCAAGTTATAGTGAGTCCAACTAACTATAACGTGGGAATTTCAATGGTTTTATGCGAGTAAAATTTCCAGCTAACTATAACTGGTGTAAAACCTATGTTTTTTTCAGTGAATTTAATAGGTTTTTTAAATGCTAATTCCTAACTACAACTGGTGTGAAACCTATGGTTTTTTCAGTGAATATATATATATATATATATATATATATATATATATATATATATATTCCCAACACGCTGTTCACCAGCCGTTGCTCCTCTGCGTTACGGGTGCTTACTCGGCGCGCGGTGAGACGCGCAATTTTATTCCAAAACACAGGTCCTCTATTAGCCGAACCACTTCCAAACGAGTGCACACAAGAGCCATCAAGGGGGGTTAAGGCAGATTAAAGATTTATTTCGCACTTCTGCAGAAAGTTGACAAACACGTTTCAGCGTTTCCGCCTTCGTCAGTGACACTGACGAAGGCGGAAACGCTGAAACGCGCTTGTCAACTTTCTGCAGAAGCGCAAAGTAAATCTTTAATCTGCCTTAACCCCCCTTGATGGCTCTTGTGTGCACTCATTTGGAAGTTGTTCGGCTAACAGAGGACCTGTGTTTTGGAATATATATATATATATATAAAACAAAGTAAATTACTTAGTCACCCTGATGGAGAAGACGGATGTATGATTGTACAACTACTGCCTATACCACGAATTCCTAAACCACGAAGGCTAAACAACGAGTTAAGCCTGACAACTTCATTTTTAACAACGATTTCCTCAACCACGAAAAAAACCACCTTGTAACTGGCCAATAGATGGCGCTATTGATTTTATTTTCCCTCCTTAAATGTCCTTCTTAAGAGTGTATGTGCTCCTATTAAAATGTATTCACAACCTTCACTCGTAGTTCATATTTTGCATTGTTTTTCAGCTGTGAAGTGGTTGGAGATGCGAGTCATAAACATCTGCTTTTTCCCGACTGTAAAGCCTCCATTCAAACCTAGCGCAGGCACATTTAGGTAGGAGTTGGATTTCTGCGGCTGGCCCTAATATTTTTCATTTATATAACCACCCACTTTTAATATTCTACTCCTTAAAAATTAATTTTTAAGTTTTTTTAATAAACACTTGTTCTAAGGAATGACCTACCTTTGAACGTCAGCGAATTCTTTATTCTCTTTTTTAATTTAGTACATCCGAGCTGGATAAAACCCTACTATTTTCCAAAACTCTTTTTACATCGCTAGCCAGGGTGCAGACGAAACGATAACGCTAACATTAGCATTAAACGATGCCAATCTCTACATTCAATTCAAACCTATTCTTTTCGTCAAAGGATGAATTTTGATTTGGCGGAGATGAGTGACGTATCTCTCCAACAATAGAGACGAGTTGGGGAAGAAGAAGAGTGACATTATACTACGTCACTGGCCAATCAAAATGCAGGAAAGGTGAATGGGACGTGCCTAACATTATATGTTGATGATTATTATTATTATTTTTTTTATAGCCAAGGAACTCTACGAAATTCGTTTTATTAATTAAATTGTTTACTTACCTTCAATTATCCATATTCCGGACTTTAGAACCCCCCACCCTACCCCTCCCTCACCCCGCCTTTCAGCCCCACCGCCACTCCCTCCACGGGCCGCAGCTGGTCATTTCTAAAGCATTGCCAGGAACAGATGTCACGGTGTTTCCTGTCAATGCTTTTTTCAGTTTAGTGCAGGGCTCGGTCAACATAACGGAGCCTTACACCAAATGTTTTCTTTTTTCTTTTCAAAAAGAAAAATTCCAAAGCAGGATTTTCTCTTTGAAAATAGAAAAGATAATGGTCCCCTCACCATGGGAGTCATCTCTGATGACAAGGGCGGGGGGTAGCATTATCTTTTCTATTGCCATAATCACAGTGGTAATCCTTAAGATTAATGTCTTTGTGTACACACCCATGACAAAATAACAACAAGGATTATCCTTAATTGTCGTGCTTGCACACACCGGGGAAGACTATAGACTACCATGAAGATTTGGAACCTCTGGATGCTGGAGAACTCTAGGATTCATCCTGGCCTGGTCTGCATGGAAAGATATGGGTGGAGGAAGACGATCAAGTTGATAGTCTAGAAGATGTCTGTAAAGTACAGACTCTGTCAGGTTGCCTGCATTTATGCTGCAAGGAACAGGGACAGCATAATGTCAGTGCTGCGATATGGCATGCTGATGTGCTCGCCTACCCTGCCATTCTTCCTCCGCTGCTCGAACTCCCTTGTAGTTGATGGCAGTCACCACAGACAGCCATGGTAGGGGAATGGTGGGATAGTAGCAGTCCATAAGCCTGGGTAGAGACAGTACTTGGGCAAGAATAGCAAACTTGCTTACGTGGGATAGCCAGATAACAAAGAGTTAATTAACTTTCCAACATGCAGGCTCAACTATAGAAAAAATACCAGCTACAAGCCAATTACGCCGGCCCTAGATATTTATGGTGCAAGAGGGCTAGGTGCATCACTATATTGAGCAGAGATCTGGGGACTGAACCACACAGGGGACTTGAGAGAGTGGAAAATAACTTTATAAGATCACTACTTATGGTACCCCCGAATGCCCCTTTGACCCCAATGCGAATGGACCTTGGCTTGAGAACGGTACATGTGGCAGCTTTCAAACCACTGACCTGTTAGCTTAGGGTCTGGATCAGTAATTCTTGCCTACCATTGAAGCAATTGTTTAGAAACGTAGAAATGTTATATAAAATAGGGCGGTTACCCCGGTTCAAGCATATCTAAACTTGGCTGACTAGACTTGGGATGGAAGAATATTGGGACAATTGAGATCAAATTAGGAAGAACTCCTTGGCATGTCTAAAGAGTAGATTTTGGAACTATATTTGTGAAAGATGGTTGTATAATATTGATGCAGGTGTATTAACATTTAAGTTTTTCGATTTCAAGAGCACTGTGATGTTTGAATCATTTATGGATTGTAGATTGTAAATAGCTTTATTTCGATATAATTCATATCATAAAAAGCAATACATATAGATTAAAAAGAAAAAACAACAATAAAGATAATACACAGATAATAACATATGGTGTAAAAACAGTTAGCATATAAAATTGCATATAACAATCTAAAATACTCTCAGGCAAGATGCGAAAGTCTATTAAATCTAATGCGCCATGCCCAACCTAAAAATTTAGCCAGTCCACTTGCAAACAGGGGGCGAGGGTCCGTTTTTAAGATTCTCAGGGCCTCCTTGTGTGATCTAGTCCCGAGTTCTCTGCAGAGTGGCTTCAGCCATCTGCTACGGGGGACTGTATAGGCCAGGCATTCAAACAATAGGTGCGAAACTGTCTCTAATCTATCCATACAACAGGGGCAAAAAGGGGTTGTCTGCGCCGGGACCTTCCAACTAGCAGTCCTGTATCCCACTGGGAGTACGCCTACC
This sequence comes from Lissotriton helveticus, assembly GCF_964261635.1. Lineage (NCBI taxonomy): Eukaryota > Metazoa > Chordata > Amphibia > Caudata > Salamandridae > Lissotriton > Lissotriton helveticus. Next base: position 2,086,910,632 of record NC_136057.1, on the reverse strand, counting down.
CTGAATTTAAAATAAAGGGCCCTGTCCCAGGAGGCCAAAATAGTATCCAGGTACGGCTCACAAAAATGCACCTCCTTGGCCATTAGAAATTCTGTCGTTGACCTGCACAAGTTGGCATTGCTATTTCTGCCCTCGATCACCTAGGACCAGAATAGTTATTTCAGTGTTGACTTGGGCGGGGCAGATCTAGTAATCCAGGCGTCCTCGAGGCCCAGATCTATTAGAAGGCGCGTAACCTCCCTTAGCCACTGGATCTTAGCCCAGCCAGGCATTAGGAGGATCTCTTTTAGACCATCTGCGTAGCTGGAAAGTTCAGAGACTCTCCAGATACGGGCCCATAAGAGAAGCGGGCGCAGCCTCGCCTGGTCGCCAATGGGGCGGGTGCCCACATCAAGGAGAAGAGGGAGAGTTGGGGTACTGTGAGGGAGGGCCATTAGTTCCTTATGGAATTTATTTTCGGAGCGGGTCAGCTGGTCAACATTCTGCACACCCATAGTTCTGCCCCATAGAGAGCTGCACTGACACCACGTGCCCTGTAGATATCAAGAACCGGTTCAATTGGTTTGAGGGAGGAGGGACGTTGTTCCTTTAAAAGGGCCCCCGTCACCCTCTTGTGGGTCAGCAGCATTTTTTGATGGTGAGATTTCCAACTCATGGAGTCAGAGAGACGAATGCCTAGGTAGTCGAACTCCTTGACCCTCTCGAGTGGGACTGAATCTAGGGCAGGTGATTTAACTGACTTCTTCGGGGGGTTTAAGACCAGGAACTTAGTCTTCGCCGTGTTTATGACTAATCCCCTTGAGTCACATAAGGTCTTAAAACTGTTTAAAAGACTCTGCAGACCCACTGGTGACTTGGAGATCAGGAGGGCATCATCTGCAAATAGAAGGGTAGGTATTTTCTTACCCGCCAGGGATGGTGCATCTGCTGGATGTTGTAGCAGGTGCTCCACCACTCCGTTAACATACAATGAAAACAGAGTGGGGGCTAGAACACAACCCTGGCGGACACCTCTATTTACAGGTATTCGTGATGTTTTTTGTCCGTGATTACCCCACCTGATCTGTGCAAAATTGTCTGCGTCGAACCTTATCAACATATTCAGTAGATAAGGGGGAATGCCTAACGCATCGAGAACACTCCAGAGGTGGTTACGTGGGACCAGGTCAAAGGCAGTCCTTAGATCTATAAATGCAAGGTACAGTACAACCACTTTCCAAAAATGCATCATCAACCGGAATGCTTGCTCGATCGTCCCCACGCCAGTTCTAAAGCTGGCTTGAAAGTCTGAGATAATATTGTTCTCTTCGACCCACTGCAAAACCCTTCCTAGGACCACTTTGCCTGCCACCTTCTGCGTGGAATTCAGGAGGCTTATAGGACGGTAATTAGCAGGGTCGTCCCGACTCCCTTTCTTGAAGATGGGGACGACCTCTGCGCCCCTCCATGAGTCTGGCAAGGCCGCACCAGCCAAACGAGCATTCATTAAGGAGGCGATAAGTCTCCCCCACTCGACTGGGTTGTTAGGGACCAAGCACTCAATCGCCCCTTCTACTTCCTTAGATGTGAATAGGGGATCCTCGCTGGGCTCTATATTGCCCAAGGGGTACTGTCCCACCTCTGCAGCTTCGGGGCACACGGCCACGGCATAAAGCTTGGAAAAGTGATCGAACCACACTCCCTCGGTTATGTTGCATCTTATGAGAGAGTCCGTGGGTTTGTCCCTAGTCCTTATTAAGTCCCAAAAACCCTTGGAGTCCTTCCTCGAGCTTGCCGCCTTTAAGTCTTGCCAAAACTGATTCTCGTGGTCAGCCCTCACCTTCGACAAAGTCTTCCTGTAGTTGCGCCTGGCGAGGCTAATCTGGGGCCCATCTTTTGCTTTCACTGCCTTGATTAGCTCCCTTTTGGCAACGCGGCAGGCAGGGTAGAACCAACCCGCCTTGCGCATGGGTCTACCACTTGCATTACCCCTTGAACCTGTGGGGTGGGCCACAAACAGGGCACCTAGCGCGTATGTTGTTTCAGAAAACAAGTTTAGAACCTCAAGCTTACTGGCTCCCAGGGAGTCTAACCGGGTCGCGGTATTAGACATTATGGATTTCACACCCCGAATCTTGTCCTCATTTGCCGCAAAGGTATTCCATTTGAGGCGTCTCCCACAATTAGTGGGGATTACTTCATGGGTTGTTTTCCAAACATGAGGGGTTTGGTCTTGGGTCACACCCGTCCAGGGGGAGAACAGGGACAGGAATAGGGGGTTGTGATCACTAACAGTAGAATTTAGGACCTCCATGTCTATCAGGTGGGCCCAGAGGCTGTAGTTAAAGAGAATGAAGTCGATTCGCGAAGAATGACCCACTCTATTAAACGTATGTGCTCCTGAGGGATCTGAAATCGATCTACCATTAGTGGCCCTAAGGCCATGTTCCAGACAGAGGGCGTTAAAGTCGATGGCATTTTGTGACCAGCTTCTGATAGGGGCCAAAGAGAGAGAGGGGATACCTCTCCTAGCGTCATCCTCCCTGGTGCCCAATATGTCCGCCCTAGCTAGGGGTTCAAATGTGCAGTTGAAATCCCCAGCTAGTATAACAAGGGAGTCAGAGCCTCAAGAACTAAGGCCCTCCTCAATGCCCGTAAGGGAAAGTGTGGAGGCCCCGCCCCTTGATCCTCTGACATAGATGTTAAAAATTTCAAGCCTCAACCCCCCACGTGGTCCTCTAACTGAAATTCTCTGTAAATCGGGTGATTTGTTAGCAGTGGGCCTAATAGAGAGACCCAGCGAGATACTTGCCCAAATTAGTAGGCCGCCGGAGGGGCGCCCCTTCCCTCCGGGTGATTGAATCGCAGGGACAAAATAGGTGGTGAAGCCCACCTTGTGGTGTGGTTCCAAACACCAGGTTTCCTGGAATAGGCATAACCCGAAGGAATCAACAAATGAATTCCACTCGGGTATGTCCATATTCCGTGCAAGGCCAGCTATGTTCCAGCTAAGCACCTTCAGTACTTCACCACCAGCTCCCTCTGCGCCCAACACACAATCACTTGTATGAGGGTCAGAGGCACTGCTAGGTCAAAGATAAAACTTCCCTCCCAGAAACTTCCACGGGGGACCAGGCAAGCTCTCCCCCCATAGGCAACGGTAGCAGCGGGTTATGGCTACTGCCAGGAGATCCTTCACCACGGATGACTACATCCGAGGGTGATAACTCGGGGAAGGTCGATCCCTCGGTAGGCAGCCTACATATTCCAGACGACTCCCTATGAGGGGGATTGCCCTTAGCGTCGTATTCAACTGGGACTGCCTGGCCTAATTTAACGCTGAAGAGCTCGGGGACTATATCAGTAGCTCGATGATTGACAGCTCCCCCTCTGTGTACAAAACCATGTTAGCCAGGAGATTGCCATTTTCAAGGATGCATGGAATTAGAATAGGGACAGGGCAGGGTATGGAAGGTGAGTCATCAGAACAAGGTGTACAAGCTGTCCTTCGGGTGAGTCAATCTACTTCCTCAAGGCAGTCGAATCTATTATAAGTGGGTGCCCCAACCCACCTGCCTTGGGCGCCCTGCCAGCCATCTACTGTCCCACCCCATGCATAATTTCTTACCGATGTCCAATTTCCCCCGTAGTTAGAGCGAGTTCGCGGGGGATAAAAGTAGGTAAGAGGTCTAACTACAATGGGCGAGTTCCCCCATAATTGTTCCATGAGCATATATGGTGTACAGTGTTAGGGTCTTCGAAGGAGACAATAATACAGTCACCTGGGATAGATTTGTGTGAAGTACCTATCCATGGTACCCTACGCACCATAAGGATTTTACTTCTCAGGTGATTGGGTAACGGCCTGTTTTCGTTTAGCCAATGTGTTACCTTGTTTCACAGTGACCCGTAGTTTTCCTGCTGGTGATAGGCAATTTCCGGGACCCCTGTTAGTACCACTACATAGGGACTTACATCCGGGGGGAGATCTATATAGCCCCCACGCTGTTTCTCATTAAGTTTTACCCCCTGTGAGTTGTGTTGGTGAGTCTTAGATTCTTTAACCCTCGGGCTGGCATATCTTTCGGGGCCGATACAGACTGTACTGTCAATTGATTAGATACCTCCGCTACTGTGTTGCTAGCTTTGGTTACGACAGCCTTGGACCGGGGTTTGGGTATGGGTTTGGTCACAGGAGCTATGGGTGGGATGACCGCGGTTGCTGATATAGTATGATGCACATCTGGTGTGTTGTTCGATTTATGTTCAGGTATGCTAAGGGTTGCTAGGGTTAGTATACTCTTTTCTGTCTCAAGCAGCTGATTTTCTATGCGCGATAGTCTCACTTCCAGAGGGGTTAGGAGTTTTTTTAGCGTTTCCCAGACGATTGTCAAAAATTCCACATCTCTTCCCTCTATCACACAGACTGGTACCCCATCATTCTCACCTTCAATTACTAAATCATCATGCTCCCCTACCGATGTTACCAGACTTGTTTCAACGACAATTGAGCTGTTGTTTTCAGTAGCTGGGGGTACATGGAGGGGTAAATGGGGAGGTATGCCACCCGCCCCCCCCTTCAGTGGGCTTTACATCCGTGAAGAACTGGGCCTTTGCTACCTTAGCCTTCTTCCTAGAGAAGGCAGATGTAGTGTTACGCTTCCTTTTTTGAATAGCACCCTCTTTGATGGCAAACAATTTCCTCCCGCGCGCCCCCTTGTTGTTGGGGGTAATCTCTGTAGGGGCCCCCCCTTGCAGATCTGCCCCACCCGGGGGGTGGACCCAAATTGGAAGAGGATGAGAGAGGTGGCCCCACAATAGGGACTGGAAGGGGGATGTCAAGTCCAAAGTCTGATGAACATCAGCCTGCGTCGAGATTAATACAGTGCCGGTCCGGCGCACGAGGGTTTTAACAGAGGCAAAGTGACCTAGAGAGGATTTCTTAGCCATAACCAGCTCCTGTGATATTCTTCTAGCTACATCAAGTTCCATAGAGATTCTCTGCTGCATTTTGTTGATCTCCACATTTATGGCTGTGTTGGTCCTGGTTATGAAGTCGTCGAGGGTCCCATTTAACTGCTTCCCGTTAGCTGCCCTGCTTCTGCATTCGCGCATGGACATTGTTCCTTGAGTCAGACAATGTACTAATAGGGACAGGGCGAGGGTTGGTAATACAAAGTTAGGGCCAAGAGGGGTGGCCCGGTCCGGTCTCTTCCGTTCTCTAACGGCCTCAAACGGCCCGCCCTTTGCCCGGTCTTCGCCCCGTGCTCCATCCCGCGCGCGTCCCGCGATTTGCGGGGGGGGGCGTGGCTATATAATGGGAGGGTGCAGGGCCGGGAAGAGACACCAGCTGCGCTGAGTTGTGAAAGTGCTTGGTATGCTGGGTCTCGCAGTCCCGGGCCCCGGTGCTGCTGTTCTTGATTTCCCCCTCGGCAATCCCCGCCTTTGTGGATTCGTCTCCTGATGCCCAATATCGCTATCAGCAGAGTCCGTGATGGGCAGTGAGTCCCAGAAAAAATGTATCAGCAACTGAACGGCAGCGAGCGGCTCCCGCGGAGCGGGGGTCGCGAGCCGTAAATAGTCTGTGGAGGGGCAGGGCCGGGAAGAGACACCAGCTGCGCTGAGTTGTGAAAGCGCTTGGTATGCTGGCTCTCGCAGTCCCGGGCCCCGGTGCTGCTGTTCTTGATTTCCCCCTCGGCAATCCCCGCCTTTGTGGATTCGGCTCCTGATGCCCAATATCGCTATCAGCAGAGTCCGTGATGGGCAGTGAGTCCCAGCAAAAATGTATCAGCAAGTGAACGTCAGCGAGCGGCTCCCGCGCAGCGGGGGCCGCGAGCCGTAAATAGTCTGTGGAGGGGCAGGGCCGGGAAGAGACACCAGCTGCGCTGAGTTGTGAAAGCGCTTGGTATGCTGGGTCTCGCAGTCCCGGGCCCCGGTGCTGCTGTTCTGATTTCCCCCTCGGCAATCCCCGCCTTTGTGGATTCGGCTCCTGAGGCCCAATATCGCTATCAGCAGAGTCCGCGATGGGCAGTGAGTCCCAGCAAAAATGTATCAGCAAGTGAACGGCAGCGAGCGGCGCCCGCGGAGCGGGGGCCACAAGCCGTAAATAGTCTGTGGAGGGGCAGGGCAGGGAAGAGACACCAGCTGCGCTGAGTTGTGAAAGCGTTTGGTATGCTGGGTCTCGCAGTCCCGGGCCCCGGTGCTGCTGTTCTTGATTTCCCCCTCGGCAATCCCCGCCTTTGTGGATTCGGCTCCTGATGCCCAATATCGCTATCAGCAGAGTCCGTGATGGGCAGTGAGTCCCAGCAAAAATGTATCAGCAAGTGAACGGCTGCGAGCGGCGCCCGCGGAGCGGGGGCCACGAGCCGTAAATAGTCTGTGGAGGGGCAGGGCAGGGAAGAGACACCAGCTGCGCTGAGTTGTGAAAGCGCTTGGTATGCTGGGTCTCGCAGTCCCGGGCCCCGGTGCTGCTGTTCTTGATTTCCCCCTCGGCAATCCCCGCCTTTGTGGATTCAGCTCCTGATGCCCAATATCGCTATCAGCAGAGTCCGTGATGGGCAGTGAGTCCCAGCAAAGATGTATCAGCAAGTGAACGGCAGCGAGCGGCTCCCGCGGAGCGGGGGCCGCGAGCCGTAAATAGTCTGTGGAGGGGCAGGGCCGGGAAGAGACACCAGCTGCGCTGAGTTGTGAAAGCGCTTGGTATGCTGGGTCTCGCAGTCCCGGGCCCCGGTGCTGCTGTTCTTGATTTCCCCCTCGGCAATCCCCGCCTTTGTGGATTCGGCTCCTGATGCCCAATATCGCTATCAGCAGAGTCCGTGATGGGCAGTGAGTCCCAGCAAAAATGTATCAGCAAGTGAACAGCAGCGAGTGGCACCCCATTTATGGATAGAAGTGAACCACCGCAGGCAAGATCCATTTTCCTAGAATTCAGGTACGAATTCTGCCAATAAAGAAGCTCTGTAGCACATGGAATGATCATTGTAGTCAATTATAATGCCCGCTTAGAGAGGAGCACTGAAAAGGAGGAACATTTTATCTTTTTTTGCCCTGCTTATTCCCCATATAGGAGATAATTCCCATCTGTCGTACCCTATCCATATCACATCTGAAGGAAGCCATTTGGAAACTGACACGCGATGGCACGACATGGCTAGTTGTTGCACTCTCGAGATGTTTATTGAATGCTTGGTGACTAAGATACTATATAATGAAGAAGGATTCAAGCTACTATAATGTATATTGAGTATATCTTATTTGGGTAAAACTGTCAGGAATAAAGCCCCAAGGAAACAATTGAACACTTTTGTACTGTATTGTTTAAGCACATTAAGTGAATCAACTATGCTAAATTAGCACTTTAGTGCACAAGCACTTTATCAAATTATTGTTGTTGTGTTTTTTTCCATGCATGTATTGTAACCTTAAGGATTGCAATTGAATGGGTTCTATTGCGCTCATGACTGTGATATAGCACCAATATTTGTTATGTGTGTATGCTATTTCTTCGTTTAATTAATGCTGCTATTAGATAGCAGTATTCATTTTAATTACATGGAAGTTAAAGTAGGAATGTTTAAGGTTGATGTTTTAGTACAAGCTGGTTGACTTTAACTGAAATCCCTAAGATTTAGCTCTTTAGATAGTTGCCACTGTTATGCACAATCACTTCCAACGTCATATTTGTCACCAGCTTACAGTATTGGAAAAAAGCTAAGCAAATATATATCTCCTTCTCTATTGACCAGGACCTTCATAAGTGTTGTTGTTAGCCATTACAAGCAAGTAACTTGTTACAGGAACCCATTTAGTCACATTGCACTGACCACAGACTATCAGATTTTGTGTATTGTTATAAATGTTGCAATATATCAAGGTGAATATTGTATATGTCCTAAATTATGTTAGGTTGACCCTGGCAGTTAATGTGATTTTAATCTGGGGTTTTATGTCTATGAATGTATTGTTCAATCTTAACTGTAAATGCTTTTCTGGTTTATTTTAAACCAAAATGAGACTATTGGAGTAACAGTACTTCCATCCAAGTTTAAATGAGGGTCTAAAAGAGACTGCTTTCTCAAACCCTCATTCAGCTTGATTGAGTTACAAAATCTCACCTGATATCTAACTCAAGTCATACAATGTACAATGAAACTGAAATACCTTAAAATCTCTTTTTTTGGGGCTTTAAGGCATTTGACAAAATATTCCAAAATATGTTCTGTTTATTAATCACTAGCTTACCCGTCGCACATTGCTGCGATCTTAGAAGAAAGGGAATTCAAGTAAACTTGTTATGATAACATTCAATTTACATTGTGTCATTTTTATTGAAACTTATTCATTTTAATATGGAAAAAATTTCAAAGTGTCGTTTTAATTCTATTTATTTATTCGAGTGCTTGTAGATACACAATATTTTTTGTTTTGCCATCTGGTGCGTACACGAATAAATCAGAAGGTTTTCCGACGCGTGAGCTGGCCACATACAGTTGTCCATGGGAGAAGCACGGATTCTCCAAATCTAGTCCACACACTTGCATCGATTGTCCTTGTGCTTTGTTGATGGTCATTGCAAAAGCGAGTCGCACCGGAAACTGTAAACGTTTGAATTCAAATGGCATATCTGTTGGGATCATTGGAATACGTGGCAACAGTACATCTTCCCCCTTGAATTTCCCATTCAAAATTGTAGCTTCGATGACATTGTTCATCATCTTTTTCACCGAAAGTCTTGTACCTTTGCAAAGTCGTGGTTGCAAATTCAGGATTCGAAAGATTATGAGGGCCCTGGAGGGCCGATCTTTAAAAAATGTTTATGCCAGAAACCTTCGCAGGAGTGTACTCAACAACTTCCCAAAGTTTCATGGCGATCAGATGAATGGTGTAGTAATGCATAAAGGACAAACAGACAGACCGTTGCAAAGTTGTGGTTGCAAATTCAGTATTCGAAAGATTATGAGGGTCCTGGGGGGCCGATCTTTAAAAAAGAATTATGCCAGAAACCTTCGTGGAGTTTACTCAACAACTTCCCAAAGTTTCATGGCGATTGGATTAATGGTGTAGTAATGCATAAAGGACAAACAGACATACAGACATACATTCGTTTATATATATATAGATGATGTGCATTGTATTTTAATTGTCTGGCGGTCCATGGACCTTTACACTTGCGGGGCGCAACGGTGGCAGTCTCACAACAGCCCTATTACGATTTGGGCTGTCAGACCACCAAAGCCCCACCACAGCCACTAGGAAGCCACCATTCCCTGGCAGTGTTGTGGTGCTCAGGAGATTGCAATATGCTTGGCGGGACCACCACGGTCCTAGCAAACATATTATGAGTTTCCTCTCCACCAGTGATGTCATGAATGATCCTCCTACATGAACACTGTGGTGGAGAAGAAACAAAAGGGTCCCTGCAGGGCCCCCTGTGCCTCCTCCACATGGTGATGCATTCAGGGGTGCACAACATGTGCCCCCAGTGTGCATGCGTCCCAGTTCCAGCATAGCATGCACTTTACAGTACATGCAGCAGGAACAGTTTTTGGTGTTCTCATTGCAGTGCCCGCTAAAGTCGTAATTGGCCCTAAGGGTCCTAACAGCCTGACTATGATTTTGGCGGTGTGGCCCTGAGTCTGCACCGCCACCGCACTGCCAAATATTGACTGATGAATACAAGGTTCCTAAATAGATTTGCAACTGAGAGGAGAGCAAGTTAATGGACCTTACAGAAGATATCATTGAGGCCAGGGGTCAATTTCTGAAGTTTCCTTTGGGGTTTTCTATGCTACTAGAGTGAGCTCATTCTTTGGCAGTGGTCAGTCAATTGCTACGCTTCCCGGTCAAAGTAAATTGCTGTCAGACATTAATGTACAGTATTACCTGAAGAGGAGGCAACCTCCTGATCCTCTTCCTGTTCCCTAAAGATTAGCTCTTTGACCCTCTAGCATTCATATATTTTCTTTGCTTAATGTTCTCATCGCTAGTTTTCTTTCTATAGACATTATGCCATGTGCCTTTCTTATCGGGTACGCTATTGATGAAGGGGAAGTACTGAAAATGTAAATTGATATTGTTTACAAGCATGTGTATTTCACTGTGAATTGTAGCCCGCTATTTACTTGGGTGCTTTAATTCATCAGGTGTAAAATTAATTTACTTAGTTTTTTTAAAACAACATTGATTTTCTTATGGTTGCTCTATGAAAAATATCCACTTTCTTGCATTGTTGTAAGGTGCTTATATAAGCATAACTCATTATGCTCATTAACTCATTATGTTGTCAAGCCATTCTGAATTCCATTAGTCTGGTTATTAAGCATAGCAGCGAATAAAGGTGGAAATACCAATTACAAATATATGTTATGCAAATCCTTTGCTGTTCAAGAGTTATTACTCTGCAAAACATATTTACTGAAGGAAGCTTAGTAGTACTTTTTTCAGTTAATGTATTTGTTTTTAGGACCTTTATATACCATATTAATAATTAGTTGCATGTGATTAACACATTAACACACAGTTGCTTCGGGCTTTTTTTCTAATAACATAATATGGATTTGTATTGGTGCAGCATAAATTTGCCCATTCATTACACGTCACAAAAACCTAACTACGACTAATACCTGACACATAAGATGTACGTGCACTTTGCACATGAATCTTGTATGTCCGTATGATTCTGGCACACGTTACTGCTGATGAAGAGAATCTTTACTTAGAAATTTAGTTCTCATAATTAATGTTTTACTAATGTCGAGAGCCTTGCATTTAATGATTAACGTAGGATCTGTTTTGATTAATGACAAATGTCTTTAAATGAAAGAATGAGCTAATAAAGTGACTGATGTATTAATACATTCTATATGATTGTTATAACTGAAAGAACTTACACAAATAATGCGTATTATATTTCTGTAGACATTTGTAATGTGTAGTTCACTTTCAAACTATCCTCTTAATTTCACTGCTGAAGCTTTTCCACTTGACTCATAAATGCATGCAATCTCATCTGGGTAACTGCTAGAAATGTTGTTCATGGATCTAAATGATTATTACATGTGCAGGATGTTAGTATAGGATGAACGTTAACATTTCATCAATGTAGTCATTAATGTTACACATTTGTGGTTTTGAATGTTGTTCCGAAGTATACTTACAGTCATGCAATTTCATTGCTTGCTAGATGGTCTAAAAGTAGTAAAGGAATATTACATATGTATATATTTAAACATGCACACGCATATCAAATGTGAATTATAGAAGTTAATGTCTTAGGTTAGCTGCATTATATTAAAGGCCTGAATCTTGCTCCCTTGATAACCCCTTTCATTTCTACATTTCTGGCAACATGCTTTCTTTGCAGGTGTTCCCATCGATTGTTAGTTCGTATAGATACATTTCTTGTAACAAGCAGTTGATGCATGTTTCGGAACAGATTCCAGCAACGAGGACATGAGAGCTCTGTAGACAAACACTGGAATTTTGCCTTTAGCCATGAGTGTGGGACAGAGACGATGTTCCCATATTCAGTGTGTCACCTTTCTACAATGTTTCATCCTAATACCATGTGTGCCTATGCAGGCTTTTGGAATAAATACAATGGATTTCTATTGATGACGTACCCGAAGGGAAGTTGACAATGAACTTCATGAATTATAACTTATTGGTTGCCCTGAAAAAGAGCCTGCAGATAAATAACTTCGGACATCTTTAAAGAACGCATGCTGAGCTCCTTTGCTGAATTCTTTATGCAGATTCAAAGCAGAAACTTCCGTGGACTCCAACCTGAACCATTTTCATATTTTCAAATTACCCAAATCCCAAGACCCCTTAAATGGACTCTTAGAGACATTACCCATGACATATTAATTTCCCCAAGGGTGGTTTAGACCTATACTTTCCTACACCTTAAAGACTCTTGATCGAGTTTCCGAAATACTAATACTTCTTGTACTTTTTTGCCTGATCCCTATTGCCTTTTGTAGATTTGTACTGTGAGCTCTAATGTGCCTTAGTTTGTATTGGAGAGATTCAAATAGCTAATTCCTAGAAAAGACCAAGCTAGAATGCAGTCCGAATATCAGATGTTGTTGTTTTATATTGCCGCTACAGAGCTGAATGTTTGTCTGATTCGTGTTTGCTTACCTTTCTTTAGGAGGCTGTTGCCATACTGTATCTATACAGTTTGATTTTAGGAGTAATCTACCTGAATGTAATCACTAATGTGTAATAAACACTCTTGATCTTGTCAACCGATCCTTGGTCCTCATTGTGTAGCCAAATAGGTTGCATTGCTAATTGCATTCGATTGGACGAGTAATGCTAATCTCCTTCTCCTCAGTGCGACGAGAAAAGTTTATTGGAGGACCAAGTTAACAAATAAGTAAAGCTGTGGGAAAAAATCTAGTCAAGGCGTTTAAATTCTCAGGATAAAGGTTGGGCCCAGTATCGCAAGATTGAATTTGCTTGATCAGTATCTTAATAATAATATTAATTATCTCTTTCATTAGATGTTCATTTTTATAAAGCTCATCAAACTGATTCCTATATGGCAGCATTTGAAATGTCCCAGTACTTGAGAGTCTTATCTTCCTCATTTCACTCTCTCCTATATTCCCACTATAGGAAAGAATGCACCCCAAGCCCAATGCCAAGATCCCTGTATTGAGGCACCTCACCCGATGAGTGCTGGTAGCCAAGTTTGGAGGTTATGAATGAACACCTGAATGTGATTGATTTTTAACACTCACTGCACCAGGTTGCTAGTAATTCACCTCAGCCTGGGTGAATTGTGTATGAACCCGTAGCCTGCTTTGGTACATCACATATATTGAGGTGATTGGTGGCACAACTTGAGAACTGTACTGTGAGAGTGGCACGGTGCACACCATTTTTAACCTTTTTTTTATACATATCATTTTTCACATTTTTTATTGTTGATTGCGTGCTCCCCGGAAAAACGTGGACGGCCCAAAACCACGCGGTTAATCAATATTAAACTGAATCGGAGCGACTTTCCGCCCCGCACCGGGTGCACAACTACATCCATAGCATTCCACAAATGCCAAAACCATTATTTGTTTTTCTTCCAATTTATTTATTTCTTGTCCATTTTTTCAGTTTTTCATCATTTGTAATCCAAATTGTAACATAGTTTCATTCCTTTTGCGCAAGTCACAGGAACGACTTTTTACGTTTTCACCTTATTCTAAACGATGTCACGGAGCACCCACTGGAGGAGATCAAATAACAGGAGAAAAACTAAAAAATGGCATAAGAATCAATCCGTCACAGGACAGACTTTACCAAACAACAACGGAGCATTATATTTCATCACGAAGTCAGAACATTGGAGATGACGAACTTTTCAAACGAGTGTTGAATTGTGCATAAGTTAATAGAGCTGATACGCCTAGTATGTTTTGTAAAAACGATAGATGGAACAATCCACGTCGGGTTTGACATCAAAGGGTGGGCGGGGCAATAATATAAATGGAAAACTGGAATCCTTGAACTGAATAAGGAGTTTTAGTGCATTGTGGGTTTTGAAGGTAATTGCAGAGTTTAGGTGCATGATGTATGGGTGGGGGGGTTAATGGAACACAGGTGTGAAAGAGGGGAGGAGATAGTTTTTTGAATTAGAAAGAGGAGGCAGAAGGGAGGGTTGAGTAACCGGAAGCTGTTGTCAATCTCCGTGTGAGATGATGGGACCGAGGCAAGCAGGAGCGAGTTGAGAGGTATGGAGTCGAAAGTTTGGGGTTAGGATACGTAGAAGGGGATCATGGGGGAGATGAGATATGTCATGGAGGAGGGTAACGCAGAGGAATATCTAGGAAAGCACTAAAAGTTAAAGAGTGGTGTTAATACAATGGATGTTGTTATTGCGGGAAGACGTTGATTGTGATATTTGGCATAAGGGCGAGGGTGTGCTTTTAAACTGAAAGAGGGAGGTTGAAAAAGAGTCTGAACCATGTTTTTGTATATTGTAGATATATTAACCCCTGACGAAGGACCGAATGGAGGGTCCGAAATGCATTGGGTAAACAAAAGTGATGCTTAAGGATTTACGATCACCCTCGGGGTGCAGGATAAAGTTTGGATAAACACTCCTACATCGTTTAGAATATGGTGAAAACGTAAAAAGTCGTTCCTGTGACTTGCGCAAAAGAAATGAAACTATGTTACAATTTGGATTACAAATGATGAAAAACTGAAAAATGGACAATAAATAAATAAATTGGAAGAAAAACAAATAATGGTTTTGGCATTTGTGGAATGCTATGGATGTAGTTGTGCACCCGGTGCGGGGCGGAAAGTCGCTCCGATTCAGTTTAATACAACTTGAGAACTGCCACATTCATCTCAACTAATACCTAGCTGCTTTTAACCCCTCCCATGCTGGTGACGAGCTCAGCTCGTCATGAGCCACGGTGCTCGTGTGCTGATGACGAGCTGAGCTCGTCATGGGCGTTAGAACGCTCACACGCGGGGATAATTGCCCTGCTGTGCTGAGCATTCTAAGGAAACGGGTGTGACCGTGATGAGCTCAGCTCGTCATGAGCACACGAGCTGAGCTCGTCATCGGCACCGGGGCGCTGTGCGCGTCCCTCCCACCCCCAGCTCAGCAGGGGAATAACCCCCGCAGCCAAAGGCTTAAATTCATAACAGGTTGACTGACAGTGGATCCATTCTGGATTTGACGACGGACCACTCTCTGGTTTTGCATCTCTACACATTACCACATGCTTTTTTTGGAACAGTAGCACTTTTACTCACAGGTCCTGAAGAATGTCATAACACCTCTGCTGAGGGTAAAATGGCATAAACATGCTGACTTTCTTTTGTGACACAATGAAGCATGACTAATTACCTCCTGCCTTGTTTAACTCTGACCCAGGTGCACATTAATTATGTTGCTTGCACATCCTGCAGTCAGTTTTAACCACTATCACTTGCACACACTTCTCACCTCATCACTTGCCATTTCTCTATCAAACAACTTCAGAGTTCCCCTCTGACAGTGAGGGAGTCTTAGCCCTCACTAGGATCAGCTGTCATTGTGCAAGAAGATTCCCGATGACGAAGCTTGCCACCTTTCGTGGGTGATGGAAATTGTCTTTAAAAAGGAATATCCTCCTTCAACTAGGTTTGTTTCCTTTTTTTGTTCCCTGATTTTCTTTAAGCTTAAAGACCGGGCGCAGATTTACAAGCTCCTTGCGCCTCTTTTACGCAGCCGTTTCGTCACTTTTGTGACGCAGCAGCAGCGCAACAGATGTGCCATGGTGCGGGATATTTACAATGTGACGCATCTGGGAGATGCGTCATGTTGTAAAGCCCCGCGCCAGAAGGAGGCGTTCCTGTGCAGGGGGGGGTGTTCCGGCGCAGGAACTCCTCCTAAAAGTGGCTGAGTGAAATCTACAAGATTTCACTCAGTCACTTTTGTGCCCATGCTGCGTCAAAACCCTGCGCCTGCTTGAAGCAGGCATAAGGATTGATGCAGCATTGGACAGATAGGGCCCACAAGAGCATTGCTGGGGCTGTGTCGCGCTTGCGATGCAACTCCAGCAATACGCCGCCTTTGCGGCACAGATGCGTGACGCATCTGTGCCATTTCTGCCCCATAGTGCACCACATTGTAAATGCAGCTCACCGATGGTGGCGGAGCTGCGGCGCACAAAAAATTGCGCACCCCTGCTGGTATGCAGGGATGCACCACTTATTGTAAATCTGCCCCTCAGCGTTTATTTTGTAAATGGCCTTAAATAGTGACACCACATGAGAGCCAGAGATTTTCTTAGGAAACTTTGTCTCAGAATTCTTTCATTGCTTTTGTTAGCTTCTTTTACAATTTTAAACAAATGAAAAACCTTCTTACCTTATTCGAGGTGTTAGTCCACACTGTAGTGATTACCCATCTCGATCGTTGTTACTCAATTCAGTAACTCAAAACTTCCTTAAAGGTACAGACCATAACCTAGTTTTGCAAAAGTGTCTTAGAGGTAAGTCACGATTCAAATCCCTTCATGAGCACAATAGACTTCTACCAAAGTATGGAACAGCTCTCAGAAGTTATGGAGGTAGGGTTTAATATCAGTAAAGAGTATATTGTGAAGATTCACTTTAGCATATTTGAAAGAGTAACAAGTATACAGAAGTAAGACATACCGATTATATTTATCTAGGTCAATGCACTTGGGCATGTTTGAAAATCTTTTTCATACCTAATTTTCTGTATTGAATGTTCCGTAGGTTTCAGGGCTTGCCTACAGACAGCCAATGCTGTCTATTGTCAAAAGACCAAAAGTTAGAGGATGTATGACGGTACCACGCGTTCTTTTACAACGCGTACCGTTACAACGCTACTTTTACCACGCAAGTCGTTACCACGACTTGCGTGGAGGGGCGCTGGATAGTAAATTTTTGAATTTACTATTCCAACTCCAGTCCCCGTGGACTCTAGGGAAGGAGTTGGATAGTAAATTAAACAATTTACTATCCTGGAGCGCCCCCAGCGCAAGTCGTGGTAACGACTTGCGTGGTAAAAGTAGCGTGGTAACGGTACCGCGTTGTAAAAAATGCGTGGTAACCGTTGCATACCAAAGTTAGATTGTGCAAAATACCAATAATTACATTGGGTTTTGGGTCAGCCTGTTGCTTGTCACTGGTTGGCTTTCTTTTCAGTCTCATTTATTGCTTCTTATTTAATTGATTTCCTTCATTTTCTTGTGTTTATCCCTTCTTCATTATCCTTTTGACTGAAAAACTAATATTCTTCACCACTTACATTCAGGAAACTACTGTTTTTTCTGCTGCTTTTAGTGTTCCATGTGAATTCTTGTTTTTGCATACTCTTTCCCCCTCTCCTGTGTGTGCTGCTTCCCCTTTCAAGCCCCTGTAACCCACAGTCTCTTTGTTGAGTGCACACCTTCTTCTCGTCTTTTGCTTATTTGACCCCTTCAGGTCTGGCTTGCATTTTGTTTTATAAACCTTAACTTGTAGGCCTCTAAATGGCAATTATTTCGATTTTTTAGGAAGGACTGATAGCTTCAATTTCCTAAAATCTATTTCTTCAGAAAATGTACGTTCATGTCCTTTTCATATTTTTTTAGATTTATCACTTCGAGAGGGGAGCATCTGACATGCCATGACATTTGCCCACATATATGTTATTACGGTGGGAAAAATCCCCAAATGGCTGTAGTGTTATGATGTTTAGGTACTGATACATGCACGCATATGCGCCATCATATCTGTGCTCACTTTTGGCTGTTTAGCATTAGCAACAAGCATCGGCAAACGCAAAAGGTCAGCCTACACCTTTCAAACGCAAGATCTAGTGGTTTTGCCAATGCTTATTCCACTGGTGAGCAGTCTGTTCCATTTAAATGTAGGGCATGCACACTAACATTATAAGCTCTGGGCCTACACCTTTCCATCTCAATTCATTTATGAGATTAGAGAATTATTTTCATTGCAAAACATGTCAATAAAAAGAGACCGATTTTGAAATAACCTGGTTTGAAATGCACATTTTAATAACAAATATATGGCTGAAAATGCTTTATTGAAAAACTGTGTTTATTGCCAGTGAAACGTCTACCTTATTTTTGAACTTCATATTTTGTTTATGTTCTAAAGTACTTTTGAGAAATACTTTGAGACCTGTTAAAAAACTTAGTCTCTATCCATAGCCTACCCTTTGATTGCAACCCAAAACAATAACCTTAAATTGACCCTTTCCTAACCCAAATGGGTTACTTACCCATTCCCTTACCAACAAACACGACCCTATCATTGACCCTAATCATTACTATAAACCTTGAACAAAACTCTAATAATAACCTTCACAATAAAGTTTAACCCACCTCTAAACCTGATTTCAAACCTAATCTATGCCCACTCCTATACCTTATTATCCTACATTAGATGAAATGTATTGATATGATTTTATTTTTCTATAAAATGTTTTTTCAATGATATTTGTACTGGGATGATACCTGATGCTTTTTCAGACATAAGCAGAAGTATTGTACAAACATTTTCCTAAACCACGACCACCTTTTGGGCTCACCTTTTACAGCACCAAACTAGTGAGGTCATGCTAAATCATTTTAAGTGTACTTTTTAATCTAATCACTATCTAGAAACCAATTTCTGACAATTTTTTCCTTCCCATGGTTAGAATTTTACCTTGATTCTTTTCAATGTTAGTTGTACGTTAAGTATGGCACTGATAATTCCTCTAAAGTGTCCAAATTCCTGTTTACCTTCACCTATGTGTTTCTTGGAAGTGTAACCAATATTACAAAGAGACCATCTGGATCCTGTAACAAGTGAGTTTCCACAACACCCTTGACTTGTTAATTAGTCCAATTCTGAGCAGAAGTCAATAAATGTAGGATATTGGACCTGCTCACTGAAACAGAAATATTATTCCGTACAACAGTGTAGTGCAATGATCAGTTGGTGAATGATGCTGTCCAAACACTAAACTAATGAAGGACAGGCACTGCGACTCAACCACGCAAGATATGCTTGTTGAAAAGTTCACCTCTAAAGTTTAATATGACAATACAGCACTAGCTGGCTTGTAGGTATTTTTATCCTTTCATAACTTGCCCCAACTATATCACTTCTCAAGAGTTCAGTCATTACCAGATATTAACATACTGGAAAAAAGTGGAAAGAACAGATGTTTAACTTTCTAGGTTATTTAATAATACATTTGTTGGTACAACGTGTGGGTACGGAGCTCTCGATGGGTAAGAATGACTTATCAAACTAACAACCTCTTTTGTAAAAGGCGGGTTCAAGGCACTGATTACCACCTTCCCTGCATGGTGACTGTTGAGTACATCTCCTAGTTGTTAAGCACCATTACACTCCTCGTAACTATAACGATTTCTGCATATAAGACGGACAAGCATTCTAGCCAAGTATTTTGGATGCTGTAGTTGTGAGCAAACAGGAAAAACATTTGACATATGTCTCTAGAATAGTTTTGCATCTGAACTTTTCTTTCTATTCCACTTGTCATCTTGTAACTGCTTTTTCTTCCTTGATGATCAATAACTTAATGTCCAGTCTTACCTTTAAACCGCGAGCATCACGGTCCTAATCCCTCATGCTTAACTTGGTCTTTGTATTCGGTCTCTAGGAGCAAACAGTAGTATTCCACCATTTTGGGTAACCTCTCAGAATAATTCATACCCTGCCAGAGATTTAGGTAGGCCAAAAAGCCTAGAGAGTATAACACATTAGCACCATTCTCCTTACCAGATCCTAGAGCTTTTTTAAAACATTCAAATTGCAGCATCCCAAATCTCTATTACAAATATTCAGAGAACACTTCCTACTTTACTTCCAAACCTCCAAGCCATAGACGTCCTATAAATAAGATTGTGTTCTGCAGCAATACAGATGTAATCAATCACCAACCATCCATTCAATGACAACATATTGAATTTGTGTGGCAAATGAATTGCAGCCAGCCCTGATTATCACTCCTTTGAGAGGAATGGCACGTGTTGAATTATTTTCCACACCTTAAGGAAATCGACCTTTAAAATGTTGTGTGTCGAGTGAGTAATTTAGAATTTACTACTCCCATCAATGCAAAATGATTGCAGTTATGCAATAAAGTGCACACAATTATCAGCAGAATAACTTCGGGAGATCAAAGGAAATTAACAATGTCAGGTATCCCCCGCATGAAGGTTCTAAGCTGAAGTGAATGGGTCATCTAGAGCAATTAGCTCACCAGATAGTAACATATCAGCCCTAAGCCATATGACCAACCTCTCATAAATAAGGTTGATTCCTGTTTTCCTTCTATGCCGAGCGTGGAAAAACTCTGAAATGCTTTATAAAAAATCGGTCCCGATGCTATTTTTTTGGAACACTGCAACATCCACTCTTCTCATTTAGTCATCATCTGGCTCGGGCACATACTCACACAATTTCATATAGTTAATACTGTCAAATTAAAGGGGATACTTTGAAATTGCCACTTTCTTTGCTGAACAGTGGCTATTCTTTCTTTAAATGTTAAAATATACGGGGGCTTAAATTGAAAGTGAGAAATGGTAAATGCCTGCCTAATGGGAACATTACATCAATGTTCTACAAAAGAAAAAATACCACAATCAAAGTATAAAGAGAAAAAAAAGATTATTCTTATGTGATATTTGGGTGGAGATTATTTAAATCACCAGTGGCATTTAACCAAGTTGCATCAAAGCTAAAGAGTCATGGGAAATTCCAGAAAGATCAAAAAACCAAGGCTAGAAGACATCTTCTTACCAGTATACATCAGCAGCTGGAGTAAGGCTGTTGGCTAGGTCTCCCTCAGGAAGTTGAACGGAATGCCCATGCTTGTTGCTCATCTTGTAGGCGAAATCCTCAAAATCCACTTTCCTGTATATCTGCAGTCCATAATCTGTCAAAAAAGTAACAACGTGATTATTTATTCCTCGAAATTTTGCACTTACATTTATAGATGGACCCTGTAATGATTCATGGACCCTATAATCCTCACATACTCCAGAATTAATGAACTGCCTTTGACCTGGAGATTCCACTCTAAGGACTGCAAATCCTTAGCAAAATTGTTCAATAATGACAGCAGAAAATGGTTTATGAAAGAGCTTGCATTCCTCCATCATTTCTCCTCTCTAGTATCGTCACATAATTTGCCATTTAGGAGAGTGTGCTCCAAATCAGCCACTGGCAGCAACCAACACAATAAATAAACTATTATATAATCCCAACACAGCAGACCAAGTTTAGTGCTGTTCTCCAGACAGCATACAGACCTTTTTTTGGGTTAGTGTTTCCAAACTTGTGGACTATTTCAAGAGTGTGAGTATATCATTACATTGTAAAGGATGAATGCTTCTTTACATTTAAAATCTCTCAAAATGTTTTACACATTAATTTTCAGCCCCACAGGAGTATAGCACAACAAATTCACCTCAACTATTAATTCCCCAAATAAAACCAGTCAAGCTATGTCCACTCCAACAAACAAAAGTCACCAAAAGAAACCTCAACAACAGATGACAGATAAAGAACAAGTAGACTGATGTACTATATTCAGTTTGCATTGCAAATATGAACTGATGCATCTCTGCATTGCGTAAGCAATGCATCAAAATGATTCACTATGCTATGTCAGCTATGAAATCACCTGAGTATACACAAATAGGAAATCCATGGTAAGTACATGCTCTCACACATTCCTGCAGTGTAGCAGGGTTGGAAGTTGTGTAGAGGTGTGCAGGATATGTGGGAAAAACTGAACCCTTGGTCACATGATAACGCAAAGTGCATGCAGGGCAAAACAACAAGGCAGAGTGCTGTGGTGTACTGTTTGAAAGGCTGGCTGCAGGATCATAATGAATTCATGACAAAACTCACTTCAACTTCACAGGAGCTCTAGGCTGATTCCTGGTTCCAGCGAATGCAGGCAGCCTGGGGACTGCATGCAATGTGTGCAGTTGTGTTGTCAATATGTCAAAATACTATCAGTATAGGCATCGAGAAAAAGAAAGTTAGTAACCAAGGAAGAAGTGGACTGTACCTCATATCACACGTGCCGGAATGGCAGGGCCAGTGAGCTGTGTAACTGTGTTGCAACATGTGTCATGACACAACAGGTCAGCCCTGTCCTGTCACACAGTGGTTGTGTGAACAATGCAGAGATACTGTCATCTGAAAGGCAACAACATGGCAACTTGGTCTCTAAACCTACGAGGAACAGATGTCTCAAGCATCAATGTTGACCTGACAGGGAATTAGTAGGCGGTCTTAGGGGGTCATTATGATGGCGGGCGGATCACCACCGCCCAGCCGGCAGTGGCTATCCGCCTGCCATCACAACACGATTTACCCCGCCATATTATCATGGCGGGGGTACCGTGGCGGACAGAAAGTCCGTCTGCCACATTTCCTCCGGTCGGCAATCGTTACGATTGCCGGCTGGGCGGAGCTGGAACATGATATGGTGGCGGTGCAATATCATGATGCTGGATTGTCAAGGCCTTTCCATGGCGGTGATGCCGCCATGAAAAGGCTGTTGGAAAGTGTTTTGGGGGCCTGTAGTGGTCCCCAAGGAGGGGTGGGGTGGTGGGGGGTGCACTTGGGGGTACCCATGGTACCCCCCTGCATTCCCATGCACACGGGGGCAGGCACCGCGTGCCCCCTGCCATATTGTACATGGGAATGCACAACATGCCATTTCAACATTGCGGCGGATGCAGCTCTTAGAAATGTGGAATGCGACCGCCAGGGTGGCGGTTGCATGCTGATTAGCAGAGTGGGACAGCCGCATGTATGGCAGACGGTCCCAGAACCACTAGGATGGTGTGCGGACTTTAGTCCGCCCACCATCCCAATGGGCCCCTTAATGTCAACCAGATTACTAATGTCACTATCTAACATAGATTAACAACAACATTGAACTATTTCATTGCAGAGAATGTACACGCTACTCTTGACTTGCTGTCTGTCAAGGATGGGGATCCTGCTGACGATGACAGCCTGACAACCCTCAACCACGACACCCTCCAAGAAATCCTGTACTCCATTCAGACACCATATCCAGTTGCAAAACGGGCTGGCAGAATTGAGAATATCCACCTATTACCCAACAAACACCATCAGCCAGCCCACCCCAGCCCTGGAGTCCAAGGAGCCCCAAGTTTAATTCCAATGTTGTGCAGCAGAAGCTGGTAAACGAGGTGCGCACGAGATGGAGACCATGGCAGGCATCCTAGAGGGAGTCAGTAGGTGCCTCGTCCCATTAAGGACACCTCAGAGGCCATAGGACGCACCTACCTTCCGCTTCTTGGTTCAGAGCAGTCCTTGGCTGACATCGCTGGTGTCCAAACTACTAATCAATGAAGTAAGGTATGTATTCTTCTCTGGGCTCATCCAATAGCTTTCATCCAAATTATCAAAGCAATGAATGGTTGGGGCTGACTTACACAAGCTTGTGGCTGACACAGATGACCCAAAGTCCACTCTCTGTATATTGGAAACATTAGGTCTTGCATACAACTGTGCTGACAATAAAACATAAGAATAGTAGAAATACAAGAGTGCTACAAAGATTTTGAATAGAGGAGCCGGCCAGCCTACATTATAAATTGTTTCTTGGAGTACATAGTAGGTTTATAAATGGATGTTTTAAGGAATAGTTTTCACATTTAATGTGTCTTCGTTTTGAAAGCACCAGAGGGTGCTACTGCGTCAAATCTGACTCAACATAAACTTCAGTACCACCTCTCAGAAGAGGCCTCTGGCAACATCCAACCAGCTCAACAAAAAGGAATGTGCTATTTAAAGTATATCTAGATCCAATGTGTGATAATTTAATCATATAAATGAATTTCTCAGCGGTGTGCTGATGATACCCAGCTTTATTGTGGCTCTAAAATGAGCTTGTCTTAGAGGACAAATATAAACAAATTAATCTTTGACAATTTCTATTGCTGTTTATAAACTTTAGAAAAAACCTTGTAACACCTATACAATTTCACATGTAGTCCATTGTCTATTGAAATTGCAAGGGGAGCACTCACACCGTCCTATCCATGGTGTCCGTTCATGGCCACAAAACTAGGTAAGTTAGTAAAATTTAAAATAAGGGGTTTTCCCAAGATAGCTTAATATACCACAAACTTACCTCACTACTTGAGAATGCATGTTGACCATTAGTTCTGGCCTGTGAGTCTGTTCCGATGTGCAAACTTTTGTTCAGCTCCCCTTCTCCATGCAGGGTAATGTAAACTCCTGCATTTCTAAACTAGCCAATTGTGTAACTGACGTTGAAAAAGATTAAATGTGTCAGATTTTGTGAGTACTTTTGGGATGCAGCAATTTCTTGTTTCCCACTCTCAGTATTTTTTTTTTGTCTGAAGGTCACTTTTGTCACTTATGTTGTGTATTCAATTATCTTTACATGCATTACATATTGGTGGCAGGGTCTCAGTAGAGTTAGGCTGGCAGAGTGCAGCATGACTGTAAATTTCCAAACAGCAGAATTCGGACACAAAAAAAGAGCCATATCTGCCTAACTCCAAGGACGTACTTTAGGAATAGCCAGGGGTCTCAGCAGTGACCCGTGGCTTGCACCTTGTGATCCCTGGCTCTACCTTGGTGAACCCTGGCCTCAAAGGTGGCAAAATCCGGGCCTGTAACATAGCCGGTTGGGGCTCCACCCTTCTTGTTTTATGCCAATTTGTTTTACACTGATAGTGACTAATATTACATACACTATTATTATAATAAAACTTTAGTATAATTAGCTGGAATATACCCTTCCTTTGCAGCTGAGGCAAGTAAACAAAAATGCTTTTAAATGTAAGTTGTGTGTGTGCTTGTGAGTGAGACCGTGATTTGTGAGAAAGTGTCTGGTGTAAATGTGTGTGTACAGGTGTGTGTATTTGTATGTGAGTGACAATGAAGGTCAAAGGGCATGTGATGTTACTTCTACTGCCCCTGGCATTTTGTAGACTTGATGTCCATGACTATCTCAAATAAACATCTGGTTAAATGAATTCACTTTACACAGTGCAGGCACATAAAAAGGTGTTTCACTGTGCACTGTGCGAGCAAGACACATCAAGATATGTCCCTGCCTGCTTTGCATTGCTATGTGCCAGCGAAGAGGTGTGCCTTAGAGGTTTTCACCAGAGGTGAGTGAGCTGGAGTTGTGGATGCAAATTAGCAGTGAGTTCCAGAGACTACGGATGTGGCCAAGAGACCGTCCCCTGACTATGTGGTGTTAAAGGCCAAGCTGTAGGTTGTAAATTCAGGATGTACCACTGGGCCATTTAAGCTCCTAATTAGCTAAGCAATTCATTTACTTATTAAAACAGTGATGTGTGGCTAGCAGAAATTGTGAGAGTGCATAATTGCAAAGATTTTAAACTCCTTCTTACTCGGAATGCTATTTGTTCTATGAAGGCACGTTTGTCTTGCTTTTTCTTCCCTTCTCGCATTTCAGTAAGAAGGCTGCAGACCACTCACACAACCCCCGAGACACCTATCTTTTATTTCATCGACTTTCATACCTTTTTTCCCCTTTTGTCCACAAAACTGAAGAAGGCTCTTTCACTACTTCGAAGCTCATAAATCAATGACTTGTGCTTATTTAAGCAATTAGATTTCTCTATGTGCTTAACTATAATCGCTGTATATTGTTATTGACTTCACTGAGAGGATTTATGTACTCTGTAAGATCAATAAGCATTGCCATTCTCAGCTCTTCCATTCCATTATTACATATTTGTAGCAACATCTCTCTTTTCTGCCAGACTAAAGTGAAAATGGCTGAACAGAACATCAATGTGATGTGATGTGAAAGGCATTTATAAAGCGCAGCGTACACTTATACAGTTTCTTGGCGCTGAAGCAAAAGGACAGTAGGCAGCTTCCTGGGCAGAGCGAGAGAGAAGAAAGCAAAGGCAAGGGTGAAGACGGGAGGGAGTAAGAGGGACCGGGAAAGTGGAGGAAAGTATTAATTTTAATTGTACGCAGAGCGAAATAGGTGAGTCTTAAGGAGGGATCTGAAGTGGATGTAGAGTGAGGCCAACCTTATGTCCAGGGGAAGGGCGTTCCAGAGAGATGGAGCTACAAACGAGAATCTTAAGCCTCCCCATTTCCTACGCTTGACTCTGGGGATTTTGAGAAGGGCCAGGTGAGCCGAGCGTAGATTGCGGGAGGGGACATAAGGGTGAATGAGGGAGGAGATGAACGTAGGACCTAGGCCGCCCAGAGATTTAAAGATAAGGCAGCCTAGCTTGAATTTGCAGCGTTCAGAGACAGGGAGCCAGTGCAGGGATTTTAGCAGAGGGCGGATGTGGTGGTGCCTCGGTTGGTGGAAGATGAGGCGAGCCGCCTGGTTCTGAACAAGCTGCAAACGTTTGAGTTGGTAGTCAGGGATGCCTACATACAAGGAGTTGGCGTAGTCAATTCTGGAGATGACTAACGCAAAGAGGGCCAGGGTGAGAGCTTCAGTGGTGAGGAAACGCGCGATTTTCCGGATTTTGCGCAGTTGGAAGAAGCAAGAAGAGACAGTGGCATTTATCTGGGGTTTCATCGAGAGATCTTTACTGATGATAACCCCCAGACTTTTGGCCGAGTCAGTTGGGCGTGGGGCAGCCTCGGATTGGTAACGCGGACAATCGGGCAATGCCCGAGGGGCAGGTGTGTGAGTTCCTGCTGTGGGCTGCTTTTTTGAGCAGGCTGGGGCCGATTTGGGCAGTGTCTCTATTTTAAGCATACAGCCAGCGGCCCAGTGGGTGGCTGAGTGGCCTTTCTGCAAGCAGATGGGCGCTCATTAACAACCCCCCCAGCAGTGATTTGAGGAAAGGCATTATGCAAATGAGGGTTGATTTTTTTTTGTGTGCCAGGGTCGATTTTCAATCCCAATCCGACCCTGGCGGGGGGGAAGGCCTAAGCTAGCGGGCCAGAAGTTAGAGTTCCAAGGATTAATAAAACACTTTCTACGTAGACTCTGCTGCACCCTTGTCCATCATCAATGTTTAGAACTTAATGAGCACCATTGCATCACTCTTGCTTGCTGCTCAGCCCTTCTGAGCCTCAGTTCTTCTGATTTCATCTTTTAAAACACTTTCAGGGAATATTACAACGGATTCTCCATTAGAATCTGATCTGCAAATAGTACTTCAAAAACCCTACAAAAGCTATCAACTAACACGTTTTGAAAGTTGTTAAAATTACTTTTCGAGTGAATTGAGACAAGCCTTTGTATAAACTCTTAAATTATTTCTTTGACTTGATAAATGCTGGCATCTTTAACCTCACTGTACAGAGTTTAAACTGTTCAAAGTCGGCAGTACATATTCATTCAGTCCATCTCAGGCAGGTGTGTGGCATGATGCCAGTGATGAAGTCGTGAACCCTGACCCGGTCTATGAGCAACATTCCACACCGCTTGTCACCATATATTTCTTGACTACCTGGAGGTTGCATTGAGGCACAGGCGTGAAACTGAATTTTGCCATTTCTAACAGGCAGATATAAACAACGTACGTCTGCTCTGTCCGATTTCCATTTCTCACTTTAGGGCCGATTCTGGTGTCAGACATCAGGCAGGAACTGGAACCAAATGACCTCTTGTTGTCGGTTCCAGAACTGCAAGTCGGATGTGACCGAACCCTGTTCAATCGCATGCCTCTATAACTTTCAATGGGAGTATGCTGACCGGAATGCCTGCTCGCATTGAAAAAGTGGGCCTTCTGTGGCCCTGTGCTCACAGCTTCCCAGATGCCCCAATGAGAGGGACAAAAAACTCAGAAAGTTGTTGGGTGATAAAGAGTGCATTATCCACGCACGGGGTGCGGGCCAGATGACCTCGCAATCGACCAGCCCCAGCTCCTGCTGTGAGCAGCGGCTGATTCCCCATCCCTGAGTGGTTTCTGAGCACAGATTTTTATTCATTTTCACGTAATATCTACCAAAGTACGGGGACAGCTACATTTGTTGTCAGAAAGGTTTAATGGTTTTGTCATGCATCATTTTCACTTCTTTTTATTTGATAAACATATGCATGCCACCTTCACGAGTTTAACGTATTTTGCACGTGTTTGTAAAAACAAACAGAAGACTTGCGAAATCCCTTTCACTGAGGCCCGACTTATTGGTATGCACTTACGAGAACTTTGATATGTTTTTATTTAACCAACACAATTGTGACTGCAGCTCCTTTAGTAAACTATTCTCTTGAGCAGAAAGTGTAGTTGTAAAAAGGCCATAGATAATGGATTTAGGTCCTAAAAACAGCATGCTAGGACCATTTTTTATTAACATTCATCTTCACACCAACAGTTTTTCATTGTGAAATAAATAACCTGATGCAGAATAATTTCAGAGAAACAATGGCATATACAATAACGTTTTACTTTAAAAAAAATGTTGATGGGACATTATTCTTTGCAATGAGTTATAGTTCTTATGCCTTTACGCTTTTGGGGAGGGAGTTATTTAGCGCCCACTGCCAGGGCCGGACTGGGAACCGAAACCGGGGGAAAGAGGGGTCCGGCTGAGCTGTTTGCCAGGGCTGGTTTTGGCTGATTAAGTTACAAGGGGCCGATGTTGCCGGCCCCTGGTAACGAAAGCACCCCCCCCCCACCCACTCAGGGGCCTATAACCACCCCACCCGGGCTGCCCACCGGGGAAATGCCAAGTCCCCGCTACACAAAACATTTGCTCTAGGAATGCTGTGCAGCAGGTGAAGGAAGCCAGATCGAGAGGGATAAACACTAATCATTGTTTCCATTCTCAAAAGCTCCAAATACTGATAAATTGAGTTTTTTAGTTTGTTATCAGTAATTCCAGACATGCCACGTGTAGCGCTACAGGGCTGTATTGATTTACACACAAAAGACGTCCCCCTTCTTGCTCACCTCCAACCCTCATCTCCTAATGTACTTTTAAGTAAAAATTTTACGTAATGATTTACTAATCTGTTTATTTTATCTTCACTTCCTTTAATTGGTTAAGAATCCTCAAGCATTTTCAGTTTCAACGGAAATACTTACTTCTTATGTAAATAATTATACCTTATTAACATGACGCTTTAACTCCAACCGAGATACTTGAGCTTTTTCACCTGCTTTTTCATTTACTAAAGCAGAGCTGTTCACGTTTTCATGAATATACATGCAGTGCAACTCTGAATGCGCTCTGTTACCTCTCTACTAAAAAATGGCATTTACCTAAATTTTTTATCTTGCAAAATGCCATATGTCACGCTGTGACAATTTTTGGCAACCCGATCACTTGTTTTATTGATTTAAAATTTTTGTTAACATGTCACTGTGCATGCACCCTCAATCAAATCTCTCTTATACTTTACACATAAAACACTTTCTGCGCCTGCTTAGGAGCTTCTACTAAAATTTTTGTGGCTTGTCAATCACAGCACAACGCATCTATATGCAACACTTCTCAAGAACGTGCGATAACGCAATTTGTCATATTGCCGTCTATCGTGGGAAAATTACGCCATGTGAACTTTGTATTCACAACACAGGGGTAACATGCAATACTTTCCTGATAATGCATCAATTGTCCGCGATAAAATGACAGTGACGGCGATAAAAATCACAAACCGAACATGAAAAAAGTGGTGATGGGCCCAACCGCGATAAAAAAATCTTTGATAATCTGCGCCAGGCCTGCAATTCACACACGTCAGGCGGGAAACATCACTATATTTGCAGAAAAAAACCCCCACAAACAAAACCAAAAGAACTACGAAGCTCAATGGAGGTAGCTGGAGCAAGTACAGAGGACAACCAGAACCCCACAAGCCCCATGGAGGACCAGCCTGGGACCTCGGGGTCAGGGAAGGGCAAGGAGAAGAAGAAATGGAAGATGCAGTTCAGTCCGCAGGAAAACAGGATCCTGATAACTGAGGTGGAAGAACACCATCAACTACTGTTCGTCACCTCCACTGTGTCATTGGCAAAAAAAAATGGAATATGGCAGTCCATCGTAGACAAGGTGAATGCAGTCGGAGTGCTGAGGAGGACAATGGAAGAGGTTAAGAGGCGCTGGAATGATGTGCAGCACAAAACCAAGGAGAAACTCGGCAACAACCAGAAGGCAGCAATGCAGACTGGAGGTGGGAGTCCTGCGCCACAGGAGATGCTGGATGAGATGGACGAAATGGGGTCCAAAGTCATCAGTGTGGACGGTGGATGGAGTTGGGCGACAGGACACTGCTCAACATGACCTAACACAACAGCAACAGGGTGAGTAACGACCAGGGACTGGGGAGACGGGGGAGATGGGCACAATGGCACACATGTACAATTAAGTATAGAACAGTGCACATCCACAATGACTGTATCGTGTCCCTGATCCCCTTGGCACACTGCAGCACACCTAGAAACAGCAAGTATGCCCGCATCGACTATGTGCCCAGAGGGGGCCCTTTCCACACATCACCAATCTCACAACCAACCCATGCACATGGGCCAAACCCAGCAAAGCGGCATGTCTGTGAGCCACACTGACAATGCAAGTGACACTGTGTTGGACCCGGCCCTTTTGGCAGGTTCATCCCGAGACTTTTTGCTTTTTCCTAGCCTGTTTCTGTGACCTGGTGTTGGTGATTGTAGGCCTCTGCCCACTTTTTCACTGTGGTAAAGTGTAAAGTGCATGAGCTCTCTGTGTATGTGTGATGAGTGACCTGCTCTCCCATAGGAATGAATGGGGAATATGTATGCCCATGGTAGTTCCTGATGTGTGGGGAGTGCAGGGTCGAGTTTGGTATGTACGAACTCGTGGGATTAAATGCTGCGTAATGATGTATGTGGCATGAGTGTGTCTAGTGTGGAAGAGCCGCTTCTAGACATGGGTGTGCATGTGTAGTGAGTCTGCTGGCACGTGATTGGCTGGCGCGTGGCTCCAGGAGTGCCTGGGCCTGCTTGTGGATTGACTGTCTGGTTTGAGGATGACAGGGGCTGGGGAGCCCCCAGGAGGTTGTCTGAGTCAGCCCGTGGATGAAAGGCTGCATCTGCTGCCAGGAAAGTGGGAGGAGATAGCACCTAGGAGTGAATAGGGCTGTGCCTGCCTGTCACAATGCTGGCTCCACCTCCTGCTGGGCGACTGTCGCCTCTGCCCCTCACACTGAAAGGAGTTCCCTATAACCAGTTCTAGCTGGTTCTCACACTGCCTGCACCCTTTAGACAAAGGATTTTATAGTATAAAAAGGGGCTGCGTCCCCTTCCAAAATGTTCTTGTTTTTGGACTTGAATCCTGCCAGGGGCGTGCTGCTGCTTGGGCTCAGGGGAAGGCTTGCCTCCCTGAGCCCTGCCCAGCCCCTGGATTCCTGATGGATGCCGGAGGACTCTTCTTTGCAGGGAGCTGTGTTGCTCCACTTTTACTCCTCCAGGACTTTTGGGGACCCCTTTGCCTGGCTCTCCTGCCCCCTTCACTCATGGGGGCTGCTTTATTGCTCATAGCGCTGGGAGAGCGCTTTATTTGGCCCCATAGCGATTGAGAGCACTTTTTGCTGTGGTGCGAGCGTGTCGCCGTCACGCATTTTGCGTGAGGATTAGCAGGTGCCTACTCTGCGACTTTGCCCGCATTTTATTTAATTATTTAGCGAGTGCCCACCTCGCTTCTATGTTTATTCTGAACTTCGAGGGTGCCCACCCCTCGTTATGCCCAAAGTGAGATCACCGCCGCAGCCTCGGGCCGAACACAGGAAGCCAGGCAGACCTTTGCCTGGCGGCGGGCGGGACTTCCGGTTTGAGAGGAAGTCCCGCGCACGCCCGGCGGAAGAGGAAGAAGAAGCCAAGTCCTCCCGCGGCCCGGGGCTCCCGTGAGCCGTGGAGAGCCCCGGGGCCGCCAGCAGGGAAGAGGACGCAGCGCAAGTGGTGCGGGGCTCCCATGCGATGGAGGGAGCCCCGGGAGAGGTGTTCCGGAGATCAGCGGGGCTCTCATGTGGAAGAGAGAGCCCCACCTTTTGCCCGCACGAACCAGGAGCCGAGTCCTATCTCAGTCCCCCCCAACAGTGAGTGTCCAATGGGCTGGGGGGGTGAAGCTCCGGTCGGCCTTGAAGTGCCTGGAAGGCACGGGGACAGAGAGAGTGCTCACGAGCGGCTCCGTCTTGCAGTGGGCCGCTCCTACGTTGGGGCATGTTTGATTACCCGGGCCCAGAGAGGCCCATGCCTTGTTGTTGGAGGCAGTATTCGAGCGGCCCCGTTTGGCAGCGGGCCGCTCCACCAGTTGCTCATGATTAGTCTTAGAGCCGCGAAGGCTCCAACGGGCCTATTTGTTTAAAGTCCCTGTCAGGGGCTTGGCGCCCCATTTCTCCTAGAGCCTGCGGGCGTGTTTTTATTTTCAGAGCTAGAGGCTCTGAAGGGGGCATTTGTTTTAGGGCCCAGAGAGGCTCCTGGACAGTTAATGATTTTGAGTCCCCAGAGGGGGGACTCCAACCATGGGGCATGCTTTGTTTGAGCCTGCGTGGCTCTACCCTGGCCATTTGTTTTAAAGTCCCACGGAGGACTTGGGGGCATGTGTATTTATAGAGCCAGATGGCTCCAACGCCCCACAACAGTTTCAGAGCCTGTGTGGCTCCAACGTTCTGCGCAATGTGGCACAGTTTTAGAGCCTGTGTGGCTCCAACGTGGATACAAGTGTTTTTAGAGCCTGTGTGGCTCCAACAGTTGGCGCAGTTTTGTTCTAGGGGCTAGTGACAGCCCCTGTCGCAGTTTTTGTTTCACAGCTGCCCAGCAATTAGTGGGCAGCTGCACCGTTTAGGTCATGTTGGTGTTCCCAGGTGCCCAGCAAGTAGTGGGCACCTGCACCGTTTAGGTTTTGCGCCAGTGGCGCACCACTGACTGGCGCTGCATGGCAGCGCGCCCTGACATTCTGGACACAGGTCTCTTTTAGTCCCTTTTATTAGATGGGGGTTGGTATGTGATTTTATTTAGGCGCAATGTGATCATCTATGTGATGGTAATTGCCTAATGTGAGTTTTGCGCAATTGTGTGGTTTAATTTCACCTCTGAATGTTTTTGGACATCATGTGTTTTTGCGCTATTGAGTTATGTTCTGGCACCTCTGAATGTTTTATGCATCATGTGTCTTCCTGGATTTTACACCTCTGAATGTGTTGGTTTATGCATCGTGTGTTTTTCCTTCCCTGCACCTCTGAATGTGTTTATGATGCATCATGTGCCTTGTTATTACACCACTGAATGTGTTTTTATGCATCATGTGTTTATCTTTTCCCTACACCTCTGAATGTTGTGATGCATCATGTGTAATGTGTTCTTGCTGATACCCCTAAATGTACTTTATTCTTAGGTGGTTGTTCTTTCCAGTACAGGTGGTCCTAGTGAGGTCCTGGTCCCCTGCGTGACATTCTCCTAAGGTGGTTAGGGTTGTGTAGGTGGTACTTACCTGTTACCAGTAGTTACTGGTTGTATGCTATTCTTGCTAATTTGTGCTACAGTTATTTTATATCCTTTTATTCTAATTTCTGACAGTATTTCTATTTCTAAAAGTATTGAGCCTGACAGTGGCCCATGTGGCCCTGTCTTGTGAATAATCCCTTGTGAATATTGCCCGTGCCAGTTGGCACAATGTACATGTGTGATTTCTATCTGATGTGATTTTGACAATACAGAAGTTATTTTTATATAACCTTGTGTGGAGTTCCTTTTGTGGTGTGCCTAGTATGTTGTTGCTGTTGTGTGCTGGCGCAAATGCTTTACACATTGCCACCGAGTTTAGCCTTACTGCTCGTGCCAAGCTACCAAGGGGGTGAGCAGGGGTTATCTTGGCGTGTGACTCCCTTGCCCTGACTAGAATGGTGGTTTCTGCCTGGCTTTGGCGTCAGCCTTAGCCTACCAGAAATAGCCAGCTCTAACATACTGCATGACGAATAGCATGACTGCAGTCTATATATCATAACATGTTGCATGCCACTACACTGAAGTGCCTGAGTGTGGACCACATCGTAAAGGAGGAGGTCACACTCTGACACATCCACGTGTTGTAAACGTATCTAGGACCCTATTTAAATATTCCCGATTTATTCCCTTATGTGGTTATAACAAATCATATCCTTATAAAGGCATAAGAATCATATCCATATTAAGTCATAGCCAATGCAGTCCAAATACGGCAAGGCTACTCCCATCGACTCCTAGAAAGCACAACGTGTTCTTAAACAAACCAACCCTCCAGCAGCCCGGGAATTCCCCCTACTTCTGTATTGATTTGTCCTAGAACTCCTGGAGTCCTTAAAGAACTGCGTGTTCTTAGTGACGTCTTATGTCCAACCTTACGTCAAACTCGGCACCTTCCAGGTATAAATATACCAGCATCTGCCCTAGCATAACACACGGTGGTTTGGAGCAGATCGGCTATCTACTTGCCCGACGCCCTGCTGTAGTGAGTGCCGAAGGAAGCCGACCCTCCCATTGACGCACTGAGAGAGACGCTGTCTTTTCTCCTGCCGAGAAATCCAGCTCCAGTGTTTCCTGGTCACCCTTGCGGGTTGCTGGGAGATTGAGTCCTGAGAGAGAGATACAAGACCTCCTTCATTCTATAAACAGGGTACGGAGCTGATTAGACCCGTAGAGAATTCTTGACTCAGATTCTTGGCAGAAACTATCTTAACTTAAACTGCAGCTCACTTACTCCTTCCCACGTACTAGGCTTAGGTTAGGTACACCGGGGTAGGCGTATCTTAGAAGCACCAGTTGAGTACGTTTAGTCATATTTTTATCTATGTATATATTTTATCTATTTTAAACACCGTATGGCTTAGAAACCATAGCATGCTTTTACAGTATGATTTCATAATACTCCTTTTACTGTACGCACTTTACTTTATAACAAGTATTGCAATTGTGGCAACTCACTTCTCTTGCATGAGAAAGAAGACTGTTCAATAAATAACCTCTTTTATTGAAAACGCCCGTCTCTCTATTTCTCTGCGTTTCTGGTGAAACTAAGCATGCACGATTGACTGAGTAAAATGGTTATCTATTGTTTACGTGACATTGGAGGTATACTCCTTATTCTGTAGGGAGCAAAGTTGTCATGTTTATGCGGTTGTCAGAAACTAATCCCTTCTTGTCTATTCAGGAAAGTTAACAACTTCTTGTTTACTCGAGAAAGTTTCTAGTGACCTCTGAGCTAGCTGGCATTCATAATTAAGTGTAACATATTCAATAGAGACCTAGTCGACCTAAGTCCTACGTCTAAACTATCGTTTATGTTATTCCAATGCGCAGAGCCTATTGGGAATATAGGAACTACACTACATGGCGCCCAACATTTGGTAAGGAGATAATTTAACGCTAAATACTAGAGTAACTCAGTCGTGCTTTTCACACAGACCCCTTTTTCCCGTAAAAACTCCAATAGACGTCTGGAGTGGATGAAAGGTTAATATCCGCCAAAACTTAGTAGGAAGAGGTTCCTATGTATTAGTTTTTAGTTTAGTCAACGTTGAAGGATACAGTGTTCCAAAATGTTGTGCACCTAATCTTTGTTTCCTTGAAACTTGCTCTGCAAACTTTCAGTCAGTAAAATGACGGGAAGTGACGACGAAAGAGATGCTTTGGCAGCTCAACTTTTAGCGGATGACACAACTCTCCAACAAAATGACCCAGATGCTCTAATCATCCCAGTAAATGTAAGGAAAATCATAACTATAAAACTTATAGAAAATGGAGTATCACCAAGAGGTGGTACAGTCATATTTTTGGTAGAGGCCCATGAATGTCGGCAGACAGAGGTGTTCTATTCCTGGATACATATTCCAGCAGCAAATGCTGTGACACACGAGTTCCACTACTACAAAATAGAGGAATCTCCAACGGAATACGTTCCTTTCGAGGACGTTGAAATTCCACTAACGTACCAAGAGCACCAGCTCTGGTTTAATGGCGCCCTAAAACATCAAAATCACTTTACCAGGCTCGATCCACTAGGTAGACCAGGAGCCACATGGCCGGTTCTAGCCGGCTATACAACACATCCTGACATTGAAAAAATGTCAAGCGGAGCACTTTTAGTTCAGCTAAAACAATTAATTAAAATAGATAGAAAATTGGTCCAATATGTCTTGCGGAGTTTAACAGGCCAAGCAGCAATAGAAATTCCACAGCACACCCCTCACCAGGGGAACACAAATAAAATGACACCATAGACTATACAATCCGTCATTGGCAATCTACCCGCAAAACGGGAACAAATCCCGTTCTGGTTAGCTCAAAAAATTACTCAGATAGAGGCAGTATTTCCTGATACTACACCTCATGAAAAACACAGAATTCTGACAATCTGTCTACCAATGGGGATCGTACCACATGTAGAGGACTGTGACACTTGGGGCACAGTCTTTGCTTCAATATACACAAAAACACATGGTGTTCCGTCTATGGCGGTTATACCAGAGGTAATAAGACAGATTCAAAATGAATACGGTCCAGAGTCTGCTTTAAATCTAGATATGAAATTACTGAAAGACTTTAAGCAAGTCTCAGCTATACTATTAGCAAACATAAGAGGAGAAGCAGCATCTGTGGCGATCCGCCAAAAATTTAAAGAAACAGATATAGCAGAACAACCTTTTGAACTTGCCAGAATAATTGAAAAATCCTATGAAGAATTAGGTAGAGATAGTTTGGGTGGGAAACCACTAAAACCACAACTAACTGAAAATGCTGAAAAGAGCTTTATTAAAAATAATCTCATTACTCCAAAAAAGAAGTGGGAGGGTAATAAACAAACAACTCCCAGAGAAAAACAGTTCCAGTCCAGAGGAAGGTCTCCCCAACATAGAAATACATCTCCAGAACGGGGGGGCAGGTCTCCACAACGGGAGCCCTCTGAAAAAAGATACAACCTTAAAAATAGGGATAATTTAAGTAAACCTGACAGATATCAAGATAATGATACACGTACCTCTCGATCTTTTCAGACTTCCTCACAGAAATTGGAAAGAAGAGGACGGTCAGAACACAAAGACGAGCGCGTCAAGTCCAAAGACAAGGAACCTGCTCATCAAAGTAAAAAATTAAATTACAATTTCCCAAGAAGAAGGTAGCCAGTATTAAAATAAAACATGCCGAGGATTCTGAGGACACAACTCAAGAACGGAGAATGGGCCCAGACAATGCTAGACAGTGCAGCAGAAGTGACCTTAGCTCGCAAGATCCTGATGAATCTTCTGGAGACAGTGGACACAAATGAAAACATTCAAGTGGAAACTGCAGACACCAGAGTTAGTGTGCCCCATAAATTATATGAACTACCATTACGTATAGAAGGGGGCAAAACTAGAAAAATAAGAGGTCTCTTTTGGGAGAACCTATCTATAGGCTATGATATCCTGCTAGCAGAGAAAGACTGGCCACCAGAGTTTGTCAGGGAGTGCCCACATGGCGAAGAAATGATTATGCCTGCCTTCTCAAATCACATTCCAATTCATAAAAAATACACATATGCTAGAAAATGGGCAGTGGTCCATACCCCTGCATTATACAAAAATCATGTAGGATGGGATGAGGATTCTCCTCACCATAAAATTCAGTTAAAAATCAACCTACTGCACAGAGGCAGTATCCTGTTAAGCAAGAAGCTAAGAAACAAGTCAGGGAGCTCTTAGATCAACTTGAATATCAGGGGGTAATTGAAACATGCACCTCACAAATGAACAATCCTTTGTTTCCTGTCTCCAAGCCAGATGATTCATATCGTCTAGTTTTGGACTACAGACACCTAAACTCAAGCTGCAAAACATTTGCAGTACAAAACTCACACAGTGCAGCACTAATGAATAACATTGTGCGCAAAAAATATAAAACAACATTAGATATTTCAAATGCTTTCTTCTGTCAAAACATAGCACCAGAAAGCAGGTATTTGACCGCTTTCTCAAGTATGGGGGCCCAACGGCAATTTTGTCGTCTCCCCCAGGGATTCAAGAACAGCCCAGGAATATTTTCAGCCAGGGTAACAGAAATACTACAAATGTATGATGATGAGGCATTAGCTTATGTCGATGACATCTATCTTACAGACGATAACCTGGAGACACACTTGAAAAGAGTGAACACCTTTATACTTGGGTTCGCATCTGAAGGGTACAAATTCAACTTTAAAAAGTCACGAATTTCCCACCTCACTGTCCTATTTTTAGGATATGAATTATCAAGTGAATGCAAAAGCCTAGCAGACAACTTCTTAGAGAAGTGTGCAGTACTCCAAGCTCCAAAAACGCTGAAAAACTTACAATCAATTCTAGGTTTCCTGAATTTCGGAAGAAGTTACTTTCTAAATTATGCAGAAGGGGCTAAACCTCTCTACGAATTAATAAAACCTGATTTCAAACCAATCAATTGGACTCAGAAATACACAAAAATGTTATGAACAATACAAACAGACATGTTGACTAAAACAAAACTGCAAACACGCGCAAACGAACGCAACCGTGTATTCCGAGTCATCCCAGGAAGATGCGGATTTACGTACCTGACCTCGAATGAGGGAGAAACGGTACCAATAGCTTATAAATCACACTTGTACACACAAGCTGAAATGAAATTCAGTTCTACGGAAAAAATTCTGACTGCGGTCCAAACTGCTGTAGCAAAAGAAAGAGCCCTAGCCCAAGGGAAGAGCATATCTGTTTTAACAGCAGTATCAGCCCTTGAGGCAGTAACAATACCGAGCATTCCGAATGCTAAAGCTTTAGATCCAAAATGGATACAATGGGAAAATTCTCTTGCTACAACAGACGTGATACACGCATTTGATCCCAAAATGAAAAAACTAGAACATCTAGAATACGAACATGAATGTCCTCTGCCGACCGAAATTCTGCCTCTCGAACAGTACACCTGTGTAATTTACACGGACAGATTTGCACAACACTACGTTGTGGATAAACAAGTTTACAATGCAGCATGCGCGATTGTTAAAGATCGCTGTCACTTAGGTAAATTCCAGCGCCGGGACACTCTTTTTGAGTAACCGTTGCGCTATACAAAACTACAAATAACATAACATAACATAACAGACCAATGGTCACTAAAACTGAATCACTCAGAAACTGTACAGCTCAGCGAGCTGAACTACGAGCTTTAAAGATGACGCTTGAGAATGCCGATCGCCAGTTCCCCACACTAATAGTGTGCGATTCGGATTATTGCATCCACTCTTACAATAATTTCATGCAGACCTGGATTGAAAACGGTTGCAAAGATGAGACAGGTGTCACAATAAAGCATAAAAAACTATGGGAACAAGTAGTTCTGTTACAGAAAGATCTACGAAAGACTCACGTGATACATACGCAGAGTCTTCGACGTGATGGCGTTCACGTTGCAGGGAATTCATTGGCTAACAGAGCCAGAACGGCAGCTGTTCAACCGGCTTCCATAGCTACAAAAAAGCATTCTAAAAAACAAATAGATGGAGACACTGTGCTGGCAGTAAAAGCCTCATTAAAAGGCGACTATGCGGCATTACCTCTCAACTATCCACTCGACAATACATACATAATTGATGCGAACTCCGTTCCTTTTGCTCGAATCTCTGGAGTGGGGGACAAAGTAATTCCAAACACGAACCGGAGGGCTTACTTGATTCAAGAAGCACACATGGGAATGGGTCTGAGGCACCAAGAGATCTTGAAATCTCTAATAGAATTACAATCACAGTACTGGTGGCCGGGGATGAGCGTGAAAATGTATAACTTTGCAATGGATTGTCAGGACTGCAACAGAGATCGCAGTTGTGAACCGCACCAGATACCAGCCCAGACACCTCTATTGGACAGCATTAGGCTATCTACACGCAGACATCCACACGGAAAAATGCGATCCCATAAATATTAAGACGAGATTCATTTGGATGTGGCCCCAGCGCTCGGCTGACACCAGAACTTTATAAAAAATGTGCGAGTCTTTATCGGCACATACGCAATTGGCATGCTACATTCTGACCAAGGTCCTGTGTTTAGCTCTCGAGCTTACAAGGAGGCCATGGCCAGCATGGGCATTGCATTGCGGTACTCTAGTCCATTCCATCCTGAGGGAAATGCGGTAGTGGAGAGAAAAAACCGTGACATAAAGCAATCTATAACAGCGAGGGTATTAGGTTCGAGTGATGGGTGGGTCAAACATCTAATAAGTGTCCAACGTAGTCTTAATAATCTGTCAAGACCTTCTCTGGGTGGAATCACTCCGTATGAACTTTTGTTTGGGATTAGAATGATAATCAAAGATCTCGATAGTCAGACTTCAGTGGTGGAACAAAAAACCTTTGATATCAAAGATCATTTGGCTGTTTTACAGGACTTAAATGAAAAAAGAAGAAGTCTAAGTAACACAAAGCTAAAGCCAACGGCCACTGAAGAAAAACCACCTGTCCCAGCAAGACCTGTCTAGATTCCAAAGATTGGGGATCTGGTCACAGAAAAGATCGCGGTGAAGAAGGAATTTGGGCCTTCTTACAGAAAAGCAGTACCTGACTTAGCTATCAGCGGAACAAGATCAGTAGTACTACCGACCCTTGCTGGTAAAAAGGAGAACAGAGTTGTATCAATCGACCTGGTAAAACCACAATCATGTGGCCAATAATAAGTACTAGGCCCAGTGGACTCCCAAGAAGTAGCAGAAGACCAAACCTTGCAACAATTCAAGAGGTTCAAACTGAGAGACTAATCACATTTGATAAACCTGCAGTGAATAACAAAGGACTATGCAACAAAGCCATGGAACTTGTGCCTCTTGAAACCCAAATTGCAACAGTTCGTCAAGAAACACCAATCTACAGTGATGTAGCCTCTGACTATACTAATCCAAAGATTAATGAAAATCCAGAAGCAATTCCTATAATTGACAGAACTGCATCTGGCTACTTCATCAATTTCGATGACTTTTCTGAAGATCCATGTGAACATGAAGAAAAGCCAGCAAATAAAACTTTCAAAAGAAAAATAACTGAACTCTTTCATCAACTTAAAGAAACATATCTGATTTCACCATGGATTGAATTGTGGATTGTGTTAGGTGTACTTTTCCTCCTACTCTGGCTCATTTTGGTTTTAAGCTTGGGAAGAATGATTGATGGAAAATACAGTACAATGGACTGGACACAGCAAGTCAGTACATCAACTTGGTTCTAAAGCCTCACAGATCTTCTCACATTGAAAAAAGAGAACTATCATCAGTAAACATCACAGCCATTCCTATACCTGGTGGTGTAGCATGGGATGCTACTGATTACGACAACTATGGCCCGGTTGAACTGTTGAGATATCCACATCAGTTCAAGGTTTCATTAAGTGACTTTGTATCACCTAGTACTTTCTCTGATGATTGGGACTTTGAAAATATTAATATTATGATGTCAGATTTAGAAATGTCATCAACATTTACGGTAGTCAGACAAAATATCGAAATTAAAATATCGATATACAATAATATCGATGTTTTAATATCGATGGTATAGTATATCGATGTGCCATAATATCGACAGACAGAATATCGAGATTAAGGTATGTATGTTAGTAATATCGAAATTTTGTTGTTTAGTGTTATGTATTTTATTATGTTGTTTATATGTTTGCTAAATATGTTTAGAAATGTATGTTTGAAAATTAGTAATTATGTTAACATTTTGCGTTTTAGTATTAGAGTGGGTTGTGGGTTTATAGGGGAATAGGGTGGGAAGTAATTTAATAATAATTAAATAATTATTATATATTTTTAAATATTTTTTTAATTAATAATTAA
Organism: Lissotriton helveticus; assembly: GCF_964261635.1. NCBI lineage: Eukaryota > Metazoa > Chordata > Amphibia > Caudata > Salamandridae > Lissotriton > Lissotriton helveticus. The sequence continues at coordinate 2,086,869,344 of NC_136057.1, read as the reverse complement.
TTTATAATTAATTGAAACTAATTAGTTAATTACATTAATTAGATTTAATGTGGTAATATATTTAATTTAGTGTTATTGTTAATTAATAATTAATTGGTAATTAATTAATATTAATTAGTTAATTAAATTAATTAGATTTAATGTGCTACGATATATAATTTATTGTTATTGTTAATTAATAATTAATTGGTAATTAATTAATGTTAATTAGTTAATTACATTAATTAGATTTATTGTGCTAATATATTTAATTTAGTGTTATTGTTAATTAATAATTAATTTGTAATGAAATAATATTAAGTAGTAAATTAAATTAATTAGAGTTAATGTGTTCATATTTTTAATTTATTAATTTTTGATATTGTTAATTAATAATTAATTAGTAATTAATAATTATTAAGTGATTAAATGATTTCATTTATTTATGTGTAGTGGGTTGTGTGTTTATAGGGAAACAACCATTACAACGCAACTTTTACAACGCACTACCATTACAACGAAACTTTTACAACGCAAAAACTATTACAACGCATGCGTTTACAACGCAGATACCTTTACAACGCATACCATTACAACGTAAGTATTGGTAAGTATATAATTATATTTAAAATGTTATAGTTTGGGGTTTTTGGGTCAAGGGGTATTTTTAGGGTTCAGGGTCAGTTTTGAGTTTTTGGGTAAAGGGGTATTTTTAGGGTTCAGGGTCAGTTTTTAGTTTTTGGGTAAAGGGGTATTTTTAGGGTTCAGGGTCAGTTTTTAGTTTTTGGGTAAAGGGGTATTTTTAGGGTTCAGGGTCAGTTTTTAGTTTTTGGGTAAAGGGGTATTTTTAGGGCACAGGGTCAGTTTTTAGTTTTTGGGTAAAGGGGTATTTTTAGGGTTCAGGGTCAGTTTTTGGTTTTTGGGTAAAGGGGTATTTTTAGGGTTCAGGGTCAGTTTTTAGTTTTTGGGTAAAGGGGTATTTTTAGGGTTCAGGGTCAGTTTTTAGTTTTTGGGTAAAGGGGTATTTTTAGGGTTCAGGGTCAGTTTTGGGTTTTTGGTAAATGGGTATTTTTAGGGTTCAGGGTCAGTTTTGGGTTTTTGGGGTACAGGGGTACAGTGTAAAAATTAAAGTATAATTTAATTTAAATTAAATTAATTAAATTAAATTAAATTAAATTATATTATATTAATTTTAATTAATTTACATAAAAAAATTATTATATACTTACCAATACTTACGTTGTAATGGTATGCGTTGTAAAAGTATCTGCGTTGTAAAAACATGCGTTAATATTTGTAAAATTATATGTATTTTTAAATTAATTTTAAATTATTATTATTACATTTAAAAAAACGAGATTTTTAATTTCGATATTTTTGTACAACGATATTATTTTTTCGATATTTTTGTACTTACCATTATGTAGATATAATTTCGATATTTTTGATTTCGATATTTTTGTGTCGATATTTTTGTATGTAGATATTCTGTCTGTCGGTATTATGTCATACATTCAAAATTTACAGAACATGATTATTTAGAAAGTTCATCAAACTATGAAGAAATGTATTGCTTTAATCATTATGGGCATCACTATTTGCATAAATCTGCTAAAAGGCAGCTCGAAAACATTTTATGAGAAATTCCCATACTTCTCAGGGTTTAACATCACTGATCCAGAAACGTTTTATTTTAAGGTTTTAAATAAGACAGGAATGAAAAACATGTTGACAAACACTAAATTGATATATTCCACAAAATGTTATGAAAAAATGTCTACATTTGGTTTTGAATTTTGGAAAAACAACATTGAGACAAAAACCATCTGGGGAACAAAAGATTGGCAGGTACAAGGTCTAGAATCATTATTCAGAGCCTGCATGATCCCAGAACAAATAATGTTCCTGAATGACACCATTCAACAAACAACCTGTCTTGGCCTAGCCAAGATAAAGGACTTAAACAAACCGTCTATACCAAAGCCCATACCTGATAGTAATAGCTCTACAGATGCGGAAATAGACGTATCCCATATTTTACACCAAAACAGAACTAATCCTGATTGGAGGAAATGGTTGATCTGGCCCACAGACACTAATAACTGTCAAGATAGATTCCTGAATAAAAGACAAGGGTTCAAACAGAACAGACCAGACCCAAGATATTCCCAGAGACAACATCCAGGGATAATTACAACATACAGTGTAGGGAAACTATGCCTCGAATGTCTACAGAAATTCACACTGCCTGAAATTAAGCAACACTTGACTTTACTTAAAGAAGGTGCTGACTTGCGAGATTTCTTATTGGGACCTCGCAAACAGCGTCAAAAAAGTTTCATATACGCCGGTATATACGCTGCTTACAACGAAGCTTGGAAAGTAACGCAAATTGAAACTGCTGAAAAAATACGAGAAATTGATCGTATTAATTTGGAAAAATCACTGTCTGTAGTGGACAATGGGTTAACGACTCTGTCCTTCAGAATATATTCGCTGGACAGCATTGTATCATCTGCTATCGATATAATAGAACAGGATATGCTAATGTTACAACATGGCCAGTCCCAATTACGTTCTATTGTACAGTTAGGCTGGACGTTACAAAACCTCCATTCAGGCTACGTGCCATGGCGTCTAATCAACACAACGTCATTATTTTCTATCTTTAACCTTACTGATAAACAAATCTCTTTGGCACAAAAAGGAGCAGACTATACGGTGCTGAGCATTGAAAAACTAGAAAGATTGCCATTGACAGTTTCCGAAAGACCTGTCATTGAATGGATAATACATGGCACAATTACAATTCCAATAATGACTTTTCAGTTTCAATATTGCCAAAAGCATATACCAGCAGGCCTGTATGAAAGGTTGGGTAAAGGTTACATAAAGTCAAACTGGAATCTACCTTATACACATAGATGTTACAGTGGGGGAAAAAAGAGGTATTTCTTAGTGGTAACAACTGTAAAAATTCACTAAGCGGTACACTTCTGTGTCGGGGAATTAACTTGCATGCAGCCTGCAAAGGTTCATCAAATAACCTTTCATGCCACCTGCACGGCACCCCAGCTACACAGATAGAGCCTTTTTTCAGACAACTTTCCAACGGCAGTTACGTTATAATAATTGACCGCAGCTGTTGTGGCATGGTGCCAGGAGGGGCCTATCTCGTCAGTGTAACTTCCATGGTCACTTGCTGTATGCAAGTATTGTATCCAAACAGCAAACCAGACAAGGAGGCAACGATATGGCCTTCTCTGAATATCTCTTCTATTCGAATTGATACTTTAAGCAGAATGAAATCCATTCTTTTACAAACAACTGTGCCTTTAACCTCGTCTAGAGAAACGTATGATCTGCATGTTGCAAGGACAGCGGCAGAGATACATGCATTATTATCAAAAAATTGCCCCGTGCATTTCGTAGAAATGTTAGGTCAAATCTTAAACATGTCTGATACCAGTGGAATCGCACATGTATTTAAGACAATTTTTTCTGGACTATTAGCACCCTTTGAAGCAGTCCTGAGCATCTTCCCGAATTTTGTGCCCTCTGTGTTTGGCGGCCTGCCTCTCATCTTGGGACTCGTAGCAGGAATTTTATTTTTGTTCCTTCTGCTCCCATATGGCAAATCCAGCCACAAACAAAACTCAGGCTACCATGAAAGAAACGATCCTAGCGATGAGATACCAAGACCGGATAACTAAAGTACTCGGCTTGGCTTGGCTAAGAGATCTGAATACTACCTGGTTTCTTTCATTCAGACCAATCTGGCAAGATTGCATCCTACCTGTTCTACGATGCCTGCTCTGTGGGGAGAAGAATGCGTGTTGGACGTCTGTCTCACACTACCATCAGCAGTACCTTTGGATATTGATACTTTGCTTGGTTCAGTAACGGCACATGCAACGTGTTGTCCCCAGCGGCTACCTATTCTGATGACGGCATTCGTTGAGACCTCACCATTACGATTAGGTGACGGTGAGGTACGAGATGAAAGCGGCACACAGGTACAACCTTCTGTGACCATTGCTAATCTAAACACCGATGATGGCAATGCTTCTCATATAAGCACTATTTCTACTTTTTCGGACCTGATCCAACTTTCACCTACTGTTGTAGACAAATTCTTTGCCAGCCTATCTGAGTTTAATGTTCTCTCCTAACAACGAGAATAACTTTTGAGCACATAGCGTTCCCTGAACTCTGAATTCGACCTTCAGTTTTGAAAAACAGAACTTGTAAAAAACTGTGGAACTATTTTTTGCCCTGAAAGCGAAATTATTTTTCCCTGTTCCCCAAATATTTACCTTTTTTTTGGCACATGATACTCTGCTTAAAGTAGAACTATTCTTAGAGAACAAGATTTCTATTTTTGAAACTCTAGAGACAATATTTTGATTTAGCCTCTAGCACATGTACAATCTTGTATAAATATGTGATGAAATAGTCTCGATCTTCTCTTCTGTATTAGGAGCCATTTCATAAATATAATTTTCGTGATTCATTCAGCCAATATTTCAACGTACTCTATATGCATTATCTGAATGATACCACTGCTTGAAAACGTACAGTATATTACTCATTTTTCGTGTGTATATACCATTTCAAATGCATTTTATGTGTTTTGGGGTGGGATGGAAAACACATGCATAGTCATATGTTTAAAATTGCTTAGTATTTTAGTAATGATGGACATTATACGTGGAGTGGGTGTTGTAAACGTATCTAGGACCCTATTTAAATATTTCCGATGTATGCCCTTATGTGGTTATAACAAATCATATCCTTATAAAGGCATAAGAATCATATCCATATTAAGTCATAGCCAATGCAGTCCAAATATGGCAAGGCTACTCCCATAGACTCCTAGAAAGCACAACCCGTTCTTAAATGAACCAAGCCTCCAGCAGCCCAGGAATTCCCCCTGCTTCGGTATTGATTTGTCCTAGAACTCCTGGAGTCCTAAAAGAACTGCGAGTTCTTAGTGACGTCTTATGTCCAACCTTACGTCAAACTCGGCACCTTCCAGGTATAAATATACCAGCATCTGCCCTAGCAAAACACACCATGGTTTGGAGCAGATCAGCTATCTACTTGCCCGACGCCCTGCTGTGGCAAGTGCCGAAGGAAGCCGACCCTCCCATTGACGCACTGAGAGAGAGACGCTGTCTTTTCTCCTGCCGAGAAATCCAGCTCCAGTGTTTCCTGGTCACCTTTGCGGGTTGCTGGGAGATCGAGTCCTGAGAGAGAGATACAAGACCTCCTTCATTCTATAAACAGTGTACAGAGCTGATTAGACCCTTAGAGAATTCTTGACTCAGATTCTTGGCAGAAACTATCTTAACTTAAACTGCAGCTCACTTACTCCTTCCCACGTACTAGGCTTAGGTTAGGTACACAGGGGTAGGCGTATCTTAGAAGCACCAGTTGAGTAAGTTTAGTCATGGTTTTATCTATGTATATATTTTATCTATTTTAAACACCGTATGGCTTAGAAACCATAGCATGCTTTTACAGTATGATTTCATAATACTCCTTTTACTGTACGCACTTTACTTTATAACAAGTATTGCAATTGTGGCAACTCATTTCTCTTGCGTGAGAAAGAAGACTGTTCAATAAATAACCTCTTTTATTGAAAACGCCCGTCTCTCTATTTCTCTGCGCTTCTGGTGAAACTAAGCATGCACGATTGACTGAGTAAAATAGTTATCTATTGTTTCCGTGACTCTGGAGGTATACTCCTTATTCTGGAGGGAGCAAAGTTGTCATGTTTATGCGGTTGTCAGAAACTAATCCCTTCTTGTCTATTCAGGAAAGTTAACACCTTCTTGTTTACTCGAAAAAGTTTCTAGTGACCTCTGAGTTAGCTGGCATTCATAATTAAGTCTAACATATTCAATAGAGACTTAGTCGACCTAAGTCCTACGTCTAAACTGTCGTTTATGTTATTCCAATGCGCAGAGCCTATTGGAAATATAGGAACTACACTACACATGTACACAAACAACCCCTGACGTCAACAACACATCTGCGGACAAACCATGCCCCAGACTCCCAACTCCCGCCAAGAGCCCAATGGACCCAAGTATGCAACATCTCAGCACTGTATATGTACAGAAGTCAAAGGCACGCACTGAAAGGGATAAGGGGGAAGCAAAATCAGAACTGCAGGGGCGACTCTCCCATAATGCAGCACACACACATAACATTCAGAGCACATCAACATTGACAGCAATGTGGTACAAACTGCAACACGTTCACAACAGAACAGAGGACACAACTGGTGCCGCATGTGTGTAGATACTGGCCTATCACATTTGTCATAGCAGGGAAATGTGAGTTGATAATGTACAAGTACAAACTCACATCCGTGATGTTGTCGAACTGTCCACTGTCCCGCATCAAATAGGCGGCTCCTCCCAAACAGTCACAATGTGCATTGTCATGTAGTCTGTATGTAAACTTGTACAATGCGTCAACATACATGTGATCACAATGTTAAACTGCATCTCCCCTTCACATTGCAGAGGAAAAATCTCACCTCCTGTAGAGCACACCAAACTTCTCTTCACTGATGACGAAGACGACCTCCTTACCATCGACCCCAACACCCTCCAACAGTTCATGGACAGCCTCAGCACCCCACCTCCAGGAGCAGGGCAGCCTAGCTGCATCGAGAAGACCCCACCCTCTGCACAGACCACACAGCAGGAAGCACCCACCACCAACGGACGTCTCCCAGGACCCCCGACAACACATGGCCTTCCAACACCGTGTGTTGGGGTGCCGGGAGAAGATGGCTGATCAGGTGCGGGTGGGGTTCGATCTCATGGCAGCCAAACTAGATGCCATTTGTGGATTTCTAAGTCCCATCAGGAATGACTCACAGTCCCTAATGGACACCGACAGTCCTCTCCATGCTCTCCAATGATCCATGGTTGACATCGCTGCAGTCCTGACTCTGAGACAAGAACAACTGTCTAGTCAGAGTGGCTCCAGCGATGTCAGCCGGGAGGTGGGACACATGCAAAGGGTCATAGTGAACATGGAGCAGATGCAGGCGGAAAGAATGGCTGCCACAGCTGCACACCAGAGATAGGAAGCTGGGTTCTTCCATGCCCTACAGACCCTCATCTTGGCATTGCTGCCACAGGGCCTGGTGCAGATAAATGCTGCTGCTACTACTCCATCCACATATCCGCCCCCTGATGAGTCAGTGCCTCACATTGCAGCAGACAATCCACCTCCGGCCTCTGATGTGTCACTGCCCATAGTGCAGAAGACCTTCCACCTCCGGCCCCTGTTGTGTCAGTGCCACACAGTGCTGCAGACAAAACACCACCACCCACATGTGAGGCACATGAAACATCAGAGGACGAAGATGCGGATGATTCTGCCTTAGTGGTAATAAGGAAGCAGTAGCATTCATCTACACCACATGACCTGTTTCTGCTTGGTTCTGCCCTCTGCATCATCACCTTCCACTGTCCCCCGATACCCTCTGTGGACTGCCACAGCAATCAGACTGCGGACTGAACTCTTCCTCTACCGATGAAATTGTCAATCCCTAAAGGACTCTGGCTGGCCCTCCACGGGGCAACAAAGTAAAGTGGGGTTTGCATGGCCCTGTACTGCTCCAGCATCAACACTCCACCGAATGTGAATAAAACATTCCAATTCACACATATGTGTCATTTCTATGATCAATCAAGTATGAAAGTATGGATAAATGTAGGGGCAGTGATTCCCCCTCACATCCATGTTGCTAATGGGGGACTTGAGTCACAGGGTGCAACTCTCGGCATCGTGATGGCACATATTTGAGCCCATATGATGCCCTGTTGTCTTTTCTTGGTCACAAATGACAGCTTTTATGTCATGAATTTGGACACATGTGATAAGCTGCTAAGTGGGATTACGTACTATCTTTGAAACCCTGAAATGGCATTTTGAATATGTGACACTCTAAAGGGGCTCTCTGTACAAAGGTGACACACCCACCATCTAATTGCCATGTGTGAGATTGTTAGCACTAAATGTTGCACTTACACGTGTCAACAACATGCAATGATCATCTTGCACACTATTTACGGGCTGTACCGGAGTCTTCCACCTGTGATGTCCAGGCACCTGAAACGTGACTTCAACACACCAAATGGGCGCTCCACAATGCCCCTGGTGCGTTTGTGGGCCGCATTGTACTGCCTCTGGGCCTGAGTGTTCGTGTCTCGGAGGGGTGTCATCATCCACAGGCAGAGTGCATACCCTTGATCACCTGTGAGAGGGGAGAGAGATATGTGGCAGTCGATGGTTCTGCATTCTGTGTTGGCAGGCTTATTAGTTTAGTCGTGTGTGATGTGTGCGACTTTGGGATTAATGTTTGATATGTATTGCTTGTGGCAAATGAGCGGCATCTATGTGTCTTACGATGCATCACAGCTGCTCCTCACTCTCCCCAGCCTATATCCTTGTGTACGTTGCACGGTTGCATCACTTGCACTCCTAAGACACACCATTGTCATGACTGTCTGCGCATGTCCACAAGCCTGACAATGATACTGTGATATTGGCCGTTGAAGGTTGTCGGCCACGTGTGTTTAGGCCTATGGTCAGGATATGGCACACAGAGAGACACACGCATTATTTCCTTTGTTGGCCATCCAGGAAGTGAACCACGCCCAGAGCTATTTATTTCCACTCCTTCGCTGGGCTTGCATACCCGGCCCTTCCCACTCTGCTTACGCTTGGAGGGGACGACAACATAGCTACATGTCCAAGGTCTCCCCCACTGCCTGAGGTAACATGGCTGCGTCCATTGTCCACAACACTACAAACACCAGCATTATATGTCCACATGGACATGTCTGTGCTCTGCATACTGAAGTCTGTCCAGCACATCACCGCCACACTTGGCATTGTGTACATTCTTATTCATGGGTCACTTGCCTCCTTCGCACAGACTTGGCTCCCACCTCTCCCCACATTCACAATTATGTGGCAGAGGTGCCATCACGTGGATGGTTTGTCTACATGGCTGGCCATGGTTACCACAGTTACTTGTGTTGTCGTGTCTGGTAGGCGGGCATGTGGTTTGGCATGTTGTGTGTGATGTTGTAGCACGTGCATTCCCACAGTTGTGAGTTGCATGATTGTGGAGTTGAGGTGTGTGGTGTGTTCCTTCGCTACTTATCAACGAGCAGAGTCCACGCCCTGCAGGAACTGCCTTTGACACTACAATTGCAGTGCCTTTTTCAAAGGCACTGCTGTGGGACTGCCAAGAAAACACCCCCCAGAGACTAACAAAGTTGTAATCTCACGGGTGGTTTCTTATGTAAATGGCGGTCTTTGAGTGGGCGATGGTGTGGCGACCCTGCTCCAAGACCCCTAAAGTCATAATATGGCCATAAGTGTTTTTATAATATTGAAGTTTAAAATAATGTTTACTTTAACATTGTTTTTATTATGGTGTGGTATTGTATTGTATTTTTTTTGTTATTGTTTAATGTATTTGCTTATAAAAAATTATTATTGTTATGTTTTGGTAGGTTGGGTTTATTTATGGGATTGGGTAGTGTTTTTAAGTTACTACTAATGGTTATTAATTTATTATTTTTCATATATTGTTTAAGTAAGTATTCACTTACATGTTTAATACAGTCCTAAATAATTATTACATTTTTGTTTTTGGTTGTTGGGAGTATTGGGAGATTGGTGGTAGTGTTTTTATTAGTTAGTTAATGCTAATTGATTATTATGTTAATTAAGTTTTATGTGTTTATTATATAATGGATTATTAATGTTTTAAATTCTGCATTATGTTTTAATTTTGATTTTAGGTACATTTTGTGTTATTGGGTTTGCTGAGATATTTGATTTATAGTGTGTTTTTAAATACATCTCAATTATTGTTAACAGACATTTATGTTATTTCTAAAACGTTATGTTAAATGCCATTTGGATTTTAAATGTATAGTTATTTTTTAATATATTAAATGAGGAGCATATTGGTGAGTTAAGTGGCTAGGTGTTTTCTTTTTTTGTTACTGGTTTTTATATTCAGAATTTTACAAGTATCACATTTCATGTTATCTCATATGGTCATGTAGTAATGAAAAAAGTATTATTCCTCAGAGAATGCATGATCAGGGAGCAGGAACCAGCTATATACAAGAAGGTAGATGTGTTCTTTGAATTCCTTATGAATTGTAAGTAACTAGTCAAAATGTTAATTAGGCTACTGTTAAAACTGATAGTTCATAAATTGCATTAATAATGAATAATTTAATTTACAAATATTTTTTAATATAAATTTGAATCTCTCTTTTTTAAAGGTGGTGGGCTATACAGTGGGTTTGGTTGAGTTTTGGTAACTAAAATGCTTTCTAATTATTTGAAATGTATATATGTTACGTTATAAATAAAAAAATAATACTGGACTGTAAATAACTATTCTATATTATGGAGATTTTATGTGCACCTTTTGTGGGTGAGATTGAGGAATACTATTGATACATTTTTTTGCAAATTCCATAATGTTTGTAGGATAGGTGGTAAAATAGTACTTTTAACAACAAAATAAAGTGTGTCCTTCGTCAATGTTTGTAATCTATACATAGAACATTAAATGTTACTTTTACTGTGTCCCAATGGTTGTTGAACTGGAGTTGGAACTGTGAATCTGACCCCTATTCTGCATATGTTTTCCTCAATACTTGTTAGACTGGAATTAGAATACTATTTCTCCAAAGCTCGTTGGCCTGGACTTAGAATAGAAAGACTTACACATTTTCCACAATCTTTGTTGTAATATTTGTACATGCTTTCCCCAAAGATTATTAATCTGGAGATAGAGAATCAGACCTCCCCCCACCCCACTCTACCCCACCCGGATTCCCAGTGTACGTGCTTTCCTCAATGATTATTGGGCTGGAATAGACAAGTAAATCTGACACACTCTTCTGAATGTACCAGACTTAGAATACTAAATATAACAGCCCCCTCTCCAATGCACACACTTTCCTCAACTTTTATTTAATTGGAGTTAAAGTAGTACATGTAATCCCTCTGTCACCCCAATCTTTGCACTTCCTCCAATGTTAGTTAGAGTACAGTTAGAGCAGTAAATATTACACACAATTTATGCTCTTTCTACAAATTTTGTAAGAGTTAGAAGAGCAAATCTGACCTCTTTTTTTTGTTACTCTTTTCCGGGTATCTAATAGAAATGCACCAGACTTAAAAATGGCAGTTCAAGCACTTGTGATCTCCAGACTGGAATACGGCTGTTCCACCCTCACAGGATTACCTAAGACCTCCTTAGCGCCTCTAAAAGACCGCCTCAACACGTCTGCCAGACTACTCACAGGTACCAGGAAGTTTGACCACATCTCTCCTCACATGAAAGCTTTGAACTGGCTCCCCCTGGAGGCCAGAATCCAGTTGAAATTAGCTTGCACTATACACAAGGCTCTATACACAAACTCCCCAGCTCATCTGGCACAGAAATTAGTGATATCTGGAGGAAGCAGGAACTCCAGGTCTGCCAGGAACCTCCTGCTCCAACTTGCGTCCTTTAAAAAAAAAAGAACCTACAACAGGGCGTTCACCGGAGTAGCACCAAGAATTTGGAACTCTCTTCCACCCTCCATCAGGAAAATCCCTCTTCTAGCACGCCTAAAAAATGAGACCAAACCTTCCTCAAGGGTAAATTCCTCGTCTAAGGCCTGCCCACAACCACCTCATTGAGCAGGACTAATCTAAGACTACCGCCTTCACATATCTGAACCAGACGACCGCATGAACTACGAGACGCCGATACTTTGCTGACGGCCTATACTGCTCTATCTCATTGGAAAATCTGAAACTTGTTGTATTTTTGGAACCGTGCTTTCTTTATTTGTTAAAAATATTTGAATTTCAAGTGTGAAGACCAATGCGAAGCTGTATCATATAGAAAAATCTAAATAAAGCCCTGAAGAAGTCCGGTCACGGACGAAACGCGTTGGCTATTTGTTTTTAATCATCAGTTGTGAATAAAAGAATCTGTTTACAGAAGACATCTGACTTTGGAATTCTTGGGAGAACAATTGGAGAGTCAATGTGACTATATGCATAATACCATTTATACTGTATTACTCATTGTTGAAGTGTGCGGGGTCACCTTGTGTAATTTGATTTGTAAAACAAGCCTCTTGTTCACTAGTTTTGGGATCTAGGGGATTGCGTCCCAGACCTTCTGCACCAACACATATATACATTTTAGGGATTTTATTACCAGAGTGGGCAAAGTAGCCTTAATCCCCCTTCCTGGCTTGAATTACATATCACAAGCAGCCCACGACGAAAACATTTGGAACCTTGTTTTTGCTTCTGACTCTGATGATAATTGCAACCATACGTGTGGATCTGTTGGTCCCTGCACCTTAATCATTTTGTTTGTTCAACAATGTATACCGCGTAAAGCGCTCTGATACCCTCATGGGTCATGTTCGCACTCTATAAAACATAAAAATAAATAATAAAATCAGAATAGTAACTGTTAACTTCCCAATGCATGCATTATCTCCATTTTTTGTTAGACTGGAGTCATAATAGTAAATCTGACACCCTCTTAATGCCTGAAGTTGTCCTAATTTTTATTGGATGGTGGGTAAAATAGTAAATTTAACCTCCCCCACACAACATTGGTTTAGTTGGGGGTGAAATAATTAACCATAAATTTGATTCCACCCACACTATATGTATTTGTCCCACTGTCTGAAGTATTATAGTGAAGTATTTGAATTGTTCTACTTGTTTAGTTTGGGGTTGGTTATGATTTCTTTATTTAATTTTGTGTTTATAAAAATATTTTGAAGGTATTTTACTTAAAAGTCTGTGTGTTTTTAATTTACAATTCTTTGATTATTGAATTATGTTTTGTTTTTAAAATGCATTCTATATGTTTTATTTGTTTTATTAATTGATAAATAATAGTTTTATTGATGTTATTAAATTTTATTACATGTATATATAACTGATTTATATTTCCTACAAATATTATTTATCATACAAAGCTTATATTATGCTGTATTATTAATTTTAAATTAATATTAATATATTTAGTTCTAGCATATACTAATATGATTGTATTTATATAAGTATAATACAGACTTAAAACAGACTTAAGACAAACTTAAGACAGACTAAAGACAGACTTAAGACAAACTTAAGACAAAATTCTAACTTAAGTCTGTCTTAAGTATGTCTTAAGTTTGTCTTAAGTTTGTCTTAAGACAAACTTAAGACAAAATCCTAACTTCTGTGAATACAAAAGTAGTACGTTTAGGATTTTGTCTTAAGTTAGTTCTGTGAATCGGGCCCTTAGACTTTTGTCTCAGTTTTTCTTAAGTTTTGTCCTTAAAAACTTTAGTTGAACTGAGACAAAAGTCTAACTTTACTACTCGCAAATGCCCTTTGTGAATACCGAAAGTCATAAAGTTAGACTTTCGTCTCAGTTTACCTTTGTGAAACAGGTCCATAGACTGGTCCATACACGGACAGACCATGCAACGTCTCTCCCATCAACATCTTTTATATATTTAAATTCTTAAATCCTACCAAGTGCATTTCCCACTTGCCGTACGACTGATTTATTGTTCTGCTCTAAATCCAAAATGTGTGTATGGTAACTATTCAGTGGTTGCTGTTTTTGAAACTATATTTTTGTATTTAACCGCCACATATTCAGGTGCAGATGATAGATGAGGTTTACACTCTTCCACTGTGTGTTAGAAATATATCTGAATATTAACATGGTGCCAGCGAGTCACCTATCAAAGGGTTTTAGAGCTTCTGAATCACATCCCTACACGCAGACTCAAAGACTGCATCAAAAAGCTGTATTTTCACTGGAAGAAAAGGATTTAATCAGTTTGGTGAGACACTACATGACGATGAACTGGTATGTTCATTATGCGAAATATCACCATGGCCAACTATCCGGACCCAGAATTTAAAAATGGCCCTAATTATGATGCTGGTCAGATGAGGATCTGACCGACATAGTTGCAGTAATGGGACCGTCCTACTAGGAACCGGAGGTCCCATCTACTGTATTAGGATGCAACTATCAGCACGGCGGTCAGAAACATGCCTTTTATCATTGCGGCATGTGCTGGACGCCGGAAAAGGGCCGCAGCACAAGCCGTAATGGTAAAGGGCATGTATACAAACATCCATGCACCTTGTGCAAAGCACCACATGGTTGTTTGCGGGGGCACCAAAGGTGCCCCCCAGGCCTCATAGCTGGGGCCTGGGGGCCCTGCTAGGGGCCCCCCAAAATCTGTTTCTGACAGCTTTACTATGGAGGTTGGTCCGCCATAGAAAGGCGGGCTGATAGGGTCATTGTAATTCCTGTAGAGGTGTCAAAGCAGGCACTGCCCCATTGTAGGGAATTATTTTCCGATCAAAATCGTGGGTTGGTGCCTCTGCACGCTACCTCCGAATGCCCCGCATCATAATGCGGCAGTCTGACCGTGGCACTAGATGTCGGTTGCGGTCTGACCGACATCATAATGAGGGCCAATGACTTCAACTGGTATTCATGTCAATGTGAAATAATGGATCCCCAACCCACCGTCATGATTGATGCACCATTGAGTTAAGTACTATTGACTTTCAATAGTTGCCTTTTAATATTTGCTTTGAACAGCATTTGGAAAACATTATAGAACATTCTAATAAAATGTTACATCCCTAAAGAAAGAAAAGGCAGAATGATTTCAATTTCAATTGCATTATTTTCATTACTCACATGAAAACATCCTATGTGTTGACACATATTTACCTGATATTTTACACACCCATCGATCATCAATGACACAGTTCCTGGACATCAATCGTCCATGAACTATCTTGTGTTGGTGCAGGTAGGCCATTCCACGTGCTATGTCAGTTGCAAAAGACAATCTTGAAAAGCAAGTTATAAATAGTTATACTTTTACATTTTTGTATAATAATTAATAAAGAGCAGTATATAAAGTTCCAAAGCATATGTTTTTTGACATAATTAAAATTATTTCAGATTTACAATATTGTTCTAGCTACTTATCTCAGAATTATTTTGTCATTTCTGCACCTCTGTTTTCGAGCTGCTTATTAAATTTGCAAACCTTATCTACACATTTCTATTTATTCTGTTTTTCAGTTGTATAACAAATATTCTTTTTTTAAACGGATGTCCTTGAATTTTAGACAAAATAGTAGAGAATGAGAATATAAGGGCATTTCCTTTTTCTGAACTGGGATGATTTTAATATGTGCAAAATAATACAAACAAATATTTTTGTTATAATTTCAGCAACATAGAGTTGTAGTGAAATGGTATTGGCATATGGCTATACGAGTGACACAGATAATGAAAAATGTTGTTGATTCTACTAAATCTCATTTAATTTTGACTGGTGTTTATTAATATAAAATATTACCCACATATATTAGTGCTCTGGGGAAATGAGTAGAGAAGGGCCATACACTAGGAATTGTAGACTGTAGTGTCACATATGTGTCATCATTCATGCTAAGAACAAACAATCGGCCTTGAGTTGCCCATGGTTTTAAGATTGTGGAAGATGGGTCAGTAGAGGAAACTGTAGAGGTCTGGTATATCACCACTAATCATCAGACATTTTAGTTACTCTTGTCCTGATTGTGCGTCACTTCTGGGTTACTGGTGGCAGAGCAGTACTTAAGACATTTCAATGTCATGAGAAGTTGAGACTTGTTGCCTCCATACTTCTTAACAGTTTGTAGTTGCTACCTGTCACTCATGTATGTTGTTTTCCTCCCTCTCACTACCCTTTGGTTGTTTTTTGTTAGGAATGTGATCGGTGTGAGATGGAAGTCAGTGAAGTTGATTAGCCGAGGAGAAGGGAGCTGGCTGTTGTAGCATTTGAGCACCGTAGTATCACTGTAAAATCCGAATAAAACCACTGTCTCTGCCCCCCCACCCCACCCTTGCTTTCATGCCACCCCGTGGCCCTGTCAACTGCAGCAGTCCTCCTGCCTGCCCAATTGAGGAAAGGGCCACAAGTGGGGGAACGGAACACTGAGTGATAGGGGGAGGCATCATTTGTAGATTGCGGCTCGGGAGGCCGCACACAAGGGTTGAAGAGACAAAGGTATGTGGAGCAGCCTAGAAGCAGGAAGCAGCAGAGGGGCAGCAGAGACAAGAGAGCCTCAGAATTAAGTTGAGCCCCCTGGTAACAGAGGCGGCCTGACTAGGTGCGGTGCAGCTTGAGGCCAGGGGTGTGCTCTCGCCCCAACACCTCAGACTCCCCAAACCTCTGCAGGCTGCAAGTGGAAAGCGGCAAGTGGCTCTAGAGACACTAGTAGGGCAGCTCACAGGGGCAAAAGCACTAGCAGGCTCTAAGGATTAAAGATATAGCAGCTGAAATATAAGATGCCACATTTAAAGTTAACAAACTTGCCAAGAGAGCACACGTGGCGCGGAGAGAGGAGAGGGGAGGGAGGCAGTAAAGGCCACAAAACTCCGAGGCCACCAAGGGCCACCAGAGACTAGTGAAGGTGAGACGAATACCGGGACCAAGATCAGGGTTAGGGGTGTAGCGTTTCTGGACGCTGCGTTAATCATGTGCAGCGCGCTCGCGCTAATAAACACAGGAGCCGGTTTACGTGGTTACACACGTGGCTCAGACTGCCGCGCTGAGGCCACGCCTCTTTATTTATACTCGCCAGCGTCTGACGTCACGCGTCAGGGCTAGCGCACTCCGGCAGCGCGGGTAGGCTAGAACGCCTCCTCGCGCGCCGGACATTACACTCCTTCCAACCTTTACCAAAACAGCAAAACATTAATACAGTAGGCAATGAAAACGATGGATCTGTTACCAGTCTGCCAGTCTCAGTCCTTGAGGGTTACACCAGGTAATCGGCCAGCTGGGAAGAGGGTGCCGGGTTCTTTCCGAGGCCATAGCGGGACTGTCCACCTCTGGGACCTTAGTGGTCCTGCACGTGGGGGTGTTATGCTCATCTCGAGGTGGGGAGGAGCTGGGCAGGCTACCCCTGATTGAGGCGGGCAGCGACTGGGTGTCACGGTCCATTGTGTTTCCATCATCATTTGGATCTTGGTCCAGCTCCTGGTCTTCATTCAGTTGGTTCGGACTCAGCCCTTCCGCCCCCAGCATGGGACCGTGAGGTGTTCCGGGATGGACTCTCTTGAAGAAAGATACATCTCTCGTGACGGTTTCAGCTCCTCTCTGGGCGGTCACCATCGTGCCCGTCCTGCGGGTGACAGTCCATGGTCGGGGTTCGAACGGAAGCCGAAACTTGCTTCCCGGGTATCGGTCCTTGACATAGACTTGATCTTGCGGTCGAATGCTGGATTCTTTGGCTCCTCTCCGCCGGCTGGCTTGGTCGTTTGAGCGAGTCCGATTGGCCTGGGTCTTCTCCTCGTTGGCCTGTGCCGGGACCCAGGTGGGGTGGTGGGGAATCGTGTCACTCACTATTCGGCCCATGGTGGCCGTTCCTGGCACTGCCTCCATCGTGATGTGAGGGGTCATCCTGTATTCTCTTAGGAAACTGTAAATCGCCCTTTCCAGGGGAGATCCATCTGCCATGCGTATTGTCTTATTGATGGTGCGCATGAATCTTTCCACTTCCCCATTGGCTTGGGGCCAGCGAGGGGTCACTTTGCGATGATGAATCCCCCAACTATTGAGGTACTCGGTGAACTCCTGCCCCTGAAAGGGGGGTCCGTTGTCCGTTTTAACTACTTCAAAGATGCCATTAGTGGCGATGGTCTTTTCAAACTTTGCAATCACTTCTGTGGCTGTCTGGCTCCCCACTATCTCGACCTCTGGGTATTTGGTGAAATCATCAATGATGACCAAGGCGTAACGTCCATCTGGGAGGTGCCCAAAGTCGGCGCTCACACATTCCCGCGGTCTCTGGGGGTTGTCTTCTGTCACCACTGGGTGAGGGCGATCTGCCTGACCCGCCGCTTGACACCACTGGCAGGTTCTCACTGTTTGCTCCACCAGGACGTCCATACCAGGGAACCACACTTTGGCTCTCAGTCTGCCTTTGGTCTTGACCAACCCTTGGTGTCCTCGGTGCGCTAGGTCTACTGCCTGTTGGGTGAGGCTAGTCGGCATAACTAGTCTAGGGCCTCGTAGAAGACATCCTTGGCTGTCGATGGACAGTTCTCCTTTTACCCTCAGGATAGCTTCCAGTGTCATTCTGGCTTGGGGTGTTCTCCTGCTCAAGGACTCTTGGATGGCCTTCCAGTCTCCTGACTTGACTGCATCCGCCGCCATTTGAATGCATTCGTCCCCTTTTGAGGCTTCAACGATGGCGGCCAAACTCATGGGGAGGGGTCGTGATCTTTCTGTCACCAACCGGACATACTCTTCCGTGTCCCCTGCCTCGGCTCTTTCCTCCTTGGTGGCTGCACGCGGGTGCCTCGATAGGTAATCCGCTGGATTGGTGGACCCCGGTTTGTACTCCACACGGTAGTCGTAGCCTTGGAGCTGGAGTATCCATTTTTCAATCCTGGGTGGCGGTTTGGACGCAGACCCTTGGAAGAGGGGTATTAGCGGCTTGTGGTCAGTTGCTACTGTGAAGTGGTGTCCATACACGTAGACGTGAAAGTGTCGGCAGGCCCAATGAATGGCGATGGCCTCTCGCTCAATCTGCGAGTCTCTTTGCTCTGTTTCAGTTAGGGACCGGATGGCGTAGGCGATGGGTGCCCATTCTCCATTGTTCTGAAGTTGAGCCAACACCGCTCCCAGGCCATAGGGCCTGCATCCACGGCCACGTTGGTGGGTTTCGCAGGATCAAAGTACGACAAAGTATTGTCTGCTGACAGGGCTGCTTTTGTTGCCTGGAAAGCGTGCTCTTGTTCAGGGCCCCACTGACATGTGGTTGTGGACTTTGTCAGTTCCCTGAGGGGCTTGGTAAGGTTGGAGAGGTCAGGGATGAAGCGCCCACAGAAGGTCACCATGCCCAAAAAGCTTCTCGCTTCTGAGATGTTAGTCGGGGCGGGAGCCTCCTGGACGTCTTTTACTTTGTCCGGATCCGGGGCCACTCCCTTATCAGAGAATGTGTACCCAAATAAACTAATTTTGTTCTGCAGGAACTGACATTTTTCGCGGTGTAGAGTAAGGCCTAACTCTTGGATTCTCTTGAGGACTCCTCTCAGTCTCTGGTGGTGCTCTTCCACCGTTGACGCGTAGATCAGCAGATCATCGCTCACATTTAGTACTCCGGGGAGGCCACTGAGGACCTCTCTAATGGTATTCTGGAATACCTCTGCGGCACTTGAGATGCCGAAATTCAGGCGCCGATACCGTCTGAGGCCTACATGGGTAGAGAAAGTGGTTATGTACCTCGAGTCTGGATGGAGTGGCAGCTGGTGATAGCCTGATCGTAGGTCCATCTTGGAGAACCACTTTGCCCCATTCAACTCCCCCAAGATATCATCGATGGTGGGCGTCAGGTGTCGTTCTCTTTTGACAGCGGCATTGGGGAGGCGCATGTCCACACATATGCAGACTTGTCCCAGCTGTTTTGGCTTCCTGGCAATGACAATTGGGGATACCCACGGGGTTGGACCGCTGACTCGCTCTATGATGCCTTGTTTTTCTAGAGCCTCCAGCTCCTCTTCGACTTTCCGCCTCAGGTGGAATGCGATTCGCCTGTGCCGCAGCGCCACCGGTTGGACAGATGGATCGATGTGTAAGGACACCTCTTTCCCTTTCAGACACCCGATTCCTTTGAACACCTCACCAAACTCCTCCATTATGGTGTCTAATTCCTCCTCCAGTACTGCCATAGCAAACGATATCAGTTTCAGTGCTTCGGCTGATTGTCCGCTCAACAGCATGCCGCTACCTTCTTCCGTGATGTAGATGGTGGTGCCTATCTTCGTTTCTCCGTGCTGTATTTCTGCCTTGAAATACCCAATCAGTGGGATGGGCGTCTTTTGTCCATATGCAAATACTCGGATCTTCGCCTCTCGTAGCGGAGGCTTGGTGCGTAGTTGGTGGTATACGTTGGCGGCCATTAGCTCAATTGACGCCCCCGTGTCGATGGTCGCTTTTACCTCCTGCTGATGGATCCTGATGCGACACTTCGGGAGGCGGCGCTTTTGTCTTTGTGGCTGGTTAATTGCGAATACATAATGGACTGGGTACCCTTCGGTGTCGTCGTCCATGTCCTCGCTATCCGGCTCTTCTCGCACCGCATGTGCGGCTTCTTTCTTGACCCTGGTGGATCTGCATACTACCGCGAAGTGGTTCATCCACCTGCATGCGCCACATTTTTTTCCCTTTTGCTGGACAATCCTGCATGCGGTGGAGTTGGCCTCCACAGTACCCACATTCTTTCTTCTTGGTGTCCGGCGGTCTCCTCCCTCCGGTTTGTCGCACTTTAGGCCTCACCACGTTCACCTTCTCGGCCACGTGGACTTGTTCCGTCTTGATGGGGCGGTGTAGGGCTGCTTCCATGAGCGACGCCCTTACCTGCGACAGTTCCTTCGAGCGGCCTAGTGTGAGGATGTCCGCCAGGGGCTTGCCATCTTCTTGGAGGATGGTCACCCGGAGCTTGGATGAGTAACACCCTTGGATGATCTGACCTCGAATTTCCTCCTGTTCATCACGGAACCCACACGTGCTCGCTAGTTCTTTTAGTCTGCCATGGAATGCATCTAGAGACTCTTCGGCCTCCTGCTTGGCTTGCGAAAAATAAATCTTTCGTAGTCTCTGTTTGCCCTGGGCTCAAAGTGGGCATTTAGAGTGATCAGGAGTGTGAGGTATGCCTTCGGCGTTGCCTCCACGATGGTTTTGTATATGCGGTGGATATCCTTGCCTCCTAGGTGGAGCAGTAAGGCTCTGCGCCTCTCTCTGGATATTCCTGCCCCCTCGAAGTAGATCTGGAGGCGATCAGTCCAGTCCCTCCAGCGTGGGGCGAGGGACGACGGGGCACCGTCGACGATGAAAGGCTCTAAGGTGGGAATTGACGCCATTTTGGCACGTGCTCAGCGTGCTGCGCAGGCCGGGACTCGCTCCCCTCCGTTCGCGGTAATGCACAGTAAGGTGGACAACGTCCTGCACTCACGGGCTTGGCCCTCTATCTCCCCCCACCAAAGTGGGTGCGTCTACAATGGGCAGCCCAGGTCATAGGGGCCTTGGCATGTTCTTCGGGCATCTGTTGTCCACATGGCTTGGATTAGCAGTGCGTAGTGCTCCTTCTCCCTTCAAGGTGGCGTGGGGCAACACTTCAGGGGCCCAGGGAAAGTATCTCATACCTTCCCTCCACAGACGCGGTAATACTGTCCCCAGCAGAGTCCACGTGGGCACATCGGTGCTTGAAACAGCCACCAGCTAGGGCAGAACGACCTTCAGTGCAGCAGGCGTCGCCTACACAGCATCGTGGGCTCAAAACAGACCCTCGTCGCCAGTGTAGCATTTCTGGACGCTGCGTTAATCATGTGCAGCGCGCTCGCGCTAATAAACACAGGAGCCGGTTTATGTGGTTACACACGCGGCTCCGACTGCCGCGCTGAGGCCACGCCTCTTTATTTATACTCGCCAGCGTCTGACATCACGCGTCAGCTCTAGCGCACTCCGGCAGCGCGGGTAGGCTAGAACGCCTCCTCGCGCGCCGGACATTACAAGGGGCAGGGATCCCAAGTAATCACTGTGTAGTAACATACTCAACTGGTTAGAAAAAGTGAGCTTCACGTGTGCCTGACTTGTGCTCGAGTCTGCGCCCTGCACTCAAGCTTTTGTAGAGTCTAACGAGCCACTCAGAAGAGCACTTGGAATGCACCCTGAAAAGAACACCGAGGTTGCCAAGAAAGTACCCCGGGATTGAACGAAACCAGGCTAGAAGAAGAACATTAAGGAACTAAGCCATCCCCTGAGCAAACTGCTGGCTAATTAGAAAAATATGTTTTTTTTACTTAATGTGATGGAATGGCACACTCACAGAACAACAAATAGCTTACAGGCATATTTTCACACATTTTTTTATATATCCGGGATGGAGCAGGATATAGTCAAGCTGAACTATATAGCACATGCCTTTTTATGCTAGGTCCATCTGATGTGGGAAGGCATGGGTTGGATTTTAATACCGGGATTTTATTCAAAGTGGTCGGGATGGAGTTCCGATAGTTACGCCAAATTTTGAAGCATAAGCACTTTATATGGCAGGACCATTTGAATGAACGGGCTGGGCGTCCTAGCCAGATTTTAAATTGTTGTCATAGTGGCAGGAGGTAGCAGCAAGAATGGTCATATTTATATGCACTGGCTTGTTCTCTCACACCTTCCATTTTATTTTTTAACTGCAGTATGTTAACGCCAAGTGTCTGCATATGTGTGAACTTGCAATGACTTTAAATGATTATGCAATCCAAGTTTTCATTAATCCATTCTTGTTTGGTCTCCCTTACTAGTTGTTGGTGTTCTTGAATGTTTCCTTTCTCTCCCTCTTGGCTTCTAACCGGTGAGGTTGCTGTGGCATCCTGTGACACTCAGCTGGAATACAAGCCTGTTTAAGGCTAGTCAGAACAACACTTGCATCCAAAACTGGTACCTCTTACAAATACTGCTGTATTGTGATCAGCTGGCTTGTATCCTTTACTTACCTGTTGTCTTATGTCCTGTAAGCAGTCTGCTCAATAAACCTCTCTCGAACAACATCGAGAAAGAGCAGTATCATTCCTTGACTGAAACTATTCACTTGTCGAAGAGGGAGATCTATTCAGGTGTTTCTCACCCTCTCCCACCACCCTTCCCTGTTTTCCATATATACCTACTACAGGTGGTGGTTCTACCTTGATCACCTGCATAGATAGATATGCAGGGTTGGCACGGTCTGCGTATCCAGAACTTATAATGATTTACAATCCTAAACTCTAGGGTGAACATATTAATATCCCCTAGCTTGTGGCAAAAGCAACTATGTGATATGAATGTCCACTAATACCTTATGAGGGAATAGGTAGTGGTTGAAAAAGTTATCTTTAGCTTACCTTGAAATTTATTGATCATTGTTATTTATTTTGCCTTCATCCTCAATCATTTGTTATATATCAAAAAAATCCACCGCTAAAACTTTACACAATATTTTTACATCTGAATGTATCATGGATAGGGGTCGATATGAGGAGGGGTCCTGAACAATCCCCCTTGCTTGAGAAGTAATACAATTTACCCCTCATGCATTTCTTCTGCTGTGATATTTGCATCTAATTCCTCCACTGCCAGAGGGCAAGGGCTGCTGCAGCACCAAGCCCCTGACCACGGAAACATATCGTTTGGCCATAAATCCGGGGTCTGCAGTATAAACCCTCTGTAAGTGATGCTGGAACACCTCGTGTATCCTGGCCCTAGTATACTCGAGCTTCCCCCCCCCTCCCTTGGCCAGCAATGCAGTAACAGCAGGGGATCATGCTCCCTACGAATAATCCAAGCCAGCAGATAGCATGACTTATCACCCTCTGCGTGTAGTCGCTGGCAATATTGCATCAAGGTATATTTATCCAGCATAGCCCAAAGGTCAGCTATACATTCACGTTGTTTCCTCTCTATCTCACCCACCCTAGTGTCGGACAGGCTCCTAGCTGTCACCGTACCCCGCACACCAGTACCATACTAGCCCCACGTGTCACTGCCTTCTAGGTTTCCCACTCAGTGGCCCTCCCAGTAGGACCCCCCAGTTCGTTAACAAATAGTCTGCTACTGTCTTGCATAACGAGTCCTTCCCCACAGCATCTTCGAGCAAACAAGGAGGAAATCTCCGACGTCTCAGTCCCAGTATAGGCGATCCCCACCATACCAAACATCTGACAAGGGAATGGTCGGATAAAAAGTCCGCCAGGTGGGTCACCTCCACCTCCAGGAAGGCTGGCACTCCCGACAGCAGGACTCTGTCCAACCTGCTTTGTGTCCCGTGGGTAAGAGAGTGACATGTGAAGAGCAGAAGTGTAGGGTGGGTATCCCACTCATCATGAGCCTCCAGATCTTTCATGTCCTTTCTAAGCATCTGAGACATTTTCAGCTTTGTTCCTGCCCTGGGGGAACGTCAATCAAGTACGGAGTCAAGTACACAGTTAAAGTCACTCATCCATATGAATGGAATGTCTAGTTTGTTGGACAGTAGTTTTTGTATGATCTGAAAGAACGTTGGGTTAGATGCATATATATTTAGTATAGCAATTTCCCCGCCATCTAATAGACCGCACAAAATTATATATCGGCCATTGACATCCGATTCGCTACATGACGGTGTAAATGGTACACCTGGTGCCACCCAGATCATACTACCCCTTGCATATGTAGAATAGGAGTAATGGTGAATCTGACCACACCACTCCTTGGCTACTTTAGCAGCACTTCTATCGTCCAGGTGGGTTTCCTGAAGGGAAGCGATTGCTATGTGGTGCCGTTTTCCAAAGGTTAATAATCTGTGTCTTTTGGTACACGTGTCCAAACCCTGAATGTTTCAAGTCAGAAATCTATACTCCGCCCCACAACGAAATGTTCTCAGCACTTCTGCTAACCCTGAACCCTGCCCACATATAAAAAGGTCACTGCATTGCACACCGTCATAACAAACCAAAACCATACTACTTAGAAATCCAATCCCCCCACCCCCTCCCACAGACATTCTTTGAACAACAATAATATAAAAAATGTTTACCCCTATGTCGTGACAGATTGCACGCATCCCACAGTAATGCCCAACTGGGGTAGAAACACTCACATGCCACCCTGATTAATGAAATCTGGACCCCCCCCCCACCCCCATCAATTGGACCTAAACAGACAAAGTGACCCATAGCCAAATTCTGCACATCTCCGTGACTGCCACATCATCAACAATCCCGTTATGCTCTATATGAACCAGGATCTGCCCCATCAATCAAGTGTAAAATTACAACATATGCATAGTGTACATACAGTCCACAGGGTCTAGCAACCAACACAATTCGTAACCAGCTCCATTTACAGGCATTGTACTTTAATTTTCATCTGAGGTCTCTCCGTCCTGTTCAAGCAGGGTCTCAGGGTCCACGTCCATTGACGCATCCGGCCATGAACACTGCACAGCGAGCTCCGAGGCGGCTGCCTCACCCCCTGTTTCCAACGCAGGCAGGATGTCCGAGTCCAATTGAAGCATTCAATTACAGTGATCCGTTTTTTGAGGCCAGGGCCCACAGCCAGTGGCCTCCAACCCACTCCAGTGGTGGCGTCACGTGCCTCGGCCTGGACTCCACTGACTGGGCTGCATCCAAGGCTCTCACTGAGGCAAGGCTTCCCCCCTGATCTCCAACCACTCCCAGACCTCCTTAGCTCTCTTGAAGAAGTAAGCATTGCCCTTCACCAGGATCTTCAGTTTCGCCATGCATAACAACATGTACTGCAGGTCCAGGTCCCTTAACTTCCTTTTCACCCCTAAAAAGATCTTCCTCTGTTCCTGAGCCAGTTTGGTGTAATCTGGATATGAAGTAATCTTGCTGCTTTTGAACTGGATATCTTGTTTCTCTCTAGCCGCCCTGAGGATGCAGTCCCTGTCTCTGTTGTTTAGGATTTTGGCAATGAACGCCCATGGAGGGGCCCCTGGGGTTGTGGGGGGACACCAGGGTCCTGTGGGATCTCTCAATGGCGAACATATCTGAAAGGCCCCAGGGACACAACTGGGTTTTGATACATTGTTAAAACAGGTTGGATAGTCCAAAGGATCTGTAGAGTTGAGCATAGCTAAACTGAACCATCACGTCAGATAGCTGCCACTCTTTTCCCTGCTTTTAATCAGGTGGATAGCCAGTCTGAATAAAAGTCCTTTGGACTATCCAACCTATTTGAATCACTTTTTTACCACATCTACACTACCTAGGCCCCTTCACCCACTGCACCAAACGGCAAGGAACAGAAGATCTCCGCTGAAGAGCCTCTTTATGGGCACCTGCCGGGAATTGTAGCGCCGACCCAGCGAAGAGCAGGCCCATATGATGAAGCATGACATCTAGCTGGTTCGGTGTGTGAGAGCCCTAGTTCTGACAGGAGGAATTCCTTTCCTTCCGTTTGTCTTTGACAAAGCGCATAGTCGGTGATTTCAGACCTTCCTCTTCCTTGTCCAATCACTTGAGGAACGGCATACCTTCTTTTCTTACTGTATGACAGGGCTTGTATGCTGGACCGCTATAAAAAAAGGCCCTCAGTCCCCTTCTTGTTGATTGACCCCTATATGACAGCCAACAGTTAAGCTCATGTTGGCTCAGTATCACCCCCCGTCCTCTTCATCCATTCCAGTCATCTGACGTGTGATTCGTGGCGGGGGTGGCGAGGTGTGGTGTACTGAGTGATAGTGTTTGAGGCCCCGGCTCAAGTGCCCTAATCCTTGCCCATGTCGGAGTTGGGTGGGCGGTCACCCCGTGTAGGATCACGTAAAGCCAGCTGGCATCCCCCACGGGCTATAGCGCTCCCACCTATGCAGCCCCGATGTCAACCTCAACAATTGTGCAGTGCAGATCCCGCTGCCTGTCGCAGCCCTGCATCCAGCTGTGTGAGCGCTCCCGACATTGCACTCTCAGCATGCCCAATCCGTGCAATTAGCCCTGTAGCAATGTAGATTTGCAAGTAGCCCAGAAACAGCTTCCTCGCAGCACCCAACTGTTTAAGGCCGATGTGCCAATGCAAGGGCTTACAATAAATCTGGGGCAGCGTAGAAGCCAATCTCTCACCCGCAGTGGGCCAGTACCACGCCTGCCTCACTCAGGTCAAGACATTGAGGGGGACCCCCCCTGGCGTCTGAGCAGCACCACGAGCCCCAGCCTCTTCACTCGCACCCCAGCATGAAGGGGTAATGCACCACCAGGGTTCTCGTACCGTAACAGGTGAGGTTCCGCGTGCATCACTCATCCAGCCCATCCACCACAATCTAACGCAGCCCCGGGGTCAGAAGGGGCACAACGGTCTCAGCCCTCCACAACTCTCCCAGCAGGGAGTGGCATCACACTCTCGGCCAGCCATCCCCTAGTACTAGTAATTTCTGAGCATCCATGGCAATACGTCCACGCAAGCGGGACAATGCTGATTTGCCGGGGTGCGCCAGCCCCAACTTAGTAGAGGCACCCAACCACCTCCAGGCTTTCCTGATTCAGGCCAAACATGTCTCCAGGGTCACAAAAGTTGTCCTGCAGAGGGCCCCGCCCCATCAAGCAAACTGGCGAGCTGCCCGGGAGTCACCCCTCCCTTCCCGCTCAAGCCAGCCCAGCGGCACCGGCACATTGCCAGGTATGGCTGCGAGACACCGACCAGCACAGCTGGACACATGGCCCCACAGACAGGCAGAGCCAGCCCCGCTTCACCGGCTACACAGATCCAAACAGCGGCCAAATACACATGGAAGCGAGGCCTCCGATCCATCAGGGCCCCTGCTTCTCAGCATCTGTCAGGCCCCGTCAGCCATCAAGCAAAGGAAGGGGGTGGAAAACAGCTCAAGGCGTTCAGCCGAAGGGCCCCTTTCTCCGTCAGGCTCTGACGCCTTATCTCCTCTCAGAGCCAGGCCGCTGCAACTCCTCCCCTGGCCTCAGCTGCGATGTAGGCCCGGCCCAGCTCCTGGGCCTAAACAGGCCCGTGCTCATCTTCGTAGTGACGGAGCTTTGTCAGGTGGGGGCCAGATCCTTCTGTGAGCAGCCGGCTGCCGATCCCGATGCTGCAATCGGGGACGGTGGTGGGTTACTGATTCCAGGATATATGCAGGATATCAAGCCTGACTGGCTGGGAGTTAATGAGCTCATGTCCTGTCAGCCTTGATATTTGACCATGCCGTGAACAGTTTTCTAAGTAGGTACATGGGTAGTGTTATAACTAGCCTTTGTAGAGCCATCATCACAGACTGTAATCCTATATTTAACAGACAACGATATTTATTCCTAAAAGGCCACTGATGCAGTCATTACTGTAGTTGCCCTTCCAATGTTTCCCACTATTAAGTCCATCTCCAAGTGATTATTTGGTACCCCCAACATCTTAAAGATTCATGTTCCCAGCACAGCACCATCAAAGGTAACACATTTAGTCTTCATGTATCCAGGAATGGGAGAATGAAAATGTTTTCGCTGTGTTGATTATGTATTGTTCTATGTAAGTTAGCATTCGCTGCACTATTTTATGTTTAGACACCATTTTGAACCATGATCGAAAATAAACCTTCCCTTCCTGAGAAAACAGCTTTTGATAAGTCTTGTTTCTCCAAGATTGGGCCCTGCTTTTTCTCTAAATGAATACACTGTTCTTATTAGCGTTTACCTTTCCCACTAGATAGAGGCCTTTTCCCACTAGTCTAGCGGTGGGCACGGACGGAGCAACCTTGGGGAGTAGATAGTGTGTGCCTGGCCTCAGGATGGAAACATATCCTTCTGTACTTCTTTGTGTAGCTGCATCTGCCTGGAAAATTCCATTGTGGGCTTGCCTTCATCGGTTCTGAATCGTACATAATGTATTACCATGTTCACTGATGTTAGTACCTCTGCAGCAATCCTAAGAGGCTGGGCAGACTGGGCTCCACTCGAGTGTATATGAATAAATATATTGGTTTGTATTCTTTACTGTCTGACCAACTCATCATTTGTATGGAAAGCTGAGAAGTGGTCCTGAGGGACCCAGTGACCCTAATCGGGTCACTTCCTTGAAGGGGTCACAGGTGACATATGCAAGGCAGTTGATTTTCATTCTTGACAGCTCCCCAAAATCAAGTGCTCATCTGACACACAAATGAATCAACCAGGAAGAGGCATGCAGATATATAAGAATATCATCTGCATACAATGAGATTATATGCATAACAGAGTCTTCCAGTATCCCCAGCTTCTGCCTCCCTGTCGGAATTTCACTGCAATTGACTCCATCGCCAGGGCAAACAGCAAAAGTGACAAACAGCAACCTTGTTGAGTGCCACAAGTAATTTGCAATGTCTCAGAGATCACCTCACCAGTTCGCAATTGGGTAGTTGGGTGAGAATATAAAAGCCTGCCCTATCTCATTATACCACACCTGAATCTCATCTCCTTCAACATTGCAAAAAGTTCTCCCAATATGCAGAGTCAAATGCCTTTTCAAAGTCAATTGAGAGAATTGTAGCTATGTGCTCATTGTGGGAGTGATCACATATGATGTGGATCAGGCACTTGTCATTAATAGCAATATACTAAGGTCCCAATTCTGATGTCGGCAGGAAGGGCACTTGCCTGCATCGGAATGTGCTGTTCGGATTCCTTTCCGATCGAGCCATGCTGATGGGCTCGGTCGGAAAGGAATCCAACTTGGTTTTCCAGATGGCTTGGAGAGTCCGTCCGCCATCCGGAAACCCTTCAGTACTCCCCTGACCGCCTCTTTATGGACGAGGGAGTATGATGGCAGTTTCCCACTGCCTTTTTTGCCGGTCTTTCCCGCACAAAAAGGCAGTGGGAAACTGTCTTTGGGGGACCCCAGTAGGGCCCCCATGGGTGAGAGGCTGACGAATGTCACCTTGAGGCGCCTGCCACAGGGTGCAGGGATGAACTGCACCCCTGCAGTTAACAATACGAGCATGCATTCCGTTTGGAATACATGCTCCCATGTTAAGTATAGGATTGCGACCAAACAGGGTTCAGTCGCATCGTACTTGCAGGTCTGTAACTGACGACAGGAGGTCGGTCGTTACCGTTCCTGACCAGTCCATCCGACATCAGAATCTGGACCTAAGTTGGAACAGAACCTGTTTTCCCTGAATGTACTAGAGTGATTGTCAGTTGTTCACCTATTAGCCACCACCTTGGCTAAGATCTTATAGTCCAGATTAAGCTTGGACAGAGGTCTATAAGAATCAAACCATAACAAATCCTGTCACGTTTTTGGTAAGAGTATTGCAATTGCTTCTCTTATGCTACAAGCTCAAGAATTTAGGAGCCAGCGTGGTGGAATGCCACCTCTAAAATTTAGCAGCTTAGCCATCACTACTAGGCATATTACCTCTAGTGAATTCTTTTCCTGCCAATTAATTTCAGACAATTAAATGTGCGCACATGGATCAAATTCCTGCTAGGCATTCATCTTGATAGGGTGTGATGCCCGAATATAGTTTCAGGTACAGTCCAGTAGTGCTCCGTCCTCAGCACTATAAACTAATTGGTAATTGCATCACCACATCACTGATTTTGTCTTGTGTCACAAATACTTTTCAGACCTTATGGATGAGATAGGAAATCACTCCCTATCGCCCCATATCAACTGCCAATAATCTACCTGGTTTAGCCCCTTACCCATTTTGCTTTCCCCAGATACTCTCTGTAATCTAGGAACGCCAATCATGACATAGCCTCTTTGGGCACACCTTGTTGCTGGTGATACTCATCAGGGACTGGATTCCCCCTTCCATTTTCTTCTCCTTCTGTCTTAGTTGCTCCACTAGATTGGACACTTCTATCAGGAGTGATCAACTAAATACATACTAAGGGGCCAATTACAATGTTGTTACGCAAGGCTCCAGATGGGTTTCGGCGTTGCAGAATCTGATACGGAACCCTTGTTTCCTACCGAATCGTACAGAATTCCTAACAACTGTTTATGATGTCCAGAAACTGTACGAGCAGTCCGAATCAGTTTCGAATGGCATTGGGACAGTCCAAGTCTTTCGGAGCCGAATCGTACAGCTTTATGGACATGGTTTCCTGATGACCGAATCGGACAGCTGTTCCAATTTGGTTTGCCCGAGATGAAATGGCTTTCAGAATCAGTCTTTGGTGGACCGATGAGGGCCCCCCTACACCCAGAGGTGTATGCATGTTGCCCATGGGGGTACCAAAGGGACCCCTCTTCCCAACCATGCACAATGTGGCAGGCACCATGGGGTGCCCATCACAGGGTGCAAGGTTTTCCCCAACCACCCCTCTTGTTGATAGGAGCCTGTGTTTACGTGCGGAACACAGGCTCCCATTGAAGTCAATGTGAGTCCAACCGAATGATGTTGGGAAGCATCATAGTCGGTCGTCCGGACTTACAGGACCTGATCCATTTGGAAACTAGTCCGGAACCGATTCATCCAGGACAGTTTCCAAACAGCATGGTAATCGTGTAACACCCCAGTAAATATACGTTAAGCACATCCCATTACTGACATACGTTTCCTAATGAGACCTCATTGTGCTTAAAGTATTCGAATATATGTGAACTAATGGTTTCAGCATACACTGTACCTACTAAAACTGCCGGTTGTAGCCTTCAAGTGGGTATACGAGGTCTGCTGCATCTCCATTTTACACAGAGCACCAATGGTTCTTTCAAAAGTGTGCAAGCTTGATAATTACTAAAGGAAGCCCTCCTCTGAAAGTGTGTGGAGCAAAATATGAGGTCAATCCTAGTGTACACTTTATGCACGTGAGCAGTGGGAATATTCGAGTTGAAGTTCAAGAACTGTTTATTTCGTGGTGAAACCCCATTTAACATGCATTAGAAAAATGAGATACAATATTTACAATCTAGTAGAGATTATTATACAGTAATACTCCTTATCAGAGTAAAAGATCATCAAATCAATAATGAATTTAATGGTCAAGTCAGTACATAGAGAAAACTGAGATTTAAAGTCAGTGCCCAACATTTTTTGGGTAGCTTCTCATATCATTACTCTCAAAAACGATCAGTTCTTTTGTAACAGAAGCACACCAAAGGCAGGCAAATATTGCTGATTTATTTCCTCTCCAGCCTGATTTATGTGAGGCTGAATATCCTTGCAGCTCCAGTCATTGCAGCTTTTCGGAGAATGTAAAGTCACAGTTCTATATTTTGTTATGTGACCAATGTAAAATTACAGCTCTGAAAATAATACCTGAAATAAATATGGCAACCTCACACTCACGGTCAACATTACCATTCAAAATATTAGTTTTTCGTCCTAACATATACACATTTTAAAGAGCTAATGCTCTCATGTTAACATGATTGGTTTGTATTTAACATGTATATATTACATAGAAAGCCCTCAACAGCAGGGTGGCTCTCAAATAAAAATAGGGACATCTACTAGTTGCTGTCAATTATAGTCGAGTTGGTCCACCACATTCCCTGGATTCCCTTGCTAACATTATTTAAAGCTACACACTCACCAGGAGTGTGTCATCTACCTTCGAGGGCCTTTTAGGATCATCACCCAGGGCCTGCTTTAGCACCAGTGGTCCATTGTTCGACAATGTTTGTTGGCGCCCCCCCAATGACCACCTCTGCTATGGATTCCCTCGCTACAACCATTTGACAGTGCCCCTCAAGTCTCCATAACCACTATCTCTTAGATTCATTTAGTTTTATAGCACCACTCATACCAAATTAAATTGTCAGAACACTTTACATCACACACACATTGCACAAAGACAATCATACATGTGTAAATCAGTGTATAGGAAATGTTACAGAAGACAGAGGCCTACAAGGTGTAGGAGTCACATGACATCCATTCTGGTAGGCAGTATAGTTTAAGCGTCCTTGGTCTGGAAAAGCACAAATTCTGAATTTAAAAGGTAACACCATTGTTAGGGGTCTTTTATAATAATAAGAATTGAGTTCTACCCAAATGAACCCTTTTTGCAATATTAGGACAAGGAAAGACTGGGCAAAAAAACATATAGATCTAATATATTCCTTGCAGTTGTATGCAGTTCTTTGATGACAGTTAATAGCTCACTGCTCTATATTAGGATTTTAACTTATAAACTGCAAGTAACAAAAGGATCTCTCTGACAAAAGCGGTAACCCATTGACCTATTTATAATATATGCACTTTGTGATCTGAATGGGACACGTTCTTTGCAGCAGGCATATTAACCCTCTGCACTACGATGAGTTAAAAATTCCTAGACAAAGCTCTGGTCTCTAACCACCAGAGTTATCTTGACATTTTTATTGATACCCCAAATTTGCTGGGACAGGGCATGCGGCATCAGGTGCTTTTAAAACAATAAACATGGTGCCCACACCCCAAGTCAGCGGCCTGTGTGATGGCACCGATCACATCACCCTAGAGCCGGCCTGGGAACACCCAATTCATCACATGCTCTGCTCCATACTTTGTTTTAGATCGAAATCACAACAACTCACTGCCTTCAGAGATTTGAGCTTGACTCTTACACCATGATTTAAAAACTACCCTGAAATTCCATTTTATATGATCCCGATGTAGGAGAAATAAAGATACACACAAGATCAAATTGTAAATAGGTGATCTTGTTAGATTTGACCATGTAACTTGTCTAAGTGTTGTCTTGTTTTCTCTGTCCAACCCTCACAAACAGCTTGTTTGTCTTATATCACAGACACCCTCGCTGGTGTCTGCTAGCTACTCATGCTTCTGGGAGAAATTAGCAGGAATTTAGAAAACCGACTTTCTCACTGTTTTAGAATTACACTTTAAAATGCTTTGAATGTTATAGAAACGTTTTTTAGGAATTGACTCATAGGACAAAGAGAAAATGCATAATATCTGAAATTCTAGTAAGTAAATTGTGAAAATACATTAGCTAAACACATGTAAATTAATGTGTTTCAAATGTTGTGTACAAGGCAACCATTTCGTAACATGTATATTAACAAGGCCCAAAAGTCCTTTCACTTGACTTTTGCTCACATTAACATGAACAAGATAGTTAGCAAAAACTGCTTAGGATTAGTCACATTTTCAAAAATGTGCTGACTCTAACTTTGTGTTAATCCAGCTCCTCACCACATGTTAGATGATGTGTTAGAATACAGAGCACCTATCCAAACTGCTTATGTTCAATGATGACTTTGAGACTTGTATTAATGATGTTTCTGGATAACATTGATAGATGCTTTCATATTGCTGACTAGCTATAGTTCATGCACGTGCTTATAGTGCATCCTTTAGCTGAGGTAAGAGTGTTCTCCTGAGAACCTTCGCTCATGTTGAAACAATTGTTTCGATCAGTGGCGATGAGGTTACAGACTGTGGGAATCGGAAGAAAAAGCATTGTATGACCAAGGACACCAACCTTGTGAACTATTCTCATTGGGTATCGACAGAGGATGCCTACTGAATTGTTACCAAAGTATGAATCTATATTAATGAGTGTTCCTAGGTAGTTAGTATCACTTCCTTTACCTCATTCTCTGAGATTTACCCTTACTCATTATTCCATTCATGTGGTCCTGCTGCAGTACCTCTCCTTGTCCTGAGATTGTTCTTTATGGAGAGTTGATTTCTTTAGCTATTCCTCTGAGGTGACTAATTTTAGATTTTAGTGATCAATGCTATTGTAAGAATCACACTTTTATGTACAGTTGTTACAGCGGAGTTTCCAGAACTACTCTTTATGACAAGTTAATTTCTTACTCGCTCATCTCCAGAGGAACTCTTCAAGGGTTCCATTTGAAAAGGTCCCTTAGTTACCTTAGGGCATTTCTTTACTGAACAGTGTGTATTTTTCTAATGCTGATTTCTAGCCAAGTCGATTTTATATTTCTGTAAACCTACTAATCTGAATAAAGAGATGTGGAAAAACTAACCTTATGCTAAATAAACGTTTTGAAACATTTACCAACCCCTCATCATTGACTGATTGCAAAATGTTAAATGACATTAACGTTTTGAGTTATTTTGAGAAAGCTCAAATTTACCTATGGTGGATTAGGCCCGTGGAACTTTCCGGAGCCACAAGGATTCTCTACGGCAAGATTTGTAACTGGATATAAATTAAGATTGAACATCTTTGGTGAGTCCTTGGGCTCCCGCACTTCCAATACCACATTCTGTTTTGTCCTTATGCAGAGACAAATATGTGTTATGTGTACTATGATATATTATTACAAATACACTGCTGCTCATGTACAAAATATAAAGATAAAGGCTAATATATAAATGAATTACTCATTATTTTCTTTAGAGGGAGCAGTGAAAAGTATGAAGCATTTGTTTTGCCACTTTGTTTAGAGAGCAGCAGGCTCAATTATTATTTAAAATTTTCTTAAGACATCAAAAGGGGGTCTGGTCCAAAAAGTTTGATTAACACATAACTACATTAAACACTTTCTACTATGAAAAAAAATCAAATACATGCAATTCAAAGACGTTCTTGAAAGAAAGGAATGGGTAGAAGAGGGCAATTCTACGTAACATAGGGCATATGTAGGTAGGCGTTTGCGATTTGCAAAGCTGGAATTCACAGAATTCCGGCGTTTGCGAATCGCAAACGGCCTTTTGGTATGTAGGTGCCACTTAGCAAAATAGTGAATCGCTAAATTTGCAATTCCTTATTTTGCTCAAGCATTTAAGGAATCGCAATTTTGCGATTCCTTAAATGCTATGTAGGGGTGCCTTTAAAATTGCGATTTTGGCTTAAGGAATCGCAAAATACCACCTACTTCAAGTAGATGGTATTTAGCGATTTCCTGTCAAAATGCATTTTAAAAAAAAATTCAAAGTGCCATGTGGCACACAGACATGCCCTTAGGGCATGCATGTGCGCCACATGTACTTACAGGCACATTCCAGGGGTGCAACAGGTGTCCTTTGGACACCCTGGCACCCTTGGAATTGCGATTCTCAAATTGCGATTTTCTCATAGAAAATCGCAATTTGAGAATGTATCCCCATTCATTCCTATGGGCCTTTTGGCCCATAGGAATGAATGGGACACTCATTCCTTAATTGTGATTCGCAATTTGCTAATCGCAATTAAGGAATGTTAGAGATTCGCAAAAAAAATTTGAATTATTACCTACATTCCATTTTGCAATTCTCAAATAGCGATTCCTTAAAAATCGCTATTTGGGAATCGCAAAATGGAAAATATCTACATATGCAAAGAACTGCCCTTTTATGGAAAAATTCTGAACCATATTGTTAAGGTTTAGTTTTTATCTAATTTCGCAAGCAATATTAAATTTTACTTTTCTAATCAGCCTCATCCGAACGTAGAAACTGCTGCTAACAGGTCACAGTTAGAGAGACTTGCAAATAACTCGATCGGTATCTGATAAATGAATAATTGTGCAAAAGAAATCCTTACCGAAATCCCCAGTTCAATGGAACGTCATCATTTAAGAGAATGTTATCCAGACTTCCTTTTGGACAGTATTCGGTAACTATGGAAACCAGTGTAACATCAATCGAAGCGCCAATGAATTTACAAATATTTGGATGATCCAACTGCCTACAGATAACATTAATAATTAATACAGAACAGTTGCTCTCGTTCTACACACTGTTATGATACACAGACACAATATTAAGTGGCATGGGTTACATACAGAGCACTTTAATGCTATTTAAGAGCATAGTACATTAATTTAATGTGAAGTGGTTTTTAATGTAGCACCCTATGAATTAATTGATATTTCGATTATCTGCATTTAGTTGTGCAAAGCAACAAATGGTCACAGGGGCTGAATTTGACCTGACCCTGGTCATACACCAAAATTAATATAAAAAAATATTTTATTATTTGTATTCTTCATATTAAAAACGTTTTTCTATATATTTTTAATTTGCTGATATTCCATGCTTATAAAAGTTAATTATTTACAAAGGTACATAACAGTTATACACACATGCTAAGCGGGAGTTATAGGAAAAAGATGGCAAGACGTGCTGCACGAGACCACATACATAGAGTCATTATCCGCGGAGAGAGACGATGCTCAATCAATTGATGCGGGCTACAAGATAGATAACATTTTGGTGTACGACACTGATATTGGGGATCTGTGTTACAAATGAGCCCAAGGAGGTCACACAACAAAGGAATAGAGGTCAGATAAGAGGTTCCCTCATAGTTCTTGTTGTTTCCCCCTCTTCTTGGACCTGGGATTACATAGGGGGTACCTTTTCCATCTTGTGAGTAACCTCCTCCCTGTCGCCCGAATCTGCCCAACCATTTCTTTAGGGTACTTAAGGGCTTACCTAGGTGTAGGTCTATAGATTTGTTGTGTACAAGATTCAGAACTGAAACCACTGCACTTAAACCGTCTGGGCACTCTGGACTTTTGCTGGACTTCGTTTGGGCTTAATTTCATCTCTCTCTAAGTCTGCTGTCTTGTGTGTTTCTGTGCACCATACAGGAACCATGTAGGGCCTGTGGAGCACTCAAGACAGCTGAAGATATTCTCACTTGGAGTGAAGGAGTCACTCCCCTGCATTCGCAGGCACTGCAACACTACTGATCAGTCTGCTGATCCAAAGCTCCTACGGACTCCGAAAAGTTCAACAACACATGAGGTGGGTTTCTATGTCCCTCGACAGCCTGAGCTGCCCTCTCACCCAGTTTGAGGTCAGAATCCCTCGTGGAGGCTGTATTACCCGAACCCCTGTGCACCATATACTTTTTCAAATGCAAATGCCTGCACATGGCTCCAAATAGCCCTACCCTCTGGCAACTTCTCCTGCAAATATCTTCAACCACATCACACCGTGTGATCAGTGGCCTGTTGTTTTGTAAAGCTGCCCATGGTCCTCCTGCAACTCCAGTGTCTTTGACCTTTGGGTCCTGTGGAGGGTCAACTACATCTTCATTGGCCTCCCCTGATTGCTCTGGGCTTGCCCTGACTCCCCTGCTTGTGTTGAGTCGGCTGGACCTTGTTGGTCTTCTTCCTGCAACTTCTTGACTTCCTGTATTTGTTGCTTTTGTCCCGCCAGACACCGACCTCTCAGCACTCGACATCCTTCATGGGACAGCTAATATACGGCTCCTGGTTATCCTCAGTGTCGTCTGGTCCCCACAGCTGCAGTGTCAAGGTCATCAACATCTATCCTGAAGCACCCCACATCGGTGGGCATTCGTCTACCGAGCCCCTGGTCACTCTTAAGTGACCCAGACTCGGTCCCCTCAGCTTTCAGGTACTCTTCATCAAGAATACATTTTGGATTCTTTCTCCTCTTCCAGCAGCAGCACTTTCCTGAAGTCATCCATTGGGTTCGACAGCGGTTACTGGCGCCAATTCACACCTATGCACCTGGCTTCCCTGGGAAAGGAACTTGGGTACCATGGTATCCACAAGTGGGGTGGCTCTCCCACCTTCTGTCTTCCACTGTATTTCTTCAGGGTCCACTGGGAAGGGTCCTTAATCTTTGAAAACCCAACCGCAACTTGCACATAGACTTGTTCGGAGCACGTAGTTGTGAACTCACACTGCACATGCGCTCTGTGGGGTCTCTATCTACTCACCTTGGGTGGTTCCTTGGGGTCTCAGCAATTTTACGTGCTCTCGACATTGTCCTGACTAGAGTCATGGGTTCTTATACTATTTTTTCAGTATATGGTT
Source organism: Lissotriton helveticus (assembly GCF_964261635.1). Classification (NCBI taxonomy): domain Eukaryota; kingdom Metazoa; phylum Chordata; class Amphibia; order Caudata; family Salamandridae; genus Lissotriton; species Lissotriton helveticus. Next base: position 2,086,831,035 of record NC_136057.1, on the reverse strand, counting down.
CGGTACCCCACCCCAACCTGGGGCCCGCTGTGTATTAGTGCTATTTACTGTGATTTGTTTGCTAAAGTATCGTGTTCTTTGTGTATATCTCCATGTGGGAGATACTGGAACGTACTAGAGAGTATTAAATTATAAGTACATATTTTTATAAATACCTTGTGTGGATCCCTTTCATTTAACCTATACTATAAGATTGCATTCCGGTTAAAAAGCTGCTTTACACAAGACTAAGCCTGAAGGCTGCTCTCCACAGCTACCACTTGGATAGCTTTCTAAGGTTGTGTGAGACCTCTTAAATCACCACAAGGGTTGTCTAAACTAGTGCAAGGTGCCCACCTACCTTAGTGGACATCATATACCAGGCCAGCCTCTCACAATCTGCAACAGTGATACAAATATGCCATGCTACCTGGAGCAAATGGGAGACTGGAGAGTGAGCCTATTACCCTAGATAGCTTCACCCTACGCTAGTTATGTTTAGAGCCCACGAACAAGCTGCATTAAAAGTAACCCCAGGTAAGAAAAAGTGCTTGTGCTGACTGCAATGCTTGAAAAACTAGTGTTCTGAAGACCACATGCCATTATTGTTCAACTGAATTTTCATAGTAACTACAAGACTCCATTTTGTGTTGCCATGCTCTCGGCAACTTGGTGAAGAATTGCTTTTCATGTCCCTGCTGAAGCTTGCTCAACCCTCCTTCCTCCTTGTGGTCGAGCCAATTCCGAGAAATCGCCCGTGTGCCTCGCCCCAGCTGTGCCAGAGACTCAGCTACTTCCTGACCATTGTTGGTAAAACCGGCCAGTCACGAACCAACTGCCCCGTGACCACAACGAGAAAGGGGAAGCATGAAGTGATGCCTCATGATCACGCCGGATGAAGCAAGGTAGCACAAGGCCGTGCCACATGATCACGCCGAATGAAGCAAGGTAGCACAAGGCCATGCCACTTGATCACGCTGGTTGGGCAAGATAGCACGAGGCTGCGGACATTGTGTATACACGGACAGATGTCCCCTGGCAAGATCACACCATGCGAGGCTGATGGAGAACATGTCAAAAGAGGAACTTAAAGAATAAAGCAGAACTTGTATTGTGTAAATGGGCGTGGCTAGTGCTATAAATATGTGTAATGCTGTGGAGTAAAGCAGCAGTCTCCGTAGAATGGTCTTTGTACCATTCTGGGACCTCAGTCCTTAGCTCGAGCTAATAAATTACTTGCTTCCCTCCAAGGCTGGTTGTCCTGGTCTCTTTGGTAATGTATGATTGAAGCAAGAAGGACCCGTAGATTCAAGGCGTTTCCCTGCGCCACTGGCTTTGACTTCCCTAGTAGAGGTGGTCTCCAAAAAGCCGGTTCTACAATTTGGCGCCTAACGTGGGGCGTCTTAGGTGGTCATCATTGAGCCTGGTGGTCGTGAGGAATCCGTGATCGAACGCTAAGGGAGGCGCGCCACTGCATTGGCTGAAAATTGCCATTGTGGTCCCAAGGTCTCCGATTGCGTGATTACTCCCTCCCGTGGGCCACCCGACTGCGGCCCCGACTGACGCCACAGTTCTGGTTCCTTGTCTTTGGAGATTGAGATCCTTGTGACACCTGCCGTGCGACGGAAGATTGATGGTCAGGTGAGAGTGGGAGTGGCCCTCTTCTTTGGTGAATTGGTATCTTTGTTTTTGGTACTTTGATTCGACTTTTGCAAAAGCCGAAGCCGAAGGGTAAGTACAGTTCTAGGCTGTAACAATTAGATTTCGCCCTTTGACGTTTGAAACCAGGATACACGTCTAGAAATGCCTGGGTTTAGTAAGTTCCGGAAATTGTGTTGTTGTTATTGTTTGCAGTACTCCGCATTGGAGGAATCTTGTCCGATTCCCCCTTTGGGGACCCCTAATCATGAGGTTGATGCTAAACATGTTGTAGGCCCGATTATGTTTTTCTTGCTTTGGCATAAGTACATGAAAGGTAATACCGAGTTACAATGGCCCATATGTGGTAGTTTTGAAACTTCTGTGCTAGATAATTTAGAAGAAAAATTTTTCAGAGAAAAGCTAGACCTGCAATGTTTAATTCTTTTCGGGTTTGGCGGAAGGAGTCCAAGCAGAAAGAAATCAAACTCAAAAAGAATGAAGCTAAAATAATGCATATGAATGTGATCCAGAAAGCCCAGACTCATGATAATCAGAAAATAGAAGAAGATATAGTAATACGTGACAGATTGCACTGAATGCAGATAGATGGATGTTATATTACAAAGAAGGTTCCGGAAAAGGCCCGGGACAAGGAAGATGACCCTCTTATGTCTTCTATGTTGAGCACCCCTCCGCCCTATACCCCCGCCATATACCCAGCCATTGACCCTGTACAATTGCCTCTTGCCACTGCTCCAGTTGTTGCCCCTGCCCATGCCCTGGTTTGCCCGAATCCCCGGCCATCTGTTCCCGATGCCCCGACTATTCAGGACACTGTATCCATGCAAGTACACACTTCCTTTCTCCCCGTTGCACCTTCCACCAATTCCGTGTCTGCCCCTTCAACTCCTGCCACGACTAACCCTCTCCCTGTTGGCAATCATCTGACACCTTCCCCTAGTGCAGGAATGATAGCAAATGCGTGGTCAGTAGTCCGCGATTATCTCCCTTATGTAACTCCACCTAGGCCACCCACTCCAAGACGACGCACTTTGCGCAGCCTGGTAGGGGATACTCCAGTACAACTAGCTATGAGCCAACAGGCCCATAGGTGGATGGAGAATAACGCTATATACACTGCCCAGGATATATGGATGACGATGCATCAGTGGACACGCATCCAACAGATTGATAACTTTTGTGAAATGTGCGACCTACTAATCCAAATATGGGAAGATTTTGTAGAGTCAGGTCCACCCCCGGGTCTGTCTGAGCTTCGCCAGAGGGTTAAGAAGGGGGACATACAGGGCCCAGCACTATTATGTGACCTAATCACACTAGTGGCCTACAGAGACTCCTTGTCTGGTGTTGCGCTAAATAAAGGTTTTCCCATGAGGGAGGTACAGCCCGTTTGGAGGGATCGTGTCATTGGCACAGATGGCCAACCTGAAATACCGGCAGGTTTTAGACAAATGTGGGTTCATGTCCCTTGGAAAAGGTCTGACGTCCTAAAACTTAAAAGCAAATTGCCTGACCCACGTAAAAATCCTGCCGGTTACTACAAAGAATTAACTCAGACTTTCCAATCTTGCGTAATGACCTTAGCAGACATAGACATGTTGATGGGACAAGTAGTACCGACTGAGGTATGGTAAAAAATACGCCATACTGATCAGGCAGAATTTGGCCATACATGGAAAGATCTTGAGGAAGCTGACAGAGCTCGAACTGGTGGGGGGAAGCCTGACCACATGATTCTAGCCCTTCCAGTCCAGATACTTACTGCCATGAAAAAGATATTTACACCTCACCGTATTAATTGGGACCGATCAGCAGCTTGCAAACAAAAAAAAGACGAAAGCGTATCTGACTTTTTAACAGGATTTGAGAGCACCTTCACAGACTATAGTGGACTGGACATGACTTCGGAGGGAGGACAGCGACTGTTTGTAGATACATTTGTGTCCAATCTGTTACCGGAACTTGGGACTAAACTAAAAATGTCAGAAAGTGCATGGCCCATCTCCACCCCGTCCGGCATTTTGACAATGACTCAGTACTATGAGAATAGGGAAAATGAAGAGCGAGACAGAACAGACAAAAAGACTAAAGACTTAATAATGAAGGTTTTGCTACAACGAGCATACTCGACCCCGACCCAAAACAGAGGTAACCCCAAGTTTCAGCAAATAGTTCAGAGACCTGCCAATGTGACTCCTCGCCTGCCGCTGGGACCTAACCAGTGTGCTTATTGTCGCCAGCAGGGTCATTGGCGCGATGAGTGTCCCTCGTTGGCCCGAAACAACTCTGCCTCTACAGACCGTTTCACAGGCCAACGTCCCCAGAGAGGACAAGGGCGAGACGGACCTAGGCCACAGATGCAAGACAGACGAACACTTATGCGAGAGAATAGATTTGATACCGCTAACAATGGAAGCCGTAATTACTTTACTGAGGATTACGAGCCTGAAGAGGGAACGGGACTTCTGTCCTGCTAGGATTGCCAAAGACAAGAGAAGGGACCTGTGCCTATTCCTGTTGACCAGAAGGGACCGTATGTCCATGTTACAACATTGGGCTCCACAGAGAAATTTTTGGTCAACACTGGTGCAACAAAAAGTTCTATTGCTAGGTCTAAAGTCCCTGGGGCCCCCTTGTCTGGCACAAATAACATTTCTGTGGGATTCTCTGGTACCCCAGTATTCAGTCCCGTTTCACAGCCACTGGAACTAACGATAGGACCCTACACAGTTGACTCCCCTTTAGTCTTGACTTCCACATGTGGTGAAAACTTGTTGGGTTTAGATCTACTAAAAAGATTGCATGCGACCATATACTGTTCTCCCGATGGGGTTTACATCACTATGGGTCCCCCTATCACTAATCCAATATACCTAGCCACCCCGAATCAAATACCCCGAGAGCTCCAGAATGTCCCTCCCAGCCTTTAGGCCCAAGATGATACTGATGTTGGCCTTTTGTCAATACCCCCATTTTCAGTTACCCTGAAAGAAAATGCTCGCCCTTCCCGACTCCCTCAGTACAAAATACCCAAAGAAGGAGAAAGGGCATTGCTCCAGACCATTTCCGAGCTTGTCAGTAGGCGTGTGGTCGAGGAAACAAGAGGAAATGTGTGCAGTAGCCCAATTCTGTCTGTCCTGAAAATCTCCGACCCTTCCAAGCCCCCTGTTTATCGCTTCATCATCGACTTACGAGAGATAAACAAAATAGTAGTTCCCCAGTTCCCTGTGGTCCCAGATATTACCACCCTACTTACTATGGTTCCCCCGTCTGCATGTTTCTTCTCTGTCATAGACCTAAAAAATGCCTTTTTCAGCATACCAGTCAATGAACAGAGTAGAGATCTTTTTGGATTCTTATTGGCAGGACGAAGTTTTCGGTTCTGCAGAGCTCCACAAGGATATACAGAGAGCCCCTCGATTTACAGTAAGGCCCTCAAGGGCCAACTTGATTCCCTGACCCTACCCCAAGGCACGGTATTACTTCAGTATGTTGATGATTTGCTGATAGCAGCAGACACAGAGGCATTATGTAAAGAAGCTACAATGAAGTTGCTCCTACACCTGGCACAGTTCAATCACAAGGTTTCCCTCTCCAAACTACAATACTGTCGACATGAGGTGACCTACTTAGGTCATCTCTTGTCGAAGGAGGGACGCCGCCTCACCCCCGAATGAATACAAACAATCAGGAAAATGCCCACACCAAAAACGCAGAGAGAGGTACGTGCCTTTATTGGTATCACCTCCTACTGCCGCCAGTGGATACCCAATGTTTCTTTACTCATTAAACCTTTATTGAACCTCACACTTAAAGATGTTCCACACCCACTCCCTTGGACAGACGAGTGCCAGCATGCATTTGAAGAACTGAAAACAGCCTTGTGTTCAGCCCCAGTCCAAGGCACCCCTAGTTATCAGAAACCCTTCACTCTTTTTGTACACGAGCACAACGGTTGCGCATTGTCAGTATTAACACAGTATTTTGGTGACAAACAACGCCCCTGTGCATATTTTTCTGCAGTACTAGATCCCAAGGCCCACGCACTTCACAGTTGCTTGAGAGCAGCAGCTGCAGCTGCCATATCCATTCGCCAATCTGCTGGCCTGGTCTTAGATACCACACTTACAGTCATGGTTCCTCACGCAGTTGACACTTTGTTAAACAGAACGAAAACCCAACATCTCACTAGTGCACGTTTGTCCGGATATGAACTAACTCTCTTAGCCAGCTATATCACCATCCGCGACTGCATCATACTAAATCCAGCCACATTGATACCTTTTGTTGATAGTGACACTAATTCAGATCCACATGATTGCGTCCTCCGGCCGGAGGAAGAAACAAAAGGTCGTGTGGATTTAACTGACATACCCCTCATTGACCCTTATGGTACCCCGTACGTGGATGGTTCTTGTTTTAAACTCCCTGATGGTAGCACGACTGCCGCCTACGCTATCACCACTTTACAGACAGTAGTGGAGGGTGAGAGAATACCTTACCAATCAGAACAAGCCGCTGAGTTGGTGGCACTAATAAGGGCGTGTGAACTTAGTGCAGAAATGGGCGTCAACATCTACACTGACAGCCAGTACGCTTTTGGCGTGGCCCATAACTTTGGGCGCCTTTGGGCGGAAAGGGGATTTTTCACTTCCCACGGTACTAAAATACAGCATGGTCATCTGGTCACCAGATTGTTAGAAGCATTGACTCTCCCTTCAAAGGTAGCAGTGATCAAATGTAGTGCCCACAAGAAAGTGACCGAAGACATAGGAAGGGGTAATGCATTCGCCGACCAGACTGCGAAAGAGACAGCCAAAGATGTCTCGACCCGCATGTATGTAGCGGGACCCTCAAACTGGGTGCCAGAGAAGGGAATGCATGAGGACACCATTGAAAATGTGAAAGAGATACAGGCAGAGGCAACCAGAGAGGAAAAAGCCCTCTGGGAAGAACAAACAGGCCTGTTGAATGAGGACGGCTGTTGGACAGACCTATCTGAACAACAGCGATGGTTATTACCAGCTGCCTATGTTTTACCAGTAGTTACTATGGCCCATGGCCCGGCCCACATTAGCGCAAAAGGTATCTGCAAATTACTAGCTCCAGTATGGCAAAACAAACACATCCCAAAATACGCTGAAAGATTAGTCAGAAATTGCATGATTTGTCTGATGCACAACCCAGGAAAAGGCACACCAACACCCGCAGGAAATTTTGCACCTCCGTCTCATCCTTTCGAAGTACTCCAGATAGACTATATACAGATGGAGAAGTGCAATAGTCTCCCATATGTCCTGGTGGTTGTGTGTGCCTTCAGCAAGTGGATTGAGGCCTACCCCCTGAAAGACAACACTGCCATAAGTACCGCAAAGATACAGTTGAAGGAGTTCTTTCCAAGATTTGGAATGCCCAGAATTATCTGAAGCGACAACGGAAGTCACTTCACAGGGGAGGTAATGAAAAAAGTCTGTGTTGGGATGGGGATCAGACAAAAGTTCCACGACGCAAGTCACCACCAGTCAACAGGTTTAGTTGAACGCCACAATGGTACTTTAAAATTGAAAATGGCAAAAATACAGGCTAACACCGGACTACCCTGGCTGGATGCCCTGCTCCTCGCTCTCCTATCAACCAGAGCTACGGCACATTCTCGTACAGGACTATCTCCGTACGAAATAGTGTTTGGTCGGCCAGAAAACCTTTGGGGAGTGCCACGCCCGAAAAAATACTCTGACATTGAATACCCGATGTTGATTAATTACTTGCATGAATTGACCACTAATTTACGTCTCATTCATCGTCAGGTGCAAGATATCTTGCCACCCAGACCCGAGGGACCTGGTCACACCATCCTACCGGGTGACTGAGTATGTGTCCGCAACTTCCAAAGAACTAAGAACTTGGAGCCGAGGTGGAAACTGCCCCAGCAAGTGTTGCTAGCAACGAGGTCTGCAGAGAAGGTGGCAGGAAGAAAAAACTGCAAGAAAGTGCCTCTACCACTGCCATACGACCAGTGGGCCAAGAAAGGTCTGGGTGACAACAAATGCGAAAAAATCCCATGTTTTGCACCTTTCAGTGACGCCAACATTTCCTGGGCTTCATCAGAACAAAAGGACAAAAGGACGACCACATCCTGCAATCTGCCATCCCTCCGCACCCGAGGTTACGAGACACTGAACACACAGAACATTTGTTTACTGACCAAACGACACCTGGGTCCACCCGATACAACCTCCGACTCAGAAAAATTGACTGAAGAGACGAGGGTCTCTGCCCTCTGCTTGACATGGTTGGACAATTCGCTGCAGGGCTGTGATACACTGGTGCAACTTTCTAGGCCGAACTGATACAGCGGACCGGAGCGTGTCAATAGGACTGACAGAATCACTGATCGGTGAAGCAGCCACCAATCAAAGGCAGCCCCTAGGGAAGACCACGTGAAGCAGACGATGAACAAAATGAACACTGAAAGCTTAAAAAGCAAAGAAGCAGGAAAACAAAAATGCATAAAGACAATATGTGGCCCGTACCCCCTCTGTCTAATGTCACTACTAACTATATCACTGATATTGGCCTGCATCGGCGGGTGATACATGCTAAAGCACCTGAGTCTCCTACCGCCACAGAGACCCCTCACCAGCATGTGCCACCACCCACCCCTGAGACAAACAGGAGGACAGGGTTCTTCAACAACACCTTCATCCAGATGCTACACCAGCACCAGCTTGTGCTCAACAAAACAAACTGTTGGGTATGTGGTCTGCTGCCACATACTGCAAGCACCGGGATGGCCCTGATTCATGCTCTGCCTACAGCTGGTACACTGTGTTCTTTGATGCATTCTATTCAGGTGACACAATCATAAGATCTGTGGGGAAGATCAGCAGCAGACCAGCATTTCGCCACATCATGGCTGCAGAATGGCCATGCATGGACAAAGACTCAGCGGAGAAAAATTAGTATGAAAACCATCATGGGTCCTTTTTCCCATCAAACATATACAATGGTGGGGGAAAGAAAAGACTGCCACCCATCAGAGATCTCCCTGTCTACCCACAACCCGGAAAGTACTGTGTAAAGGGCAATGGAACAGTGTGGGTAGGGCAAAGTGACTGTGCCTACACGCTACAGCTGAATGGTTCAACTTCCCCAGCTCTGGTGTCCTCGCTGAAAACGTACTTTGTGTGTGGGAACAAGGTCTACACCAGGCTGCCAAAATCCTGGACCAGCACCTGTTACATTGCACGGCTACCAGCACCTGTTACATTGCATGGCTACTCCCTCCCACCGGATGTATGACATTACAACACATGCTTTTACATCGCATGCTTTTACAACGCTGTTTTTACAACGCATACCATTACAACGCATAGTGCTTTTAGGCGCTGGATAGTGAATTGTTTAATTTACTATTCCAACTCCAGTCCCCGTGGATAGTAGGGAAGGTGTTGGATAGTACATTAAACACATTCCCTATCCTAGAGCGCCCCCCAGCACAATGCGTTGTAATGGTTTGCGTTGTAAAAGTTGCATCGTAAAGGCACTGCGTGGTAAAAGTTGCGTTTAGCAAGGGTCTTAACTTTAACCCTTACACTAACACTGATGTTTGTAAATTGAAAATTGATGTGTTTAAATTTATGCGTAATCTAAAGCTAAAAAAACATTTCTCTAATCGTGTCACTTCCAATAAAACAACTACAAACATTCCGACTGAGTTTGAACCAGGTGTCCTTACTATCAATGATATTCATACTACCCAGCTTCTTCTCTCTTTAACTGACCATGAACAATCTCCTTATGATACCGAAAAACTACTAGAGGAACTCAATATTGAGTCGGATTTCAGCATTGTTAGTGGGCTCAGATCTAAATCTAAATGGATCCCCACCTTACCGGGTGGGAATTCAATAGACAACTTCCACAAAAGGGTGTTGGAAGATATTGACAGAATTGACAGTTTGAAAGATCGACATACATTTAGATACAAAGACAATTTAACACCAGAGGAGCGGGCAGCTCTAAACACTCTAATCCAAGATCATGACATCGTCATTAGAGAGGCAGATAAGGGCGGAAACATAGTGGTTATGAACAAAAAAGACTATAATGATGAAATTCTTAGCCAGTTACAAGACATCTCATGCTATGAACCTCTGAACTACAACCCGATTGCCTCCCTGACGACTTTAATCAACAAATCTTTACTAAAATGGAAAGACGAGGGTCTTCTCAATGAGGACGAATACCTTTATCTAAAAGTCTTCAAACCTTCGCACCCATGGCTATACACACTGCCCAAAGTTCACAAAAATCTCCCTTTCCCCCCTGGCAGACCAATCATCTCCGGTATAGGGGGCCCTACTGAAAAACTATCAGAATATGTCGACCTTTTCTTAGGACCCTTAGTACGTAATCTTCCCTCCTATATCCAGGACACGAAGCACATTCTGAGCCTCCTTTCTGATCTACAGTGGCAACAGGGTAACATTCTAGTCACTATGGATGTGGTGTCTCTGTACACGAGCATCAAACCAGAGCTAGGGTTGGAGACGATCACCAAAGTCCTACACAATCGACCGGCCACCATGTGGCAACACACGAACATGCTGATTGCAATGATGGAACTCATCCTCAAGAACAATGTCTTTATGTTCAACAACTCATGGTACAAACAAACAAGAGGTGTTGCCATGGGCTCTAAGTTTTCCCCTTCCTTTGCCAATCTCTTCATGGGGGCATTGGAGAAGGACCTGATTTGGGGACCAAATGGTGTTTCTTTTGTAGACTCAATAGTATTTTGGGGAAGATACATTGATGACTGTTTTTTAATCTGGTCAGGCACACACGAACATTTGAATGACTTCCATGCATACTTGAATCATAACACATGGGATATGAGCTTCACTATTGAGTCTAGTCGAGACAGAGTAGAATTTCTGGACCTTGAGATTTACATTGCTAACAACAAAATCAATAGCAGACTATTCAGAAAAAGCACGGCCTGTAATTCAACCCTACGTGCAGACAGCGCCCATCCACCACACCAAATCAACACCATTCCTTATGGTGAATTCCTAAGAGCACGCAGAAATTGCAGTGAAGACAAGGACTTCATGCTCAACTTAAGGGAAATGAACACCCGCTTCAAAAGAAGAGGGTTCACAGATGAGCTACTACAAAAAGCGACCACTCGTGTGAAAAACATCAAAAGAGGGGATACACTAAAGACAAAACAGACTGATAAAGAATCTGACACATCCAAGATCCGTTTGATTACGGATTATACCAGTCAAAACAGAACACTACGCAGAAGTCTAGTCAAGCATTGGGGTATTCTAAAAAGTGACAAAAGCATTCAGGAATACATAGGTGAATACCCACTGATCACATACAGAAGAGGAAGAACGCTACGTAACAGACTTAGTCCTACCATCCCAAGAGACTCAACAACTAACATTTGGCTCACAGTACGAAACACTGGATTTTACAAATGTGGATTTTGTTCCATGTGTCGTTGGGCTAAACACAAGACTAAAGAATCTTACGACACAAAAGGAACCAAATTCAACATCAGAATGAACATTAACTGCACCACACGGTTTGTAGTTTACATTATTGAATGTGCTTGCAAGAAAATGTATGTGGGCAGTACCATCCGTCCTCTGAAAGACAGAATAGCAGAACACATTAGGGCTATTCATAAACAGGATCCCAGATATCCTGTGGCCCTGCATGCGGCTGCATGCTCGGACCAGAACCTTGACAAAACGGTATCCTTTTACAGGATAGACACTGTACCTCTAGGAGTCAGGGGTGGTAATCGGGAACTCAGACTTAGACGCTTAGAAGCCACGTGGATTCTCCGTTTACGGAGCGTCGACCACAGATTGAATTTTGATCACGAGATGCAATATTTCTTGGGTGATTAAAAGCAATTTGTTTCCTTTATAAGATCATATCCCCTTGAATCAAACATTATTTTACTTAACCATTCCAGTTACTAAATTCCTGCAATATATTTTACCGTAGGTGAGCTGTGACTAGACATCTCAACTCATTGCCTAATCAATCCCTACACTCCCTTTGAGACCTACATGAGGGTTTACTCATTCATGCATTATTGTTGAGGGGATTCTCCCTCAAACTCTCCGCTCCATACTGTATTTAGAAAAGACCTTCCACAAAGGAGGAGAAATGCGAATCACTAAGCATGTGGATGTAGTACTAATGCATCCTGTATTTATATGTCACGAGAATGTCATCTAGTACCATCACAATTGGTAGTGTGCGGTTTTGCCCTATGATGGTGCACCCTTCATATATAATGTCACGAGAGTGTCATCCAGCACCATCACATTCAGTAAATTTGATTATTTGCTCTGCTACAATATGTGAATCTCTCTAGACTGATCTTAATAATAGTCACTGTTGTTCACTCGTTACTTTGAACACTTTGCATGCGTTAAGATATGCACCCATTTCTGTTTCCCCATTATTGATGCTACTTCAACTAATTAACAACTTATATTCATACAATTTCTCGATCTGATATTCCTGACCATAGTCCCGCTACTGTGTTTGTTTTGAGTAGATTCAGTCTCGCGCACGATTAAAATGTTGGATAACCAGAGCCAGCGCTCTAGTTACCGACATCCGGGACCCGGCAGATTTAAGGCTATAAATTCACTTCTGGGTGCGGGGACACGTGACCGCACCCGGAACAGAAACGTAAACTCGAAAGAGTCACGGCCGAAGCATCCCCGCACCTCGGGTAAGTTACTCTCCTGGAGTTAATGTTCTTTTGCAGCTTTATTCAGGGTTTCCTTTAGTGTCTAAACCCACTGAGACTGCTTTCTAAAACCTTACAATGCAGAGCAAAACTGCCTAATGGGTAAAAGGGTCTTTGATTGTAGAGTGAGACCCAAGCGCCTCCATTTAAGCGAACTCGCCTTGTTAACGTGAGCCTCGGAGGCATGTCTTAGATATTGAATCACGCGCACAGGTGCATTCAATTACAGTAATAGCCTGTGACCGGTAGGTTTTAATTTGAGCGTTTTTATATATAATCTACTGTTTTCGACTGACCACCTTTTAGACTGAAATTTTCATCGGGGTTGACGAATCAATTGATTTATTTCCTGTCACCAGTGCCTAAGGAAGGTCTAAATACAAGGACTTTCACGCTAATTGCTCTATTTTCTTTTTGTCCCCCTTTCGACTCGAACTCCTCCATTTCGGCCTCTATGTGGTTTGTCCATTTTTTGATGACTATGGATCCCTTACAGGGACCTACTGACCTATAAGGCCACTTGCCTTAAACTCTGAAGACACGGAGGTCCAGTCCAGCATTAATACTCCTACTTCGAGAAACCAGGTCCTCATCAAGGTTTTCTAACTAAGGTGAGCAACATACTCAGTTTCTTTTTGACACTTATAAGAAAGGTGCTCACGCTGTTATACTCACTCAGGTCTACCACTTATGAGACCTTTTTCCCTGTCCCCAGGATCATCACAGCACTGCGCGATAAACATCGCTCCATTCTGCGATATCCGTGTCTGTTTTCAACAATACCCGGTCTCGAGCGGAGCCGGGTCGGAATTATCACCGGCACCGCGGTGAGAATTCCTTCTTCTCTTTTTTCCATTCTTTCGCCTTTCATTGCACGTGCCCCTGCCTGGGACACCCGTTCTTACGTAATTTGATCACAACTCTGATCTACGTCAGAACACCCTGTGACGGTATATTTTTTCTCTTTTTTTCCTCCCCCCCCCTTCATTTTTCCCTCTCGGGCATCATAGACCTGCTGATCTTATACCTCACTCCTACAGGTAGGATGCACACCCCTGTTCTTTATTTGTGAGCTAGAACCCCACTCACTTCCCCATTCATTGTACCCTACTCACTTTTTCCTTCTCTGTGCGTCACCGTTAGGTACGTTTTAAATGCAACTTATATAATTGCGTTAGACATCACATTTGTAGACACTGTCGATCCACCTACTCTACTACACTGTACTTGTTTATTCTTATTCGGTGTTTGGGTGGTATTGTGTGCATCCACACATAAAATGCGAACATTTAACTTCTCACCGCTTTTACTCACCTCACAACTCCACACCTTATACAGTCACCATTATAACTTGTTTCATGCTGTATCATTGTATACTCCATCCGTTATTTTGTATCCTCCCCAGCCCTGAGGAGTCGCAGAAACAGTGTGGTTTCTTGCGACGAAACACGTGTCGGCTGGCTCATGTATGAACAATAAAAGAAGATTCTTTAATTTTGTGGACAACTTCTTCGCCCTTGAACTTTGTACCTTATGTCCATTGAGACATCGCCTTCACTCCATTTTTCCTACAAGTGTGCTGCAGAACTTGTTTTTCTTCTGCGTTGTAAAGGATGTTTCCCCCTCCCACCTACACAGCTGATGCAACACACCACATCCAGAAGAGAGGTGTGGTTGACGTAGATGACACAGCTGCCAAGAGTTTGGGGACTTTGCTAAAGGGTTTCTCCCCTTTTGGGGCCCTATGATCAACAGCCGCAAACTGCGACACCTCACGAGAGTGGTAGAGGCCACCATAAATGCAACTGCCGGTGCCCTCAGCAACATCACGGCAAAACTTCAAGCAGACCGCCTCATGACTTTGAAGAATTGAATGGCGCTTGACATTGTACTGGCATACTGTTGGGGGGTTTGTACATTGATCAAGACAAGCTGCTGCATTTTTATCCCGGATAATGCACCGACAGTCTATCAAGCGATACAAAAACTGCATAAGATAGCTTCTGATATCCATCAAGACGAAGGGTCGTGGTCTCTGACAAGCTGGTTCTGGAGCTTGGTATGCCAGTGGGGATGGAAAATAATGATCTTTGTCGCTATCATTGCAGCTGCATTGTTCTCTTGCTGTCTCTGTGTGCAGTGCATGCTCGCACTCTGTGGGCTCTGTGCGACCTCCCTGACGTCCAGGCCAATGAAACAAAACAATCGCACTGCCATGATGATGATGGAAAGAGAGGTCCAGGAAATGATGGACATTGACGTAAATGATGAGTAATTGTTGCCTTTGCATGGCAAAAGGAGGGAACTGTTGAACTGAATTTTTCGTAGTACCTACAAGACTCCATTTAGTGTTGCCATGCTCTCAGCAACTTGGTGAAGAATTGTTTTTCATGTCCCTGCTGAAGCTTGCTCAACCCTCCTTCCTCCTTGTGGTCGAGCCAATTCCGAGAAATCGCCCGTGTGCCTCGCCCCAGCTGTGCCAGAGACTCGGCTACTTCCTGACCATTGTTGGTAAAATCCGGCCAGTCACGAACCAACTGCCCCGTGACCAGAACAAGAAAGGGGAAGCATGAGGGGGTCATACATTTTTTGTGCTCTGCCCTCTCAATAATCCTGTTGTATAAACCCTTCCAAAGATTTTGTTAGTATGTCAATCAATGAGATGGGGGGATAGCAGCTTGCCATGGATCCAGCACCCTTTTTAAAGATTGGAACAATAGTGGATGTAATCAAGGCACGTGGTACAGATGAGTGTTTTAAACAATAACATTGGTCAGCATTAGGGTCCAGAGTTTGATGTTACAATTATGTAAGCCAATGGGTCACAAACCGGGCCCAGTGGCTTACCTCCAGCACTCTGTTGTATAGCAGCAGTAACGTCCTGTAAAGTAACCTGTGTGGCTGGGTACGTTACACAGCAGAGTAAATCAGGGAAAGATGTGCTTCCCATGCCTTGCTATTTTTACAGCAGCTAATTGAGGTCACCATTTGATTAGCTGGTCTCCTAGTTGATACAGCATTCAAAAAGGAATTGCTATCTTTTGTTAATGCTGCAAGAACCAGTGTATTCCACTGCTGGGTAATAACTTGCCTCCACCTTCTCGGTGTAGCTGTTTTACATAGTTTCCGGAGAATAGCAACAGCAGAGGGGTCCCTTGGGCCAGTATTGAGGGCCCTGCTCAAATATCGTTTAGCTGCCGAGCATTCCTGGTCGAACCGTCTCGGTGCCGTAAGTGCTGGTTTGGGTGGTTTGAAGAGGGATTTTTTTTATCCCAGAGCAAAACGCAACCTATTTTCATCATTGTCTTCCAGGCAGCCCAAAACTGACTCCATATTCTCCTTTAATACTTTGCCCAAAAATTGGGGTGGATTGGGAAATGTACAGAGCAATTTAAGATTATCTGTGGTTGGCTTAAGATTGCTAAATCCAGCCCCTGCTTTAAAATACGTCCCTGAATAATTCAATCAGGGCTACCTCAATTGTGATGCGGTCGCCTAATTTGAGCAGATAACAGTGCCATGCAACAGCAAATTAATTAATATGCGAGAGCCAAAAATATAGTCAATGACGGAGGAATTGTTCCTGCCCCTAATTATAGGCAGGCCCAAATCACCTCTACCAGACACTTCCATCACACTGTGCAAATCAGATTAGGAAAGGTGGACCTCCAGCTCCTTGCCTCCCCGATCTGGGCCCTCACCAGCAGAAACCCTATTCCTAGATCTTAAGGGGGGAAGCCTTGTGTTAAAGTCCTTTGCTGAACACAGAAAGGATTGCCATCCCTGTCCTGATGCTCTCCCCATGATTGAATCTATGTATTTAAAAAAACTGAGAACCTATGTTTTAGAACATTGTCAAATTAATTAATAAGTTATAGGGTAAAATCTCCTTTGAAAAGCATTACCTGAAAATCATTACCTGGGTTGTTTAAGGCCACAGCATAACCAACAAGCGACGTATTTATCCAAATAGTTAATCCCCTGATAAGCGGATAGAATGAGATGGAGTGGCTGGTATACTAAGCATAGGAACCTGTCTAATGCAGTAGGGTCGGGGTCCCAAGTTTCCTGCAACAGCAGGATATCATGCCTTCTCATAAATAGTTGCCACTCTAGGAGAATTTTGGAGCAAAGGCCAGAAATGTTCCAGCCTAAAATGTCATAGAACGGCCATTTATATTGGGGGTGGACATAGGTAGACTGTGTGAATAGTTTTTTGAGTGACACTCTAGAGCATCCATAAATGCAGGTTGTGTGGCTGCACGATAGACGGTGTGCTGTCATATGATGACAGGTGGGTGTATGATGCTGGTATCTGATGTTGTGCATAATTATAACATTTGGTGGGTGTAGGCATATGAGCATATCAGTATGGTTGTCTGGGTGAATAGTGTTAGTTGTGCCTATAGTTAGTGGTGTGCGTTGTGGCTAGTTTGTGTGAGCATTTGATTGTGAGTGTATGGAAATATGTTGATGTGTCTGTGTGTATAAGCCTGGATGTGTGATTTTCTGATGGGTTTGCCTGGGCATACATTGGTGGTTTTGCAGATGTAATGGTGGGTGCGTGATCATATACAATGTTGAGTGTGTGACCATATGGTGCTGAGTGTGCTACCATATGATGTTAGTTTGACAAATGTCAGCTGATGAGCTTCTTGGCACATGTTGGCGGGTTTCTTTGTGTACAATGTTGATTACACAAATGTTTGATAGTGGGCATTTTAAGGTATGGGTCTGGCTGTGCAGATGTTTGAGGTTGGTTGTGTGGATGTCTGATGGCGTCTGTTGGTGTATGATATTAGTTGTATGGACTAGTTATGGTGGATGATGGTATTCATGTCCAATGTGTATATATAGTAGGTTGTGTGAAAGTTGGCTATTAGTTGGGTGGGTGTGATGAGTGTATGTTTTGTATGATGTTGCACGTGTGATCTATGATAGTGGGTGTGTTGGCATCTGAGGGTGAATATATGATTTTGTTTGTGTAAAAATATTTTTATGATGATGGGTGTTCTGGTGTAGGACAATAAATGTCTTAGCATATGATGTTTATTGTGTTTATGTACGGTGTTGAGTGTTTTGAGTTATGAAGGTGGTTATGTTGCTATAAGATGGCTCTTGGTGTAAGATGTTGACTATGTTTGTGCACGGTGTATGTTGTGCAGACATATGATTATGGGTGTATAGGTGTAGGATGGTGACTGTTGTGGTATATGATATTTGTTGAGTGGATCTTCAATGGAGAGTGTTGGCTTCTAATAGTGGTTCTGTACATATATATGATGGAAGGTTTGTGGGCCTATAATGTTGCTCGTATTGTTGTCTTATGGTGGATGTGTTGTTATATGATGTTGTTTGTGTAGACTAATGAGGTGGTGTCTTGTTTTATAACATTGTGTGCTGTCATATAGCAATGGGTTTGTGGTATATAACAGTGAATATACGATGGTGGGTGTATTGATATATGATATGGTTTGTGTGGATGTATAATGGTATTGTATGTTGGTGGGAATGTTGGCCTGCAATGATGATTGCGTGGCTATATGAGGCAGATGAGTGGATATATGTTGTTGGTTGAGTGGATGTATGATGATGGGTGCATTGTACGATGTTGGTTGTGTGGACGTATGATGGTGGGTGTCTTGGAATATAATGTTGGTTGGGTGAACATGTAAAGACAGGCATGCATACCACCTTCCTGCTGTCTGTATGCCTCTCTTCCCCCACAACTCCTGTATGTCTTGGACATCCCCTAGGTGTGAATCTGCACTACTCCAATCACTGTGTTCTGACCTGTTCTACCCCTCATTCTCCTCTTTGTACCCGTCTGTGCAGCTCTCCAGCATCACCCCTAAAATGTCCTTTGTCCATGTGCCCCTGTGTGCCCTGACTTCCCCTGCACCTTCTCTCTATGCCCTATCCTTCTGCAGCCCCTCTATGTGACTCTGTCTTACTTCAACACTAAGGGGCACATTTACAAGAATTGCCCCTAACCAGTGTTTGTGTTACTTAGCTGCAATTTCCTTAACACTGTCTATTGCCCTGTTATCAATGTATTTACAATATGTCGCTACATGGCTATAGTATCAGCTAGCCGCGGAGTAAACTGACGCTAACACTAACATCAAGGTGATAAAAGATTTGATGTTAGCGAGAGGAAAGTGCCGAAAGGTTAATCAGCGTCAAAAAAATTCACGTTCGCCAGTCCCTCTCTACGTTTCATCCTCTAGAGGCAAAAAGAGCCTATAAATACACCTCTAATGAAAAAAAGGAAAATAAAAACAATGGAATGCTGAATGGAGCAGCCAGCGCCAAGTTCAGTGCAGGTCAACAACCCCACCAAACCCCCCGATAGCCAGGATGACCTGCCAGAGTCCATGGGGAAGATGAAAAGCTGAATCAGGGCATCATTTATGAAAAAGAGGTGCATCGCTGGGGAAAAACAGTGATGCAGCACTTTGCATTGTCCCATGCTTACGACACCATGGCAGACGATGGCTGGAAGTGTGAACAGTTTCCGGGTCCTGAAGGCCTCGCTTGGCCTGCGTCTGAGACCCAGAGTGGGAGGTGGTGGTGGTGCTGTGGAGTCACTGCTGCCTGATGGTGGAGGCAGGCTATGTCGGGCCTAAGCCTGTGGCTATATGAGGCAGATGAGTGGATATATGTTGTTGGTTGAGTGGATGTATGATGATGGGTGCATTGTACGATGTTGGTTGTGTGGACGTATGATGGTGGGTGTCTTGGAATATAATGTTGGTTGGGTGAACATGTAAAGACAGGCATGCATACCACCTTCCTGCTGTCTGTATGCCTCTCTTCCCCCACAACTCCTGTATGTCTTGGACATCCCCTAGGTGTGAATCTGCACTACTCCAATCACTGTGTTCTGACCTGTTCTACCCCTCATTCTCCTCTTTGTACCCGTCTGTGCAGCTCTCCAGCATCACCCCTAAAATGTCCTTTGTCCATGTGCCCCTGTGTGCCCTGACTTCCCCTGCACCTTCTCTCTATGCCCTATCCTTCTGCAGCCCCTCTATGTGACTCTGTCTTACTTCAACACTAAGGGGCACATTTACAAGAATTGCCCCTAACCAGTGTTTGTGTTACTTAGCTGCAATTTCCTTAACACTGTCTATTGCCCTGTTATCAATGTATTTACAATATGTCGCTACATGGCTATAGTATCAGCTAGCCGCGGAGTAAACTGACGCTAACACTAACATCAAGGCGATAAAAGATTTGATGTTAGCGAGAGGAAAGTGCCGAAAGGTTAATCAGCGTCAAAAAAATTCACGTTCGCCAGTCCCTCTCTACGTTTCATCCTCTAGAGGCAAAAAGAGCCTATAAATACACCTCTAATGAAAAAAAGGAAAATAAAAACAATGGAATGCTGAATGGAGCAGCCAGCGCCAAGTTCAGTGCAGGTCAACAACCCCACCAAACCCCCCGATAGCCAGGATGACCTGCCAGAGTCCATGGGGAAGAAGAAAAGCTGAATCAGGGCATCATTTATGAAAAAGAGGTGCATCGCTGGGGAAAAACAGTGATGCAGCACTTTGCATTGTCCCATCCTTACGACACCATGGCAGACGATGGCTGGAAGTGTGAACAGTTTCCGGGTCCTGAAGGCCTCGCTTGGCCTGCGTCTGAGACCCAGAGTGGGAGGTGGTGGTGGTGCTGTGGAGTCACTGCTGCCTGATGGTGGAGGCAGGCTATGTCGGACCCAAGCCTGTGGGCTTTGGCAGAAGACATTGAGGCATTAGCAAATGCCCTTACCTGGTGGCAAAGTCTGGCAGGTCGCATTGAGACACATTGCTAACCTGTGTGAGAAGACCACCTGGCGCCCCTTGGAGCTGTGAACGGTAGAGGCGATCATGCACACCAACTTAGGGAGGTCTGCATTGCATAGCATGTGCCACCACTACACCGGGGTGCACGGAGGAGATTGCCAATGGTGGTCCGTGCTTGGATGCTGTGGAGGGTGAGGCCCCTGAGCTGCACCGAACTTGTGTGGCGGGGGCTTTACGACTTCACACCTAAGGAGGCCCTGTTGCATCACCTGCATTGGGAGGTTCCCCAGCAGACTTGGCAGTAACCGCTGTAGCCAGGCTTGTGAAATCTCACCTGGCTGAGGCTCCCACCATGCCCTGGGCAATCCCTGCGCTGCGGCTGACCTACATCACCGAGGGCACCGCACAAGATTGGTGGGGGATTCCACTAACTTGGTCTAGTCGCTGATATCGGCTGTTGGTGGCGGTGGGTGTCAGGAGCACGGGCTCTGTTCATGCCCAGGCCATTGGGCGTGCAGCTTGATCTGCGATCACTCACTGGGGAACACAGAATCCAGTCGCCACTGTTAGATCGAAGGAGGTGACCGTATAGTGCTGGCTTTCCTCACTCCCTGGTTTTGAGCTCTTTGGTGTATCGGGGATTTCAATCAGTGCTGCCCGAACAAAGATTCCTGGCTAGCATACAACTGACTAGAGAAGAGGGGCTGGCTGGCCACAATGCACTGCAACGCATAGTGCCTGGGCATCTGGCGCAATGATGGCCCACCTGCAGACGGGGGTGTTGTCGACATTTGGCAGCTCCTCCTTGTCGGTGAGGCGAGCGACATGGACTCTGTACTCGCAGTTGGTACCTCCGTCGAATGAACGGGCACTTCGTTTGAGGGCCGCATAGACAAACTCACAGTGTACTTCAACCAGGAGCACACAGATCATCTCTAGTTGACTTACAAGGCAAACAACACTGAGCAAGAACAAGTCAAAGTACCAAGAGTATCCTGAGTCCATCGTTGGAGGTGTAGCAGCTAATGGCACATGTGAAGTCACTGGAAAGAAAAGCAGAGGATGTGGAGGGCCGCTCCCAGCATAACAAAGTGAGGGTCTTGGGTCTCTCTGAGGAGGCACACAAGCTGGGGGAGGTGAAAGTGGATAACACCACAGTTATTTTCTTCCCTGACTAGGCCACGGAAGCAGAGACAGAGGGGCTCATCTCTAGGGGTTAAGCAATGCCTCCAAGAGTTGGGCAAGAGTTGGGCATCAAATACTCCCTCCTCTACACGTAAAGTCTGTAAGTGATCTCAGATATTGAGATGCAAATAACTGATGCTACTGAACAAGTCTGGACCTGCCTGCAATCTACTGGTTGCCAGATGCTATGGACAGGGAGTGCAGGGTCTGCGGAACAAGCTGTCATTCGTGGACCCAGTTGTACTGGGAGACGTAGGAGGAGCAGGCGTCCTGGCCACAACTACAAGCCACCCCCCCAATCTGCAGCAGTTTATAAAAGAGAGGTGGAAGGTGCGGCATGCGTCGGTGATGATGCGCAAATGCACTCACAGACAGGATCCCAACACTTCCCCCGAACGCTCCCCCAGCGACGTCGGCTCCACTGCAACGTGGTCATCCGATGTGGAGTCCACGCAGCCCCGGGATGTGACTCCGTAGACGGCAGATAAACTAATTTCATGTTGACTGGTTGTGTGTGTGTCTCTTCTTCCATGGTTACAGACAGCTCCAGAATATCTCTTGCTTTCTACGGGTCCTGGTCTCCAGTTTCCTGTTGCTGAAGTTCTGGTGCAACGAGGACAGCACTTAGAGGGGATCAGGTCCAGTTTTTACCCAAAGGGAATGGAGCAGTTGTTCAGGTGAGCATGTCAGGGGTGGTGATGGTGGTCTCCTTGATGCTCTGAGCTGCAATGGCAGGGGGTCCATGGCATTGTTGATCTTGCCAAGAACAAATTGTGGGAGTTCTTCTATTATCGGCACTCTTGCAATGCTGTGACATCACTTGTTTGATATTTAGGTGGCGCAATGTGCAACAGCATGTTTACATGACTTTTCATGGACTTCTAAATATTGGCCCCTTTCACGCATTAAACAGAGTGAAAGAGGCATTCAATGGGTGTTGCTGTGGGTGTTCCCATGCCAAACCAATGGAACCTGAAGCATTCCCAGGTTTATGAGAAAACGTAAACCTTCGGAATGTGTCACAATTTAACACAACCCCAAGGGTGGCGTTTGGGAGGTGCTACGAGGATAAATGTTTTACTTCTCTTCGTTTTTACTCTTGTTCTACGTGTACAGCAGCACACATAGACTACCCCATATTGATAGGGTTTGTGCAGGTAGGTGTCCCTTCCTACACATCACAAATCAACTCCGCAACACAGTCAACCTTGCACCATGGCGCAAGGGTGTCTGCATTGGTGCATGGCATCCATTGTGTGACAATGTAGGGGAAAAAGACAGGGGGGCTTATTCATGAGCCCCTTCCAATAGTTTAATGCCATCAGGGAGTAATTTTCTTAACATACTTGTGACGTGAATTTTGCACCATGTTGCGCCGTATTTACAAAGTGATGCATCTAGGCATCTGTGAGACCTTGTAAAGACCTGTGTCACACTATACCTGCATCAGGTTTGATGTATGTAGCGTGGGCGTTCCCATGCAACAAAGCCTTGTAGAAGTGGTGCAGTGAAATCTATCAGATATCACTGCGGTACTTCTAGGACATCACTGCGTCAAAACCTTACGCCTGCCTCATGGCAGGCTTACGGGTGACGTAATGCCATATGGATAGGCTAGCCCTATGCATTCCTGGAGTTGCATCATGCTTGCAACACAACTGCAGCAATGTGTGACTTTTGCGCCGACATATACGCCAGGATTCCAGACGTATCTGTCATTGATTGCGACATGGAGCGCCATTTAGTAAATACGGCACAGCGATGGTGTCCCAAGGAGTGACTCTGTGTACCTCCAACAAAATTCATCAATATGTGTACAGGCCCTTTGATGCCCCACTTTGCCCCCTGCCCCCCGAATCATGTGTGTGGCCCAGCCCCCTTTAATACCTATGAGTTTCCTTGCCTCTCCTCCTGTACCCTTTTCCTTTGCATTCCCTATGTGTGACTACACCCTCCCTACAGCCTCTTTCTTTTTCCCTACCCCAATCCTACCGGCTCTGTGTGCCTCTCTGCCCCTTCTCTCTGAGTGCCAGCCATCAGCATTGCGACCCCAGGGTGTCGCCATACGGATGCTGACCCTATGTGGGACCCTTCCCCCCATCCTCTATGTGTTTCACTTTCACTTGCCTCTTCAGCCTCTTTGTGTGTATATACCCCATATGGCCTGAAGCTCCACTGCCTACTCTATCTCCCTGCAGGCCTAGTGTGCCTTCCTTGTCTGCCACTGCAGCCCCTCTTAGCGTCTTTCCACACTACCTACAGATCTTATGTGAATGTCCTGCCTGCCCTGCATGTGCTTTGTGTGCCCACACCTCTCTCTAAACCCTCTGTGGGATCCCTCCTGTCCCTCAGCCCCTCTGTGAGCCTTAACACTCCAGTCTGCCTACGTCCTCCCCTATCTGATGTCCTGCAGTCCCTCTGCCACCCAAAACTACTTTATCTGTACCCTACGCACCCATTCAATGTACCCCTACCATCCGATGGAATACACAAATGCAATGGGGGAATTCTTGAATTAATGTTGCCCACTGGTAAGGACTTGTGTCACATTGCAATGCATCACTTTTTGCTCATGATGGCACTTCAGACAAGAACCAGCCATTTGCAAATCAGACAAGAGCAGACCAGCAGGTCCCCTCTGAACTGGAACACAAGAAAGCCCAGACAAGTTCTGGCCTTCTTTGGCCTCTTCAGTAGGGTGCAGCTTGGTTCCAGGGGTACAGGAAGCTCTGGACCCATGTGTGAGCACCTTTTCTGCATGTGAGGAGGGTTATCATTAAACCATCATAATGGTTGGTGTAAGACAAAGGGGATATGTCAGCCTATACCCCTCCAACCTTGGTGAGGTCAGGGAGGGTGAAAGTATTTACCTCAATCCCAGCTTGGTGGGTTGAAATGAACACCCCTTCTCTATTTGGCAAGCCAAAGAGTTGTCGGAACACACACTAGGAAGATGTATTGCCTTCACATCTTTCAGTGGTGGAAGGTCATTGGCTGCATTTTCTCACCCCGACGGTTGGAAATGGCCCTTTTTGCAGGGTTATCCCCAAACTTTTTGCTTCTTCCTCCTTTATTTTTTCTGACCTGTGGTTGTTGGCAATAGGACTCTGGGCACTTTACCACTGCTGATCAGTGCTAAAGTGCATATGTTCTCTTTGTAAATTGTTATTGTAATTGGTTATCCATGATTGGCATATTTGTATCACCAAGAAGTCCCTAGTAAAGTGCACTGAGTGTGCCAGGGCTGGTAAATAAAATGTTACTAGTGGGCCTGCAGCACTGATTGTGCCACCCACATGAGTAGCCCTAAAATGGTGTCTTAGGCATGCCAACGCAGTGCCTGTGTGCAGTTTGTGAACTGCCATGTCAACCTGGCCAGTGTCCCCACTGACCAGGCCTAACCCTTCCCTTTCTGTATACATTGGACACCCCTATGGAAGGCCCAAGGTACCCCCCTGGGCAGGGTGAATTGTTTGTGAAAGGTAGAGCATGTGCTAGTGCAGGTGACATGCTCTAGTAGTGAATTACAGCCATTTTCATTTTTCACTATTGTAAGGCTATCTTGTCCATAGGCTATAATTTGGAATGCTGTGTACAGTGGTTACCTGCATATCTTCCCGTAAGAGCAAGATAGGACATAAAAGTCTGGTATCCCTGAACTCAGAATTTAATAACACATCTTTTAGGAAAGGTGTTTTTAAATCCTGTGTTTGAGAACAGCACTTTTTAGAAAGTGGTTGTTCTCTTGTCTAACCTTTCTGTTTGCGAATTGACTGTCTGGTTTGTGAGTGGCAAAGGCTGGGTGGCTCCCAGAGGCTGAGTGGGTCATCCCTGGACTGAATAGCACTATCTGCATCTAAAGTGGTGGGAGGGGGTAGCACCTGGGCCTGAATAGGGCTGTGCCTCCCTTCCACAATGCTGGCTCTACCTGCTGCTGGGTGGCTGACGACCCTGCCCCTCTGTCTGAAAGGAAAGGAGAGGCCCGGAAAACAAAGTGCTCAAGGAACACCCAGAACTGGTTCAGACTGGGCTCAGAGCCCTTCTGCACAAAGGGAACAAAGACTGTTAGGGGTATAAGTATAGGACCTTAAGACTACAGAAAATGAGACCATCCTGGAATCAAGAAGGAATCTCAGCCAAGGAGAAAGCTGGAAGACTGAAGAGGAAGGACTGTCCTGCTGTGTGTTTGTGGGCTGACCTGCAGTTGCTTTGCTGCCAAGGAGAGGGGAAGGACTTTGCTTTGTGCTGTGTCCTCTTGCTTGAAGAGATCTCCAAGGGCCTGAGTAGAAATGGCTCCCTGTTAAGAAGTCCCAGGAACAAAAGGACTTCACCCCTAGCTTTCCCCTGAACTCTACTGAGAGGGTTCTGTCCTTCCTAGAGTGCTTGGGCCAGTTGTGGTGCCTCTGGAAGTTGTACCTGTTGTTTGGGAAGCTGGACAAGAAGAAACTAAGTCTATCTGCAAAGTTTCACGCATCGCTCGCTTGCGGAGCGCATTCCCGTCAGTGCGAAGAAATTCCCGCTGCCGTGAAGATCGAGATTGTCGCAGCGCCTTTTGCCGCTGCAAGGACCGTACGCATCCTTCACTTGCGGAACGTATTGCTCTGGTGCGGGAAGAGTAACATCACTGCAAATATCGTCGCAGAGCCTGTCATCACTGGGTGAGATTGCCACACAGCTTGCTTGCGGGCCGCATCACGTCGCTGCGAGAGTCGTCGCAGAGCCATTGCATCGAGGGGCCGCGAGAGGAGAAGATTGACGCTGCGCTGCGAATCGCCACCGTCCCGAAGATCGCCGCATCGTACCTTTGCGAGACGCTTCCTACGAAACCTGCGCCCCGGAATCCATTCAAGGTATGTCATCCCTCCCCATACAGACCGGAGTCATCGCAACACGCGCGCTGCATCCAGCGGGGTTGTCGCATCGCCTCCCCCGGGTCTCAGGAGTGACGCATTGCTTGTTTTTCAACACTGCAGCTTTCACTTGGAACTTTTGTCGCATCTAAAGGTACTTTTGGCTAAAACGTGGCACAACTGTGGATTATTTTAACGCAACCTTAAGAACTCTTTTGAAACCATATTCTGTGTATGTTAGATTTTTGTCATTTTGGTCTTGTTTAGTTTAGATTGAATACGTTTATTTTTCTGAACTGGTGTGGAGTCCATTTGTGGTGTTTTCACTATGTTACTGTGAGTGTTGGTACAAATACTTTACACATTGCCTTTGATAGGCCTGTCTGTTCGTGCCAAGCCACCAAGGGGGTGAGCAGGGGTTATCTAAAGAGTGTATCCCCCTTACCCTGACTAGAGACCAGGGTCCCTATTTGTCACAAGTACCTACCTGTGCCAACTAGAGACCCTGAAATCTAACACCGACTCTTAGCTGGATTGTGACCTGTACTTTGTGACTAGTAAATAGAACATCTGGCCTTTAGTAAATTGTTCAAAGTATAGTGATCCCTGCGCACTGAGCAAAATGTTTGGCCATGCCCTCTGGCCAACCTCCACAGCCTGCTGTGCATGGCATTTGGACATTAACAGTAGTATCTGTTATTCCTAGCAACACCAATGCTTCTGACGCTCTAATTTTTCAAGTGAGTAAACCTCTTATTGTCTAAACCCCACAAGAACTAAAACATGGATGAACACATGCACTGTTATACCTCTCCCACAGAAAGCACCTGTAAACAGATGGCCAGAGTTCTGTGGTATCATGTGGAATCCGCATTTGCTGTTGCTGTGTCCAGTATGATCCCTTGTGGCCCCTCTGCTTTTGTTTTCACAACGTCACTCTGAATTTGTTGAGTTGTCCACTACGCACATGAATTTCAACGCCAGACTCCTATTTTAGAACTATGATAATTGCTCCTAAAAAACGTAAGCACTTGAAATAATGTAGTAACCTGGAAAATAGATTGTCTTGAAAATCAAAATGGGAAAATATTTTGAAAATGTAGCTAATTTCAAAGGCATGTTCTCAAAGAAAACCCAAGCACTCAAACAGTATTACAAATTAGTATATCGTCCAAACGTTAAGGACTTGGTCTAAAAAACAAAAAGTATAGTTTATTGTCTGCATAGGAACTTATGGCCTTCGGTACAGACAAAAATTCACAATTTCTTTCTTCATAAACAGCCAACACGTGTTTTGCAACACTGACTTTTTCAAGGCTCAGATGAGTCAATAAGAAAGTAATTAATCTACTTTGGTAAGTATGAGATGCAGCGCCCCTAAAAAGTGGTATTTCACACATTGTGATGTCGCAACACATGGCAATTAATTCGACCATGGCGGGCTGCTCAAATAGTTTGAAAAAGTAGTCATCAGTCTGCTCAAACGGTTACGGAAAGTAGTGAGTAATCACGAGTAATCACCAGTTTCAAGTAGTTGTAGAATAGACTCACTGTTCTTAATGAAGTGATATCAAAATATGAGTACTATGTATATTGAACATGAAGGAGTCCATAATAAGCTCCAATCTACACATGGTTCTATCCCAGTCTATTTCAAAAGCCTTTTTTATCATTTCAAAGGCAGTCAACGAGTTAGGCAAGTGAGAATCTAATCTACCAATCCCTTGTGTCACAGGAATATTTGGCCTGGAATTCAGTCAGCAGAGCCCTTGCTAACAGCCTCAAAAGGACTTGAAGAACTAACTGTGGCAGTGTGATGATCATGCTTTTCAGAAGTAAAATAGACCCTTATACATTCCAATAGAAGCACGTCCTGGAAAGCGGAATGATACATTTAATAGACAAGAGCATGTGCTCCTTAGGTTGTAGCCAAAGCCCCTTTATATACATTTTAAAGACTTTGTAACAATAAGTCGACAGTCAGCTGTACTATCAAGTGAGACCTAAAAAAGAAAGAGACACTGCCTGAGATCTCAATACCAAATTGGCGGTAGGGACATTAGGGTGATTTGCAAATCAGCAAAATGTATTTTCCTTCCATGGTCACTGACAACAGATTCTCTTCATCTTGTTGCTAAAAAGATGAAAATTGAGGCTATTAAATTATTCAACTCAATCCAAACGACCTATATAATGAAAACAAACAGTACCTTACTTGCTGAACTTCTTTCCTGATTGATTTTGATAGAGTGAAGTTTTTCTTCATTATGCTCTTGATTGCCACAGTTCTTCCATCACTGCAAATAAAATGATGGAAAACATTTCTTGCAGAGTGTGTGTTACACAGCGCAATATAGCATAGCGTAGCATAACATAACATAACATAACATAACGTAAAATAACATGTTTACAAATTTCCATCGGATGAACATGACACTCAAGTGGTCCCACACTCAGTGGCGGCTGCTTGGGCATTAAAGTGGTAAGGCAGTGCGGGGGAGGCAGCAGAGGGGGGCAACACGGGGAGGCTGCACCGGGAAAAGAATATAAAAATGCTTACCTGCATCGCCGGTGCTCTTCTGGCCTCTGCTCATTACCTACCGGCTTACAACAGGCTCCCCTATGACAATCCAGATGCTGGTCTCATGCTGGCATTACCCAGAAGAAGAGCTGCGCCGTGACTGGTGTGAGTGTCCTAGTTAGGCACTCACTAAGGGACTACGACCCTGTGCTTGCTCTCCACCCAGCTGTACAGCATAGCTCGGATGGAGAGATCGAAGTGCTCATGATGGCCTTAGACAGCCGGCCAAACTGTCTTGCACACTTGAAGCAGTGCCACATCTCCTCATGCTTCCTGCAGCTGTGTTGTGTCAGAATGGATAGCCAGTCCGCCATTAGCTGCGGGAAGTGAGAAAGGAAAAATAGAATAATAATAACCTTTGTTATTATCATTTTAATTTTCATTTTTTGCTGCTGAAAAGCAGTGGGGCGACGCTCCTGCGCCTTATTGGAGGAGCCGCCGCTGAGTCCGCACTGCAGTAGGTACCTTAAACGAACATGGAGAAACTCGCAATCCCTGGTCTCCTCAAACAGCTGGGAAAGTTGAGACTACGCCATGAAACACCTTGCTAATCACTGCTTCACCGATGCTGTCCCTGTGACAAGGCACGGACCGTACTGAATCAGATCAGAATTCTGACTATTCATTACATTGTTTTCAAGAGGTAAAGGTGTCTGCTAGGAAGCACATCGGTTAATATAACCTGACATTTTACTCAGGAAAAGTGTAAACACTAGTCAAGGAGCTAGGAAATACTACCAAATCACACTGGGTTGTTCAATACGAGCAGGGCAAATGGGTCATGCATCTAGTGCATCAAGGGTTATGTTGTATCTAATATTGAAAATGTTTTTCCCATTCCTGCTTTCCCCATTCCTCCGTTGCCTCGTGGCTGCTTCCCTTCCTGGATGTGCAGTGGCCAGAGTGGATGACTCTGGAGTGCAGGGCTCACAGTTTGATCCCTGATGAGGCAGCAGCCCAGCTTAGCTCAGCATCATGTAACTCTGGGCAATAGTTCACTTAAGCCCCCCAATGCCTCCACTGCCTGGATACCTTTAGGGGTGATAAGTCATGCTTTACAAATCATTATTATAATTATGTAATGCCCCTGTCATCTGATCATTCCAAATATCACTGTGGTACCACTGAGCTGATTGGAAGTTGTGGTGGAGTAAATAAGCGGTTAGAAGATTTTTAATAGCGTGGTCTCACTTTATTACATTGGCGGCGATTGCTGTGTGCAAAGAGCAACACCACCCCTAAAGTGTGCCCAGTCACAAGCCTGACTGCTGCGTGGCAAGTACAGAGACTTTACATCCAATTTATGATACAACCCCCATCTTGACAGGCATTATCCACAACAGTTGCACTGAGTGACCTTATCCACATTAAGTCACAAATATTGGCACTGCAGAACAATACCATTGACTTAATTTATTAAGATCTCATCTTCCTTCAGTATAAGTCTATCACAGCAGCCCGGCCACTTTGAGGCATTTACACTACCTACCTCTTTCATAGGGCAAGCTACCCGCCACACAACTACATCTCTGCGCACTTAATTCATTCCTTACCTGCTACGACTTATCAGAGAAGATACATTTCCCAACTCCATTGCCAAGTATTGGAAAGTTAGACTAGAACTGAGTGATTTCGGACAATTCTCCGGTCGAGGAGAAAAAAGAATCCTTCCTCGTGGAATAAGAAAGAAAACAATTGACCAATCTCACGAGGGCTATCTTGGGCATAATCTCACAAAGGAATAGAGGTAGGTCAGACTACTGGTGACCCAATATGGACTCTATGATAGAGAATGTGGTGAAGGGTTGTGTGGACTGTGCCAACAGTGACAAAACTGTCAAAAAAAGTGTGCCCCCTTTGTCACCAGTTAAGATCCCATGTAGACCATGGACAAAACTGGCACTGGATGTTATCGGCCCACTAAAGTTTAGGTTCTTTACAGGAAGGTTTATATTGGTTTTAGTTGATGATCACACATGTTGAATAGTTACCAAATGTGCCACCAACATCACCACACACTCTTTGATCAATTTCTTGAGAAGTATATTTTGCGATGAAGGCATATCGGCGACCCTCATTACAGACAATAGGGTGCAGTTCAATTCTCACCAGATGCAATAGTTTTTCAACTAAATGCCTATAAAACATCTCGGAAAGGCACTATATTGCCCAAGAGCGAATGGGCTGGTTGAACGTGTTAATTGGTTATTAAAAAATAAGTGCTCACCAAGAAAGATACAAGATGAGATATGATCATCTAAAATGTGTCAACAATACTAATTTTTGGGAAACTAACTTTACCACGCAGCCAGAGCCAGGTAGTGCCTTTACAATGCAATCAATAAACAAATGCATAACCACGCAAGTATTCACAATGACTTGCTTTAGACTTGCTGGACTGGTGTTGGACTTTAAGTTGAACACTTTCCCTACTGTTGCGCAAACTGAAGTAGGAATAGTAAATTATACTATTCCGAAGTACTTCACTTTCCTAAGGAAAGTCATTGTAACTACTTGCGTGGTAAAGGAAGGCATGAAAACGACACATTTGTTGTATTGACTGTGTGGTAAATGCATGCGTAGCTCCATCATACAACCCTAATTTTTCAGAATGGGTAAAGTTGAAATTGCCAGACAAGAGATTTGTGGAAGGAAGCAAGTTTTCCCATCCAGTGAAAATTAAAAGTGGTGGTAGAAATGTCATTACTCTAGAAAATGGACAAACATGGGGAGTAGATACGATTTCTAGGTGTTCCACCAGTTACCGCCCTTTATTACCCAAACAAGTTCCTGTGGCACCAGATGACAGGGTACAGATTGGGAATCTATTGAGGAAAATACGTTGGGACCTAGTGGCACATGGATTTTGTGATAATTGATTGATTTACTATCTTCCTCCTTACCATTTTTCTCTTTACTGCATCTGCATGCAGTAATTCCATTATTACTGTTAACTCATTGAACCTTGTTGGTATATGCCATTATATAACTGTTTGATATGTATATTGGTTATGGACTAAGTTATTTTGTTTCAGTTCCTTCGAAAATGAGATGTGTTATATCCTAGTTTTCTAAAATGCATTTCCCCATACTGCTTTTCCCCTTCCTCCCTTACCCCTTGGTTGCTTCCCTTCCCTGATGATGTAATGCCCCTGCCAACTGAAGATTCCAACTGTCACTTAGGTGCCACTCAGCTGGCAGGAAGTTGTGGTGGTAAAAATAAATGACTAGAAAGTTTCTACTGGAGTGGTTTCACTTTATTACAACAGGTTGCAATTCATGAAGAGACACCATATCCTTTCAGATGCAGTGGGATACTGGTTGGAATTGGGAAATCTGGTTCATCTGTATCTCCATAAATAAATACGCATACATGTCATGAGGACTTTATGGCGGTTTTGCACCATATTACCTAATGCAAAGGTGACTGACTAGACTAAATCTAACTTAGAAGTCTGCTGTAAAACAGCACTGTGTATCATAATAAGCAACACAGCAATACTATAGTGCACACATAATGTAATATGAGTGGAGAAGTGTGGCTCACTGGTTATAGGAGGCAAACCCTGAAGCAGAGGTCAGACCCGGCACCAGGGTTCAATTCCAGACGCGGCAGGGTCTTGAGCCCAAATGTCCACGGACTCGATAATTCTCGCTTCGGTGCCCACTCGAATCATGGGTTCACACTCTGCAACTCTGGGCAATAGCTTGCTTAATCTCCACTATGGCCCCCCCCCCGCGGTGGGATGCCTGGCTTTCACCTTGGGGATGCCCAGTACAGGTTATCTCACAGGGAAAAAAGCCAGGACGGGTTCCCAAAGCAATCGCTTTGAGACCTTGCGGTGAAAAGGCGCTATATAAGAACCTTTGACATGACATGACATACATAGGCCCTCATTACAAGTTATGTACCATTGGGTGAGGCACTTACCATATCTGGTAAATATCATTACTGGTATCACAGGTGAGGTATGTACCTCCTATTCTGAGTTTTCAATTTGAAAGTGAAGCATAACATGCAAAATCATTTTTTAACAGACCTTATTCCATATGTTTTATCTTTTTCCAGGTCTTCGCACCCAATAAATGTCAACAGGTTTGACCTGCAGAAATCTATCTGGGAAAAACTATGAGGTGTTATAATATTATAATACACAATTTCCTAGATTGTATGAGCGAACATTTCAATTCTATAAAGAACACGGAGGCGAGGATTACGCTGTCTTTTTTTGTTTTATTTTCAAACAGCAGCCATACGTTCATAACATTTATAAAGCTACCTTTCCCATGAACCTTAGGGAAAGAAAGAAAAAACAGCAAACAAAGCTTATCAATTGGTAGCTCAGATCAGGGTACACAGCCATTCCTCCCTCTCTACTATATCTCTTCTTCATGTGACGTTAAGCACCTCAAACCTATCTGGGTATTCATGCTTAAAAGATTCAGTACCTATGAAAACAAAATATATATTAAAGGAGGAATTATACGCCATAAGTTTGCTCTTATGCATGAGAAAAACATTACAATTTACCGCCTATGGTAAAGGTTACATTGTCCCATAACAAACAAACAAAATGAATAATTGGCCGTATGGTAAAACATCCAATACTTAAACTTTTACTCACCGATATGAGGTCATGTATACTGAACAAACCTTTGCATATCCTTGAAGGGGGGGGGGACACAAAACACTGCTTTACACACTATGGTTAGCCTGGCAGACAGAACTGGGTTAAAAGGGATCCTTGTGCACTTCATAGAGACCTTTTGAAGTCACCTCCAACACGCGCTTTGCGGTATAAGTACTGGGTCTCTGACCCCTTAAAATCAGACACTTCTGGATTTTGAACTGAACCAGTCAGAAGGAGTGGTATGCTGCTTAAATGACTTATCTTGTATGCTTTTCTGGAAGGACTGCTTTTGTGCTTGTTGCCCTGCTGCCTGCTGCTCCCTGACTCTACAGGAAGGACTCTGCCTTCCCTCCAACTGATCTCCAAGGGCTTGCTGGCTTGCGTCCTATTTTCTGAAATCTCAGGGACATAGAAGGCATCCTACATTTTTGCTGGTGCTTCTGGACCTTCTGTGAGTCCTACCCTTGCCTAGGATACCCCCTTCATGTTCTGGATCTCAGAAGTGGGTTCTTGTAGCTTTTTCCACTTTGACGTCACCACAGTGGAACCGACGCATCGCCTTCAATGCTGAAGCAGCAGGCACTTGATGACAACGATTTTACAACTGACACGGCTTGACATTGACGCAGTGCCTACATTGCAAAGGGGTTCAACACCAAAGCTCCCATTGATGGAGCGGAAGGGCTCCGATGCTTTCTGATTTCCAAGGTTCAGCAACACGCCTCCTGGCCTCCTTGCCTCGAGCCTTCAGCATCGACACTTTGCTACATTCAAGGTATTTTGTTTGCAGGACCTGCCTGAGACCTGTAGCCGGCCTTCCCTCGATCGCGGTCAGCCTGAACTTTGGATTTACCCTGGTCTACGTGACCTCAAATAACCTTTTTCACGCTTTTGACTTCTAAGCACTGCTTTTGCATTTATTCTTTAGAAATACATATCTCAACTTCTACTGGTTCGATTTTGTCTTAAGTTTGTCTTAAGATTGTCTTCAGTCTGTCTTAAGTTTATCTTAAGTTTGTCTTAAGTCTGTCTTAAGTCTGTCTTAAGTCTGTCTTAAGACTGTCCTAAGTTTGTCTGAAGTCTGTCTTAAGTCTGTCTTAAGTCTGTCTTAGATGGCATTTAGTAGTAGTAAAGTTAGGATTTTGTCTTAAGTTTGACTTAAGACAGACTTAAGCCAGAATTAGGACAGACTTAAGACAGGCTTAAGGCAAAATCCTAACTCTACTACTACTAAATCTCTTCAATGAATACCAAAATTAGTAAGTTTCGGATTTTGTCTTAAGTTAGTTCTGTGAATCGGGTCCATTGTTTTACTGTATGTGTTTGTGTTGTACAAATACTTTACACATTACCTTTGTAGATAAGCCTGACTGCTCTGTTCCAAGCTACCAGTTGGCGAGCACATGCTATCTTATTGTGTATCTAGCTTACCCTGACTATAATAGTTGTTCCTGCTTGGCCTGGATGCATACCTCAGCCACCAGAAATCCTATTTCTAACAGTGGTCTTCTCCCAATAGCATGTGCTCACTCCCTAAAACATGGTTGGCCTACACCTGATTGGCATATTCAATTTACTTATAAGTTCCTAATAAATTGGTATCCTATATTCCCCGAGCTGATAAAATTAAATTCGATTAGTGGCCTTGCAGCACTTATTGTGCCACCCATGTAAATAGCCCTTTAAAACATGTCTCAGGCCTGCCATTGCAGCCTGTGTGCAGTTTTAAACTGCCAATTTGAATTGGCAAAACAAACCTTTAGCCAAACCTCAAATTCCTTTTTATATATATAAGTCACCCCTAAATCCTCAAGAGCAGGTGCATTATATTTAAAAAGTTGCACATGTATTTTATAGTTTTACTCCTGTTGCCCGTGCCCTTTTCCCCCTCCACCGCACTCCAGTTGTCTGTGGATTCTCACCCCCCCCCCACCACCAATCTCCCGCTGTCCGTGCCTTCTCGCCCCCTGCCCGCACTCCCATTTGCAATGCAATAGGTCTTGCGTAAATGCGAGTCCCATTGCATTTCAAATGCTTGTTCTTAACTGCTTAACCGCGGTGGCAATTCCGCTGTGGTGCGGCGGTTTGATTAGGTGTCAGCCAATGGAAATGCGCAGCACTATGAAGGTAGTGCTCGAGACACCCGTTGGCAGACGGGCACATGGAAAGGGTTAAAAGTCAATGCCCCTTTGCGGAATCTGGAGCAGACGGATCGCGTGGAGCATTAGGCTTTCGATATGTGTTGTTTTTCTTTGAAAATCTCAGTCATAAGTTCATCAAGCAGCACGAGGGGCATCAATCTGCGAGACTGGAAAGTTGTATTTTTCTTCTGCGCTCTGAGATTTATTTCTCATTATTTTGACCCCGCTGTCCTTTATTTAATTATTTTGAAAGCTTTGTGATCTTTTTCCCAATAATTACAGCAAAAGGCACAATCATATATTTTAATAAAACAAAAGGAACATTAATTACAGCGTGTTTTAATAATCTAGAAACACAACATTTTATTACGCTATTAGCATTGTAAATGACACTGCCTTTTATTTATGTTTTAAAAACCAAAACATAAATAAAAGGCATTGTCATTTACTATGCCAATAGCAAATAGGTTCGAGTCTCGGTAATGACGCCAAAACCTCCTGTGATTTTGGGCAAATCACTTAATCTCCCCATGCCTAAAATGAATCTGTGTCCCCATGTAACGTAACTGGTGCTATGTAAAGTGCTCTGATACCCGATTCGGTTCGGGTCTCGTTCGCGCTATATAAAACTCTGCAAAAAAAAACACAAAAAAAACCATTTGCGATACCTATTGCATTGCAAATGCTTGTTTCTTTTTGCTGCTACAATAAGATATTAGAATGCCTTTTGTTTAAGGGAGTAAAGCATGCATTATTTTCCAATTGAAACCTTTCATGGCAAACCCGATGAGACGCTATTTGTTAGGGTCGTCCTAGTGAGCCGAACATTTGGAAAGTGTTGTAAATAAATGTTATTAGGGCTTTTGGAGATGTACTCTAGCATCTTAGCAAAAACAGGCTTTGCTAAACCAATAGGTTTCGTCCATGCGAGATCTGTTGGCTTTGTCAATGTTTTTTAGACAAGTTGCAGAGCAGAGCTGGGTATTGTGCAACATGGCTTCAAGTAAAGAAAAAAAGCACTCTGACAAGGTAAGCGTTGGCTGCGTCATAGCATTTTTTGTTAACTTTCAGCCATAATTCAACTTTCCTGGAAAACCAATGACGAATCTAAATAGCTCTATTTTATGTGAGAGCTTTTGGGCTTTGGTATTGTTTTTATTTTGACGTATCAGATGGTTAGTGAGGGCAAGGGAAGCCAGGGTGGGAGGGCCCAGCAAGATAATGGATAGGAAAGATGGATGACGATAAGAGGAGGCACAGAGACAACAGACATTAGGATGAGGCTTTTAACATCTTAAGTGCAGGTGTTGGCCAATGGCCGATACCCGCACTCACTTCCCAGTGCGTCTGTTGACCATTGGCTGACGCAGGGGAGGGCTTTGCACCAAAGTATTCCTTTGTTTTATTTTTAGCTCAGACTGCTCGGGAAGAGGTTCTGAGCAGCCCAAATCTTTTTGTTCTTACTGCAATGATGATCAGTGAACAGGGCACTCTGACGTTATTTCAGTAAATTAAAAGTAAAATTAGCTGATGGGCTTGTTTTATTTTCACTGCATCAGTGCTCAGGGGAACTATATCAGCCGCCTGAGCACTGATTACTTTGGGAGCAGTAACGTTGGAAAGGTAAGGCTGTCTGCTTTCCAATGGCATCCCTGGCACAATGGATCCGTGCTTGGGCATCACCACAGAAGATCGATCTCCCAGGCAGGGATCCACCCATTAGGCACCACGGACAAAAGGGAGTGCTTCATTAGGAAAGGGCTTGTGCTGCCTCACCACCCCTAAAAATATCAATCTTTCCGTCCCTACCGGAGGTAGAATGGGGCGATTACTCCAAATCTGCCACTGGGGGGGGGGGGTTGGCAGAAAGGCCAATAGACACCAGGTAAACTAAAATAAAATACAGGGATGGGCCTGTCCACCATGGGCACGACTGTGCCCCCACTGCCAAAATGATGCAGGCAGTCACCACGTTCTCTAGGGGACAGATGGGGGTCTTTACCCCCATAGATTTTTCCCCCCAACTCAGGGTCTGGTTGGGGAATTTGCCACCAATCTGCCCGGGGGGGGGGGGATACAAATTTCCCCAGACACCATCAGCTGCCACCCTGAGCATGATCCATGGTCACCCCACCACAGGGCTCCATAGACTTTCCCAACAACCCTGCTGGATGGATAAGTGTACTCACCCCCAATCTGCCCACTAGACACCAATGATTTAAAAATGGTGCCAATACAAACAAAAGGATGGAGCTGACCTAATAGAGGTAATAATGTATTTCTACCTCCCTAGAGGCAGATAAGAGACTTATTCCAATTGGGGAGATTGCCCAAAGTCTGCCCGGGGAAAGAGGGGTAGAAAGCCCAATAGACACCATGAATTTCACATTGGGGCAAAAGAATGGTGTGCGGGCATTGCACTCTGTCATTGTCCATAATCCTACCCAAAAGGAACAAACCAAATTTGTTACCCCCAGGTGCAGTCAGGGGCTTTACCCACAATTTGCCCCTGAGGGAGCAATCAATCAATCAATCAATACACTTGTAGAGTGCGCTACTCACCCGTGAGGGTCACAAGGCACGGGGGGGGGGGGGGAATGCCGCTACTGCTCGAAAAGCCAGGTCTTGAGGTGTATCCTGAATGTGAGGTGGTCCTAGGTCAGACGTAGGTGGGCGGGGAGGGAGTTCCACGCCTTGGCCGCCAGGTAGGAGAATGATCTTCCTCCGGCGGTGGTTCTGCGGATGGCGAGGGCGAGGCTGGCGGAGCAGAGTTTGCATGTTGGAGTGTAGAACGTGAGGCGGTTGTTGAGGTATTCGGGGCCTATGTTGTGGAGCGCTTTGTGTGCGTGGGTGAGGAGCCTCAACGTGATCCTTTTGCTGACGGGGAGCCAGTGCAGGTCTTTCAGGTGGGCTGAGATATGACTGTGGCTGGGGGATGTCGAGGATGAGTCATATGGATGCGTTCTGTAAGCGTTGGAGTCTTTTTTGGAGTTTGATTGTGGTTCCTGCGTATTGGGCATTTCCGTAGTCTAGTCGGCTGGTGACGAGGGCCTGGGTCACCGTCTTTCTAGTTCCGGTAGGGATCCAACGGAAGATCTTACGGAGCATGCGTAGGGTGTTGAAGCATGAAGATGAGATGGCGTTGACTTGCTTGGTCATCGTGAGAGAGGAATCCAGGATGAATCCCAGGTTGCGTGCGTGGTCAGTGGGTGTCGGTGCAGTGCCCAGTTCTGTGGGCCACCAGGAGTCATCCCAGGTGGATGGGGATGGTCCGAGGATGAGGACCTCTGTCTTGTCTGAGTTCAGTTTCAGACGGCTGAGTTTCATCCATTCAGCGACGTTTTTCATTCCTTCCTGGAGGTTGAGTTTGGCGGTGGCTGGGTCTTTGGTGAGGGAGAGGATCAGCTGGGTGTCATCGACGTATGAGATGATGTTGGGGTTGTGTTTGTGTGCGATGGTGGCGAGGGGGCTCATGTAGATATTGAAGAGGGTTGGGCTGAGCGATGAGTCTTGGGGCACGCCGCAGATGATCTCGGTGGCCGGAAGCCCACTAGACACCAACCGCCTGATTCATCAAGCTAAATTGCACTCGCAAAGGGCAAGATTCTCAGAATCTTGCCTTTTGCGAGTGCAATTTTTGCATTTGGGATTCATCATCCCAAATGCAAAATTCGCTATTTAAGAATTCGCACATTTTCGAAGAATTGAATTTAAGGAATCTCTATTTGAGATTCCTTAAATGCAATTCATGAAGCATTTTAAAATTGTGAAATTGCAATTTTGGGCCGCTATTTACCGAGAGGTCAGACCTCTCGGTAAATAGCAAAAACTTAGAAAAATGCATTTAAATGCATTTTTCTAAGTTGCATGTTACACACACACATGTCCTTTGGACATGTGTGTGCGCAACACCAATGTAGATTACATTTCAGGGGTGCTACAGGGTGTCCTTTGGACACCCCTGCATCCTTGAAATCGCATCCTTATTTGCGATTAGCTAATTGCTACTCGCAAATAAAGAATAACTCCCCATGCAATCCTATGGGCCTGTAGGCCCATAGGAATGCATGGGGAGTTATTCCTTATTAGCGATTAGCAATTAGCTAATCGCAAATAAGGAACATGTAGGAATCGCAATATTTATTGCAATTCCTACATGAATCCCGTTTTGCAAGTCCTTAATAGCGATTCGTTATGAATCGCTATTAGGGGCTCGCAAAACGGTAGAATGATGAATCAGGCTGCAAGGACTTTAAAACAGTGCAAAAACTAACAAAAGAATAGGGTGGCCTACCCTGGCATCGAGCCATATCTCTGCCCCAATAGCGGTAATAGTGTAATTCTGCCAATCCTGGAAGCAGATAGGAGGCTTGTCCCAATTGGGGAGATAGCTCCAAATCTGCGACCTGTGGGTATTAAGGCCAGTGAACACCAGGAATTTTGTATTTGGGACAAAAGAAAAGGGTGCAGTTGTTGCACTTTGACATTAGACCATACTCCCACCACACAGATACAAACCAGTATTTTGGCCTCCCCGGAAGGCAGAGAGGGAGTTTAATTCCAATGTTCTCCTGGGCCAGAAAGCACACTGGATGCCTGGACTATTTAAAAATAAATAAAAAAATAAAGGGTGTGTCTGCCACAACAGTCACCACTCAAAAGTCTCTCTGATCCCCTGTAGACTAAACATCCTATCCTACTGGCAAGCGAGTGGACATTTGATTCTTTTGGGTGTTGTTTTTACATACGAGCAAGGAGAGTGGACCTAAATCCCAATATTGTCCCACTTGCCATGCTGAATATCTGCAATTTTTGGGCTTGGACAGGCCGCCACCTAGTGAAAACTACCAGCCCCAGACATTTCAGAAAACTAGACATCAAGGAGAGTCAAGGGTGTTATGCCTGGCATGGATTCCATGATGATGTCTTAGTCACAATGCTCTGCAAACCTCAAACTCTGCAGGAAATCATCACACATTTTCACTGCATTTCTGTTAAGTTAATGTCCGGAATACACTGGTGCCTGAGACAGTAAAGGATCAAACAAGGGTCAATGGAAGTCCCAGAGTGAAACTCCCTTTGACCTTAGTTTGGACCTTTTGTGTGGTGATCTCTTGCCCCTCCCATGTAAGTGAGGTACCAGTGTTGTTGGAAGACATGAGGAACTCTGAATGGTATGAAATTGGTGGATCCCCGCAGATTCCTGCACAAAAATGTGTGTTTTAGTTAAGGTTTGAGGTTTGCAAAGGCTTCTGGGTCAGAAAAACTGGTGAAAGCCATGCAAGTCACATGACCCTAAATTTCCCTCAGTGTACAATTTAAAAAAATGTACAGGTTTGTTTGGTTTCTCCGGTGCCAGCTGAGTTAGGGCCAAATTCCACATCCCCTACAATGTAAAAAAGGATACGTTTTCAGTGGAGATGCGGGTGGTTCACACAATTGAGTTAAAATTTTATTAGGAGGCTTGGGCAAATGTTGTTTAGAAGGAAGTTTCTGGCTCCCTGCAGATTCCAGAAGTTTCCCTCCCAGAAATGTGAGGCAAATGTGTTTCTAGTGAAGGTTTGAGGTTTGCTAAGGCTTCTGGGTTAGGAAACCTGGGGAGAACCATGCTA
The DNA here is from genome assembly GCF_964261635.1 of Lissotriton helveticus. Classification (NCBI taxonomy): domain Eukaryota; kingdom Metazoa; phylum Chordata; class Amphibia; order Caudata; family Salamandridae; genus Lissotriton; species Lissotriton helveticus. Next base: position 2,086,789,812 of record NC_136057.1, on the reverse strand, counting down.
ATCACCCCACCCTAGATTCCCCTGGATGTCTAGTTTTAAAAAATTAACAGGTTTGCTAGGTTTCCCTTGTTATCGTCTGAGCCAGGACCCAAAATCCACAACTACCTATGTTTAAAAAAAAAATCAGTTTTTAGTTAAACATGCGATTAATCTATGTTGCATTTTGGGCCCTTTCCTGTCATGGATACTAGACCTTCCCACTCAAGTGAGGTAACATTTTATCAGGAGACCTGGAGAAATACTGAGTATCAGGAAATATGTGTCTCCATGCAAATTCCAGAAGATTCCTCACGAAAATGTGAGGAAATTGTGTGTTTTAGACAATGTTGGAGGTTTGCAAAGGCTTCTGGCTAAGACAAACTGGTGAAAACTACACACCACTCTGGATTCCACTCAGTGTCTAATTTTGAAAAATGTACATGTTTCTGTAGGTGCCGGCTGAGCTGTGGTCCAAAATCCAAAGCCAGAGCGCCCACATTGCAAAAAAGTGTCAGTTTTCAGGAAAAAGTGCGATGTGTCCACGTTGCATTTTGGGCCCTATCCTGTCGTGGACACTAGGCCTATTCACACAAATGAGGTAAGATTTTTATCAAGAGGGTTAGGATGCCCTTGGAGTCTAGTTTTCAAAGATGTACAGGTTTTCTAGGTTTCCCTAGATGCTGGCTAACCCAGGGCTCCAAATCCACAGTCATTCACATGGCAAAACAATGGTCAGTTTTCACTGTAATCCTGTTTTGTGTCCATGTTGAGTTATGGGCCAATTCCTATTGTGGGCACTAGGTCTACCCACAAATGTGATATTCCATTGTTATCGGTGAAAATACAAATTCCAAACGTTGTGAGAAGAATGTGTTTTTCTAGTAAAAGTTTGAGGTTTGCAAAGGCTTCTGGGTAAGAAACCCTGCTGGAAGCCATGCAGGTCACCGCAACCTGGATTTCCTTAGGTGTCTAGTTGTCACAAATGTACAGGTTTGATAGGTTTCCCGATGTGCCGACTGAGCTAGGATCCAGAATCCCAGCTATCCACATTGCAAAAATGGGTACGTTTCCAGTTGAAAAATATGATGTGTCCCTGTTGCAGTTAGAGCCATTTATTCTCACACAATTAAGGTACAATTTTCATTGGAAGATATGTGGCCATATGTAGAATAGGAGAACACTAGTTATTACCAATTGCATTGTGGTGCAATTGTGTCTTCCAGATGGTCTATACTCAGTAGACAATGAAAAACAATTGTAAGGTGTATCTTAGTTGTTAGTTCTAGATACTTTGGCATATTAGAAAACCTACAACTCATATAAATCTCCACAATCAGAAGCATCTAGCGGACATAATGGTATATTACTTTTGTAAATCAGCCTTACTGACAAAAAGTTAAAGATGAAGGCTTTGCCACACATTTCCTCCTCATCTTTAATATTTCTTTATTTCAACAGGTAATGTCTCTGGAAATATCTTGAGGGATATACACATATGACCTCTTGCTGATTTCAGAATTGTATCTACATTCCAGAAATCCATAGCTTTATTGGATCACCCATTGGTTTAACACTGGTTTCCACCAAAAACTGGAAGTAAGTTGAAAATGCAAAACATTGGAAACAGGGCTACCCCTTTAAAAAATCCCAAACCTGTGGTAAAAACATCGATTTTTTTATTCAGCTCTGCACGTTCCTGAAAGCTGGGGAGATGGTGACTTTAGCACAGCAAACCTTTTGTTGATGCCTTCTTTTAGGGAAAAAAACCAGACACTTTTTTGCAGATGACTATTTTCCTATTTTTCCCCAAACCTCACAATTTAGCTATATTCTGGCACATTTCTCGGTCTCCTCAAGGGAAATCCACAAACCCTTGGCAGTTTTAGAATCCCCAGGGTGTTGGAAAAAAAGGACACAAAATGATGTCTATTGTGGATAGAAAGTTGATGGAGCCCTAAGAGCAAAGTACTAAAAATCTATAAAACAGGACTTAGCAGCACTCTCAGGCATATTCTAACAACGTCCAAAGCTATATCATTTAGTGATTATTGAAAATCAACATTGCGGTCATAGAAATTAAACACTATTGCTTTAATTCTTCCCTCCCTTGCAAATAAAAGCAATTGCCCCTGTCCCAGACTTAACTTATGTTGGGATGCAAAAGTCCATTGTATGGTGATGGACGTGCACCCCTGCCCCAAGTGTCCCAACTGTAATAATATCTAGATCCCGAATGCTGATTCTTGTTTCCATGAGTGAACATAAATCATTCATGTGTGCCATGAAATAGGCCTGTCTCCTGGATTGTGGTCTTTTTGGACCAGGAGGAGCATCCAAGGTGCTACCATCATTGTGGTGAAAAGCTAATGCCTTCACCAGAAGTTAGCAAAACACACAAGGTGATGGACGGAACATTCACCCCCAGTCACAGATCTGGGTTTAATCCATTGTTTTTTTGCTCACCACGCCACCCCAGTTCAGACATGGCCATATGCAAATCAGTCTTGACTCTGTGCCTCATGGGAACAGTCCAGCCCGAACTGCTAAGCCATGTCTTCCCTGGACCGGAATCAGGCATCCTAGGACCGGTTTCTGGCTATCAGCCGTCATCAGCCAGGATAGCTTGACTCCAGTGGAGCAGTGAGCACGGGACCCACGTCTGGGCATACCCTTCCCACATAGAGCGAACTGCAAAACACACAAGTTGATGGACGGAATCACAGTCGGGCTGAGCAAGTAGGAGAAGCTCTGCTGGACTTCTGCTTGTTGACCAGGACTAAGGGCCAAGGACTGCTAATCTCCCAGCTGGGTGAAGGGACATCATCCAGAGAATCCAAGACCACCTACCCTTGGAGCATCAGTGCCTGCCTGCATGCCAAGACCAGTGTGCTCTGTGAGGGACATGAGAGAGCTGAAAGCAGTAAGGTCCAGTAGGGGGATCCATGTAATTAGATCTCCAAAGCAAGATGTGGGGATATGGCTGCTGCATCAATAGGGTTATCCCTGTTTGCCAGACAAGGAGAGTGGGGTGCAGTGAAGTGAAAACTCTTATTATCACCTTTGAACACTAATTTTCATTAGCTTAGATTCGGCAGTCTCCAAACCCACCGTTGTTTATTTACAACCACGGGCTGGAGCACACAATTCGGGCACATTTTTTTCAAAGGTTCACGCTCTACTGGCAACCACGAGTTTTAGCACTAACCAGTGGGCTTTTTGTTTGGCGTCCACACGGCATATATTTATTCACTATTCTGCATAAATCCTTTCACAACCTCAATTTTGGAATAGTTAATGAGCACCTCCACCCCATAGAGGCTCTTTTGTAGTCAGTATCCACGTGATGATACGTTGGTTAAACACCCTAGTACATTACCTTGTATACCTATTATGTTTTTTCCTTTGTTGACAGAACATATATCCCCAGAAGGCATTCAATATATGCCGAAATGCATTGGGATTGTTAGAGTGCATCATTTGAATTTGAAGGAATGACTATGCAAAAGTTGAATATATCCTTGTGAATACAACAAGATGGATTAAAAAACGAACATATTTTCAAAGCAAACATTTGGCATTTACTTTTTGAAAAACATTGGTGAAACCTTTATATAAGGACTATTCTGGAGCCCGGGGGACACTTCCCAGCTTTTGGGGGAGTGCTACCTCAGTGTTCAGTGAAGTGAGCCATGATCGCTGCTGCACCGATGTGCAGGTATCAAGTCAGCTACCCTGTATGCCAGGTGAGGTCACAGTGGAGATTACTACCGTACCCATTAGGTAATGGCCCATGTACAGTACCAAGTCAGTGACCCCATATGCTACGTAGGAAGAAGAGACAATTACCCCATATGCTGGAAGAAGTGGGCACCAGGACTGGGCAAGGAGCGTGGTTTGTTCGAGGCCATTGATGAAGGAAGAAGGCCGCCACAGTGACCCGAGAGAGCCCATGACAAGACTGAGTACCCCCCCCCCCAAAAAAAGGGTGTGGCTCCTAAGATCTGGGAAAGCACACAGCTTTGTTAAATTACCCCTCACCCACCAAAAGGACCCTTGATGGCATGCTTCATCATCAGAATCTTCCTGCCCCACTGCGGGATGGGGCGTGCTGCAACCTACGACTACGCAGGAGCACTGATTGAGACAATACTATGTGTGAGTAGGAGTATGAGTGGAAGGGTCAGGAGTGACTATGTGAAGTGATGAATTAATTAAAAGATACCTGGCTAGGCAGAACAAAACACTTTAATCTTCCTAAAAGCTGGTATCGTTAAAAATGGGGAATAAGTGGGGTACTATGCTTTAATGTGCAGTACTTCCTTTGTCGACATGTTTTGAAGCCCTCCCCTGGCTTCTCATCAGGACCTAGACAGATCCCTTCTACACTCAAAATACTAATGATAAAAAGTGGATTCTTTACAAGATAATCACTATGTGGTGCATACTCTAATCAACATGCACTTTAAACTGTACTCTAATAGCTAATTCTCTTGTATTGTGTTTTTAATTAGCCCATCTAGTGCTCCATGAACCTGTAGAATGGGAGCACCTGTAGTCAAACAGTCATCAAGGTTACTCGCTCGCCTGGATACTAACTCACCGTTTTGAGCCAGGATGAGGAAGCGAGTAACCTTGATGACTTTGCCGAATCTTGTGGAGTTTTTAGGTAACCTCACAGAATTCTGTAAAGTAAAACACTGCAAGCTCTGCCCACCCTAATTCTTCTCCAGGTGGAGGGGAGCATGAGCGTGCTGGAACAGTACAGGTGGTGAAGTCTGGGTCACTTCCATAGCTGCAGGGTTTGCTAGCTGCTGAAGAACTACCTGGGAAGATTTTTGCAGGGCACAGGAGAAGTGCCCTACACTCCTGGAACAGTTCAGAAAAGGAGTGGTTGATAAAAAATATGGACCTGATTATGACTTTTGCAATGCAGTGCAGGGTCCGACCTACCGCTGAACCGCCAAAGCCGTGGTCAGGCCACCTGCCACATTCTTCTGGGGGGGGCGTGGCTTCCCTGGGAAGGACGATGGACGCTCCGTGATGCGGCTCTAGCTATCAACCTCCTAGTTCTCCCAGAAATCCGACATTAATCCGACCGAAGCCTGCAAAGAATGGCCGGAAACAAAAGTGTAGCCTGCAGCCAGCAAAAGGGACGAGCAAAGTTATTTAATTAAATGAGCCGGGCAGAACAACGAAAACATGGCCTACACGGCCGAGTGAAGCCCCGGTCTCGAGTTGGAATGAGATCTGAGGGGACCAGCAGCAGCACCCAAAGTCAGGTGCCAAGTGATGACGTGAGAGTAATCCGGGAGTGTCAGTGAGCCGCTGCGGCGCTGGTGGTGTCCCGGTAGGCCACCGGAGGGCAAGAGAAGAAAAGGCGCCATTCCAATGCAGGGGAAGAAAAGAGAAATCACCAAGGTGTGGTGCATAAGTAAAAATGGCAAGATAGGAGCCATAAAGCTGCAGGCACCTGCCAGAAAGATACACAAACTCAGAGCTGGCGCAGAGGCACCAAAGCGTATGCCCACCCCTTGAGGTAACCCGGTTGGACGGTGTCCCGTTGACAGGCTCACCTAACGGTAGAGACTGAAAGCAACCCGAGCACCATATAATGCAGGAGTGAGGGTGTGGGAGCAAAGCGGCAGTCTGTGGCATAAAGTAAATACCCAGTAAAGTACTACAAAGCACTAGAGACCGGGAAGTCAGTAAAGGGGGACAGACAGAACCGTATTGGAGCCACATTGAGGGTGGAGGACTGGGTTGAAAATGACATAGAAAAACTGACAGGCCGTACGGAGAACTGGAGACCCCTGGCTGGCGGCAGCGGTTCCCTTATCAGTTGCAGTAACGAAGCAGTCCACCCAAAAGTGGTTATCCAAAACTATGACTGGGAGAAGAAACATGAAGGCCTCACACCAAACAAAACTTGATAAATTTGCACTCCAGAAAGGCGCGAAAGCCCAGTGGCCCCCGCAGGAACGATCAACTTCCAGAAGAGCTACCAGGAGGATCCTCATGCTCCCTAAATGACCTGATGGCCGCCATACAAGGAGTACAAACTGCATTGGGGACCAGTCTGGATACATTCTCGACTAAAGTGTCGTTGATCCGTGCAGATCTACACAACATGGTGGCGAGGGAAACAAATGCAGGTGCTCCAAACAGCCTTGGAAGCCCAAATTGAATACCAGGAAGGAAGGTCAAGGCGCAACAATGTCCGTATTCTTGGGATACTGGAACAAGCAGAAGGGCAGGAACTGGGTCTGTTTGTAGAGGACTTGATAACAGAACGGCTCCAACCAAGAGGCCTCTCAAAATTCTTCTCCGTGGAGCGGGCCCACCGAGTGCCTGGTGGGCGTACCAGACCTGGGACACAATGCCGATCCAATTATGGCACTTCTCTTTAATTATAGAGACCGGGATGTTATCCTCCAGTAGGCTTGCATAGCCCCACCAGTGTCACTAGATAACACTCAGACTAGCTTCTTCCCAGACTCAACTCTCAAAACTCAAGCGCTCAGGCAAAACTTTATGGCAGCAAAAAAGACACTCAGAGAAAAAAGAATAAAATATTCCATGCTCTTCCTGGTGAGGCTGAGAATCGAGGTGGAGGGAAGGGCTTCATTTTTCGATACCCCAGAGGCAGTTTGGGAATTGTTGGTGGGCTGGAGAATAGCATGAGGATCCGATGCAAAGTTGCAGCGAGGAAGCCAGAGGAGAACAGCGGTGGGTACAGAAGAACGACACGAGGAGGACCCACAAGCATAAGAAAGATCGGGAAAGGAATGAGACGAGACATATAGACAATTGTATGTTGTGGAAGGGTGAACAACCTCAAGATCGAACTGAACCAAAGATAAAGTAGATACCGAGCCCTGGGGACTTTTGATAGTCAGTGCAATGGGACAGAACTAAACACGAGCTCAGGAGCTCGGGAGAAGACTAACCACTCTGGTTGCAGGACATTTGCATTAGTCCAGGTGGAATATTTGGACAATAAATGGGGGAGGTGGAGGGGAAGGTCATGGGAAAATCTGCGTTCCTGATGTTAGTTGAAGGGGGGGTCGACAGGCTCTCTGCTGAGTTGGAGTGGGAGGCATTTGGGGTTCCGTTGCGCAGGGATGCTGGGGGGACCAAAGGAAAGGGAGGAAGGGGGAAATATTTCAAATGTTATAGCATGTTGGCTATTGTCTTTCATACAGTGGGTAGGGCAAGCAGAACACACAGAAGTGGAACATTTAAAGGCAGCACCAGGAACACACATATTCAGGGAGATCAGTGAGGGCAGGATCCCAATAGGGAAACAACGCAGCTCTAACATAATAATACTACAAACAAAGAGATGTCAGGGAAAGCACCAGTGGAATTGAAGGTGATAACATTCAAAGTGAACGGTTTGGGCAACCAGATAAAATATGGGATAGTCTGGCAATACATTAAGAGGCCCTGCCCGTAAGTGGTGATATTGAAAGAGACTCATCTAAAGGGGAACAACTGTCGTGCACTCAATCGTGGGGGATATGAAACGAAGGTACATATAGGATATACATCGGGATCCAGGGGTACAGGAATCCTTTTGAACAAGAACCTCCCTTTGACAATTGACAAGATCTGGACTGACAGGCTAGAGAGATATGCAGGGTTATTCGAATCATGGGTGGGGGGTGATTAATATGCTCTCAGTATATGTCCCCCAACACTGAATGACTCAACATTGGAAGATCTGGGGGCCTTGATGTTGATGCTTCCCACAGGTAGACTCTTCATGGGGGGATTTTAATATGACGGGATGTGAAGGCGTGGACCATTGGCCCACAAAGGCCCCAACATCCAGACCAACACGGCTGGCGAAATTCATAGAGGCCCTGGGCCTCCTTGATGTTTGGAGAACATTGAACCCGAACAAGCAGGAATATACCTTGTACTCGAGGACTCATGGGAGCTGGTCTCGTATCGACTATTTGATCACCACAGCATTGCATCTCACACACTTTACTGACGTAGCACACATGGCATGGGAAATTTCAGATCACTCACCTATTTGGATGAAATGTAGAGTGGGCACCACACGCGATGGGGGCGCAATTCCAGTTAACCTATGGTATCTGAAAATACCTGCAATTAGAAAAGGGATTACCACCAAATACTACTTCCAAGAGAATCTACACTCGGTTGACTCAGCCCTGGTACTTTGGGAAGAATTAAAGACAGTGGTTTAGGGGCAGGCCTTATCATTGATTGGGGGACACAGAGGAGAGAGGAGAGCGAAAGTGGTAGAAATCAAACAAGAGACCCTAGACCTTGAATGCCAAATAGTGAATGGGGGAGAGGATAGTTTACAACACAGACTGACAATAAAACAGCAAGATTACTCAAACTGGGTAATAGAGGAGTCTAGAAACAAAATCACAGCAACGCAGCACCGCGTCTAAGAAGTGGGAGACAAGACTGGATAATTATTGGCATGGCATGACCAGAGGGAGCACGCAAACCGCTGGGTGCCGCATATAATGTTTGAAATGGGGGAGGTTCTGCAAGACCCGCAGGAGATTGCAGAGGCCTTCACAGACTACTGCTCAAAGATCTATACTTCAGGCTTGAAGGCAACAGCCCAGGATGCCCTAGAAGTCTTAGTAGATATTCTCCTCTAGGTAGTTTTGACAGAGGAAAAACAACTACTAGAGGCTGACATTACTGAGGAAGAGGTTTTCTTATTTCACAGAGTTTTATATAGCGCAAACTTGACATGAAAGTATCGGGTATCTGAGCGCTTTACACAAGCACCAATTGCTTTACATGAGGACACATTCAGGGAGATTAAGTGATTTGCCCAGAATCACAGGATGTTGCGAGTCCTTGCCGAGACACAAGCCTGGTTCCTCAGATTTGAGGTTGACTGCCCTAGCTGTTAGGCCAACCCCTCTCTCCAAGGTGACACAAGCACTCAGAGCCCCCAACTCTAGTAAGGCGGGGGGTCCAAATGGAATCGCAAAAAACACAGTTGATGGACAGAATGTAGAACAATGTCATACATTCACCCCAGTACAAGGATTTGGGCCTAAATCCATCGTTTATTTGCACTCCACACAACCCTGGGTTAGACACTGGATATATGCAAATCAGCTCTGACCCTGTGCCTCATGGGAACAGTCCAGTCCGAACTACCAAGCCATGTCTTTCCCAGACCGGAATCAAGCATCCAAGGACCGGTTTCTGGCTTTCAGCCTTCATCAGCCTGGATAGCTTGACTCCAGAGGTGTGCAGAGCCTGGGACTCACGTCTGAGCATACCCAGCCCACTCGGGGTGAAAATGGCAAAAAACACAGTTGATGGATAGAATGTAGAACAATGTCATTTTTTCATCATCATTATGTCTTTATTTCGAATAAAATTCATAAAAGACGACATACAATACTAATACAATTAAAAACTACTACAGACATATCCCCAATTGACTAAAAAGAGTATGGCAAGCAAACACATGTAATCATAACAATTAATTTAAAAATATGTTCAATTTCTTTGTGCGGATCAACCACGCCCAACCCAGAAATTTAGCTACACAAATCACTGACATTTCGGTTCTAATATCACGTAATTTCTGCAGGGCTTCCCGATGTCCCCCACAATCCAAAATTGCACATAAGGGTTTCAGCCATTTAATTCGAGGGGAACGATATGCTGGACATGCAAAAAACAAATGACCAATGCTTTCTACCTGGTCGGGACACCAAAAACATTTATTGCTTGCATTCTTCGCCCACTTTGTAGTAAAGGAGTTGATGGGTAATGTACCTATACGAAACTGGTGATACAGTTTACGGTCTAGGGTTTTGCAAATCAGATCCCAGTAGGGTTCAAGGGACGGAATTACCTTGTGTGTTAAAAAGAGTCCCGTTAAATTATTGTCCGAGGATTGGGTGACCAGTATAGATTTTTTCGAGGCCCAGAAAAGATCCTTAAACTCTAGTTTTGAAGGAAAACTGGAGCACCCAGGGTTTGTCCGTAGCTCGGGCAGGCCCATTGTGTACAATATTTGTTTGACTTCCCTGAGCCATGGGATTTTGTGAGCACCCCACAGTGATTTGACCTCATCCAATTCATGGGCAAAAAGGCTAAGCTCTGGAGTCGTCCAAAGCCGACGCCATAGTGCCACTAGACGGAACTGTGCCAGCTCATCTAAAGGTCTACAACCAAGATCTAACAGCAGTGGTTTAATGGGTGAGGATTGTGGAAGCCCTACCAGGTTCCGAAGGAACCTGTTCTGTGCAGTGGCCAAAACTGACAAGTCCTTATAACCCCATATGTCCGCTCCATACAAGGTTGCTGCATTGACCTTGGCCTCATAAATTTTTAGTGCTGGAGTGATGCGTTTAGTCAGGGATTTTTTTTGTTCCTGCAATAAGCAGCCTGTAAGGCGGACAAATTTGAGTTTTAATGTCTCCAATTGAGGATTCCAGCTAAGCTGATGATCAAGGGTCACACCCAAATACGTCATGACCTTGACCTGCTCTATTGGGACACCATTCAAAATAACCGAACTTTTAGTAGGGGTTTTCTTGCTAAAGACCATGAATTTAGTTTTATCAACGTTGATCTGCAAGTCGTTATTCTTGCAGAACTCTGAAAACCTATTCAGGGCTACCTGTAACCCGCTCCGGGTTTCAGAAAGGAGCAGGGTGTCGTCGGCGAAAATTAACATGGGATATTTTAATCTGCCCAAGGTAGGTGCGTCAGTCTGTGTATTGTTAAAAAATTAGACTACCTGGTTGATGAAAAGGAGAAACAGGGTAGGAGCCAACACGCAGCCCTGGCGCACCCCTCGATGGACTGGAAAGCTGTTGGTCACCTGACCCTGCCTCCCCCACCTTACCTGAGCGAAATTATCCTCATGTAAACGCCTGACTAATTCCAGCAGTTCTAAGGGAAGACCCATTAATCTAAGAGCCTCCCATAGTTTCACCCTTGGAACTAAGTCGAAAGCCGACTTGAGATCGACGAATGCGGCATAGATAACTCCACCGCCCAAAAAGACCACCTTCCAATAGAGCATGGTGAGTCGAAACACCTGGTCTATGGTGCTGGTGCCTAATCTAAATCCTGCCTGCATAGGGGAAAGTATATTGTTCTGCTCAATCCACCCCTGAATTCTTACTAGGACCATTCTTGATACTATTTTTTGGATCGAATCTATCAGGCTTATGGGGCGATAGTTATTTGGCAGTGAGCGATCCCCTTTTTTATATACTGGCAGTATCTCAGCCCCTTTCCAGAATTGCGGAATCCTTGCCCCTGCTGCGATATTATTTGCCAATAGCGTGATGTATGGGACCCATAGATCAAGGTTTAATTTAAGAAGGTCCGCTGGTATAGCATCTAAACCTGGAGCTTTACCAGACTGGACAGACTCTAGGGCATGTACCGTATCTAAGGCAGAAAATGTGAGTCTATCCCCGGGGTTTATAGGTATTGTCTTCATCACAGGTTCGGTTATCGGTTCATGCTCGGCGCTAGTGTCTTTGAATTGGGTTGAAAAAAATTCCACCCAGTCCTGAGCAGAAACATGGTTGACCGATGTTTGGGAGTCCGGGTCCCTGCCCCATCTAACTGTCTTCCAAAATTTCACTTGATTAGATGACTCACAGGCTTTAAGGAGATCTAACCAGTAGGAATCATCCCAGTCCCGCTTAGCTACCCAAAGGACTTGTTTATAAAACTGCCTAGCTTTCCTAATGTCATAAATAATCCTAGATTTGACAGCTGCTATTAATTTACTGTGAGCATCTCTACAGCTCTTATTGTACCATCTTTTATGTGATTTAACAATCTTATTATTTGATGGCTTGGTGAGGAAGTTTTTGAGATCCGTAAAACACTTCTCATGAAGATTAATGATTAAGGGATCAACCCCACCAGAGGGGGATAATGCGATCATCCTACCCCTTATGTCAAGAACCGACTCCTCTATTTTACAAATAAGCACAGGGTCGTCTATAACTCTAGACCATTTAACTCTCTTCTGTTGTCACACAAGACTAAGTCAGACGTTAAGTAGGTTGTTTCCATTTGACGATCACCCAGTCCAGGAACCCTGAGCCCCAAAGAGAGAGGGTTGTGGTCACTCTCTGGCCTAGTCTCTACCACCATATCTATTACATGTGACCAAGATTCTATATTGGCCAATATATAGTCAATGCGACTTGCACTGAGCCCATTATCAAAAGTTGGCTTCCCCGAGTTGTCAGACGGAGTGCGGCCATTCACTGCCCGAAGGCCCCACTCCAGGCAGAGTCCCAACCAGTGAAAGGCCGCCTCTGTGCCCCTAACACCCTTGCTTATAGTTAACGGGGGAATATTCCAAGCAGTATCCTCTTCAATTCCCACATCTTCTGCCAGACTAAGGATGGGCTCAAATGAGCAGTTCAGGTCGCCTGCTATTATGACAAAATAATTGCCTTTGAACTTCTTCAGAAGATATTCTAAATCATTCAGAACTGGTTGCTTCCTCCCACCCTGACAGCCTCGGGCGTAGATATTAATTAGGAGAGTGTCCTTTCTGTTATCCTTACTCAGGCTAATACATAGGAGGTCGGCATTCTCTACCAGAATTTCCTTGACACGGAATCCCAGGGTATTTCTAATCCACACCGTGAGTCCTCCTGAAGCCCTACCCCTAGGGCCCTGTATGGCCGGTTTATGATAATTCAGGTAGCCTACTCTAAATAGGGGGACCGTTGACCAGGTTTCCTGGAAAACGATGATATCATGTGTGTCGATAAAATCGACCCAATCATCGTTGTCCAGGCGACCCCTTAGTCCTGCAATATTCCATGAGGCCACCCTGATTGTATCCACTGGGCTACTAGATGAGATAGTCTGCGGTAAACCCAAGTCCCCTGTCCTGGTATTAGTAGGAATATTAATAAGATCCAGATTTAAACCAGAACCTTTGGGAGAGGTTAAACAATCCGTACAGATTACTAGGGGGGTAGGGGGAGCAGTCACTTGTGGGAGAGTGGGTTCCGTAGAGTGCATTAAGGCGTCAATCCCCCCAAGTCAATCAACCTCATCCAAACAACCAAACATATTAGAAGTGGGCGCCCCTTGCCACCAGTTATGTTGACTTTGCCCACCATCTCTTCGACCTTTCCATCTGGTGTTTTGAACTGTTGACCAAGGCCCCTCCATCTCAAACTGCTGCCGTGGAGGATAGAAAAAAGTAAGGGGTCTGACAACAATGGAAGGGTTGACATCTCGTGAAGACCATACACAGAGATGCTGAGCTGTATGAGGATCTGCAAAGGATACTACTATACAATCCCCAGCAATGGACTTGTGAGTAGGGCCTACCCAAGGTACTCTACGTACCATTAGTACCCGACTTCTTTGGTGATTAGGAAGCTGTTTATTTTCATTGAGCCAGTAGATAACTTTATTTTTTAGGGAATGATGGTTCTCTTGGGTTTGCGGACCCAGTGCAGGCACTCCAGCTAATACAATAACATAAGGCCCAGCTTCTGGTGGCAGATCAATAAAACCCCCACGAAAATTTGGACGACTGGGTTGCCGGGGTAGTATATTCACAGATTCCGGCTGTTTAGACTGATGTGGAGCAGCTTGTGACCTTAATTTGGAAGGGGCTATACTTTGGGGGGGATGAATGTTTGGTGCTGTGGATCTAGGAGTAGTAGCAGTGGGGTTACAGACTGTTGTACGGGGCTTTGGTATGGGTTTGAGTATTGGGGGGGGCACGGGCGGAGGTTCTGGAGCCTGAGCCTGTGGGGTACAATCCTCACCCTGGGGAAACTTTGCTTCCATTTGTTTTAGACTAAGACTAGCCAAGGTGACTATAGTCCTATCCATTTCAAGTAAGTTGTTTTCTATACGGGAAAGCCTAAGTTCCAGTGGGGTGAGTAGCTGTTTTAGTGTACCCCAAACAATTTTAAGAAATTCTTCATCGCCCCCCCTATCCTTCCCTGTTTCTCTCAACCTACTCTCAGTTTGCCTCTCTTCGATCTTAACTGGAGAGGCTCCCATTGTAAGATCTAACACAGCACTACGTAAACCAGAATCAATTTCCTCACCCAGAGTGCAAGTGTTAGTTTTAGAGGCTTCTTCATTGACCCCATATGTGACCAGCGGTCTTCTACTATTAAAAAACTGGGACCTCGCGATTTTAGCCTTTTTACGTGCATAAATGGATCTAGCAAGACATTTCTTTTTATAGATGGCAACTTTCTTAGCACTTACTGATGACTTCGAAAAATTAGGTTTAATGGGGAAGTCTATACCTGCCGCGCGGACATATGGTACAGACACTTCAGTGGGGTTAGGTAGTGGTGATGGAATATGAAGGGGCTCAGGTAGAGATATGGTTGGAACAGGGTGGATATCTGCCGACGTTAACAATGGGCGAGGGCCTGATGTACGCTCAGGAGTTAAAGCTGAGGCAATGTTGCCCAGAGATGATTTTTTAGAGAAAGCTAGGTTCTCAGAAAGCCTTCGTGCGGCTTCTAAATCCAACGATACCCTATGATGCATTTTACTGATCTCCACGTCAATGGCCAAATTGGTCTTGGTGAGGAAATCATCTAGGGTTCCATTGGACTTAGTCGCTCCCTTAGCGGTTTTGCTGCGACTACCCCGTGAGCACATTATGAAGATTAGAGTGTACAAAGTGGCAGAGATGGAATATATCTACAACAGGGCAAGGGGGGTGGCCCAGCCCAGACCTCTCTGCCCTCGAACGGCCTCAAACGGCCCGCTCTTAGCCCGGTCTTTGCCCCGAGCTGCGTCCCGCGCTGCGGGAGATCCGTTCCTATATATAGTGAGAGAGTGTTATGGGCGGTGGGCGGGCCAACAGGGAGAGCGGACCGGAAGCTGTTAGACGGTCACGCAGGGACTCCTGGGTAATGGAGTCCCTGCAACGCTCGCAGCCCTGCAGCCCTCAGCCCAAGTCCTGCTCAGTTCTGCACCCAGTAAAAAAACAAGCTGCTGCCCCTCTCGGATTTCAGCGAAGCGGCACCCGCGGAGCGGGTGCGGCGAGGTCCGGTGTCCGCTCAAGGTGTGCACGTGGTGAGGTAAGCGCCTCCTGGCAAATGCGCTCCGTTTAAGGAAATGGTGTCATACATTCACCCCAGTACAAGGATCTGGGCCAAAATCTATCGTTTTTTTGCACTCCACACCACCCTGAGTTAGACACTGGCTATATGCAAATCAGCTCTGACCCTGTGCCTCATGGGAACAGTCCAGTTCGAACTACCAAGCCATGTCTTTCCCAGACCGGAATCAAGCATCCAAGGACCGGTTTCTAGCTATCAGCCTTCATCAGCCTTCATCAGCCTGGATAGCTTGACTCCAGTGGTGTGGAGAGCCTGGCATTCACGTCTGAGCATACCAAGCCCACTCGGGGAGAAAATTGCAAAAAACACAGTTGATGGACAGAATGTAGAACAATGTCATACATTCACCCCAGTACAAGGATCTGGGCACAGGGAAGACATGGCTTGGCAGTTCGGGCTGGACTGTTCCCATGAGGCACAGGGTCAGACTGATTTGCATATGGCCATGTCTGAACTGGGGTGGCGGAGTGAGCTAAAGAACGGTGATGGATTAAACCCAGATCAGTTGACTGGGGGAGAGTGTTTGTATTGTCAACGCTCCGTCCATCACCACCTTTGGTTTTTCTTTGTTCGTCCTAAGTTGGCAGGGTATGCTCAGACGTGAGTCCCTTGCTCACTTTGCCACTGGAGTCAAGCAAGCCCGGCTGAAGACGGCTGTAATGCCAGAAACCGGCCCTGGGAAGCTTGATTCCGGTCCAGGGAAGACATGGCTTGGCAGTTCGGGCTGGACTGATCCCATGAGGCACAGGGTCAGACTGATTTGCATATGGCCATGTCTGAACTGGGGTGGCGGAGTGAGCTAAAGAACGGTGATGGATTAAAAACCAGATCAGTTGACTGGGGGAGAGTGTTTGTATTGTCAACGCTCCGTCCATCACCACCTTTGGTTTTTCTTTGTTCGCCCTAAGTTGGCAGGGTATGCTCAGACGTGAGTCCCTTGCTCACTTTGCCACTGGAGTCAAGCAAGCCCGGCTGAAGACAGCTGTAATGCCAGAAACCGGTCCTGGGAAGCTTGATTCCGGTCCAGGGAAGACATGGCTTGGCAGTTCGGGCTGGACTGTTCCCATGAGGCACAGGGTCAGACTGATTTGCATATGGCCATGCCTGAACTGGGGTGGCGGAGTGAGCTAAAGAACGGTGATGGATTAAACCCAGATCAGTTGACTGGGGGAGAGTGTTTGTATTGTCAACGCTCCGTCCATCACCACCTTTGGTTTTTCTTTGTTCGCCCTAAGTTGGCAGGGTATGCTCAGACGTGAGTTCCTTGCTCACTTTGCCACTGGAGTCAAGCAAGCCCGGCTGAAGACGGCTGTAATGCCAGAAACCGGTCCTGGGAAGCTTGATTCCGGTCCAGGGAAGACATGGCTTGGCAGTTCGGGCTGGACTGTTCCCATGAGGCACAGGGTCAGACTGATTTGCAAATGGCCATGTCTGAACTGGGGTGGCGGAGTGAGCTAAAGAACGGTGATGGATTAAACCCAGATCAGTTGACTGGGAGAGAGTGTTTGTATTGTCAACGCTCCGTCCATCACCACTTTTGGTTTTTCTTTGTTCGCCCTAAGTTGGCAGGGTATGCTCAGACGTGAGTCCCTTGCTCACTTTGCCACTGGAGTCAAGCAAGCCCGGCTGAAGATGGCTGTAATGCCAGAAACCGGTCCTGGGAAGCTTGATTCCGGTCCAGGGAAGACATGGCTTGGTAATTCGGGATGGACTGTTCCCATGAGGCACAGGGTCAGACTGATTTGCATATGGCCATGTCTGAACTGGGGTGGCAGAGTGAGCTAAAGAACGGTGATGGATTAAACCCAGATCAGTTGACTGGGGGAGAGTGTTTGTATTGTCAACGCTCCGTCCATCACCACCTTTGGTTTTTCTTTGGTCCAAATGGAATCCCCATGGAACTCTACAAGCCCACAGCATCCAAAACGATGCCACATCTCTTAGCTATGCTTGAGGAGAGTAGAACAAAGGGCTTCCTTCCCACAGATCAGAGGCTGGGAACAGTGGTGGTAATCTATAAAGCAGGGAAATCCAGAGAGAATTGTTCTTTGTATCAATGAATTTCACTCCTCAATGCAGAGGTTAACCGCATCGCTGCGGCGCATTTTCACGCTGTGCGCTGAAGTTTTTAAAAACCCGCGGTTGTCATGAGCGTATGAGAGGTGTACCTCATGACGAGCTGAGCTCGTCATCAGCGTCGATGTGGTTAAGATCGTGACCAAGCTATTAGCCTTGAGGCTGTTGCCAGTGTTGTCAACCCTGGTCCACCGAGATCAGTCGGGCTTTATGCCCGGTCGCTCCCCTTCTTTAAATCTCTGACGCCTCCATGGAGAATCTGAGGCGGGCCCATAGAATCCAGGAAGAAGCAGCAATCCTTACCCTTTATGCAAGGATGGCTTTGACACCATTGAAGGGCCATACATGTTTGTGGTCTTGAACTGCATTGGGTTTGGCCAGAAATGTATGAAAAACCTAGGGCTCTTGTGGATCACAGGAGAAACTCGTGATGGTTCCCAATGTGCAGGGGAACGAGATAGGTCTGCCCCTTGTCCCCATTAATATTTGCATGGATGTTAGAGCCGGTAGCAACATGGATAAGAGAAGACCCCATAATAAGAGGACTCCGCTGGATGGAGGACTGCGAGGACAGAATATCTCTCAATGCTGACAATATATTGTTATATATGGCTTCTCCCAGGGCATCGATCGCCAGAATTCTCAATATTTTTAACTCCTTTGGTAAATACTCGGGTTACGCAATTAATTGGACAAAATCAGTAGTATTTGTTCTTAGTGTTCAATGACCTGCCCTTCCATCAGAATGTGTGGCCCAAGTCATGTCGGAGGGATTCAGATACCTTAGGATAATTGTAACACTAGACCCTAATCAAATCTACTATGAGAATCTGATGGGCCCGCTGACTAGGCTTCAAAATGAGTCCATCATTGGCAGGCTCTCCCGCTGTCGCTACTAGGAAGAGCAGCACTATTCAAAATGATGGCACTGCCGAGATTTTTGTATATGCTGCCGAACACCCCGTATTGGGTCCGGGAATCATACTTTAAGTTAATCGATGGGGTGGATAGAACGCTCCTGTGGGATGGGGGAGCCCCCAGAATCGCATTCGTAAAACTGACTCGAAGTTGGTATGAGGGAGGAATCGCCCTGCCTTACATAGAATTCTATTATCGGGTGGCCCAACTGGTGACCATAAACTGTAGTGTAGTTCCTATATTCCCAATAGGCTCTGCGCATTGGAATAACATAAACGATAGTTTAGACGTAGGACTTAGGTTGACTAGGTCTCTATTGAATATGTTAGACTTAATTATGAATGCCAGCTAGCTCAGAGGTCACTAGAAACTTTCTCGAATTCACAAGAAGGGATTAGTTTCTGGCAACCGCATAAACATGACAACTTTTCTCCCTCCAGAATAAGGAGTATACCTCCAGAGTCGCGTAAACAATAGATAACTATTTTACTCAGTCAATCGTGCATGCTTAGTTTCACCAGAAGTGCAGAGAAACAGAGAGACGGGTGTTTTCAATAAAAGAGGTTATTTATTGAACAGTCTTCTTTCTCATGCAAGAGAAGTGAATTGCTAGAATTGCAATACTTGTCATAAAGTAAAGTGCGTACAGTAAAAGTAAAATAATACTGTAAAAGCATGGTATGGTTTCTAAGCCATACGGTGTTCAAAATGGATAAAATATTTACAATGATAAAATCATGACTAAACATACTCAACTGGTGCTTCTAAAATACGCCTACCCCGATGTAGCTAACCTAAGCCTAGTACATGGGAAGGAGTAAGTGAGCTGTAGTTTGAGTTAAGATAGTTTCTGCCAAGAATCTGAATCAAGAATTCTCTAAGGGTCTGATCAGCTCCGTACCTTGGTTATAGAATGAAGGAGGTCTTGTATCTCTCTGAGGACTCGATCTCCCAGCAACCCGCAAGGGTGACAGGGAAACACTGGAGCTGTATTTCTTGGCAGGAGAAAAGACAGCGTCCCTCTCAGTGCGTTAGCGGGAGGGTCGGCTTCCTTCGGCACTTGCTACAGCAGGGCGTCGGGCAAGTAGATAGTCGATCTGCTCCAAACCACCGTGTGTTTTGCTAGGGCAGATGCTGGTATATTTATTAAGCATGGGTGGATTTTGCGAATTGGCAATCCGTGAACTTGCGTATTTACGGATTCGCAATCCGCAAAATCCGTGAACTCTCGCGAATTTGCGGATTTTTTATTTTTTTGGGTGTTCGCAAGGGTTTCTGCCAGTTCGCGAGGGTTGTGTACCAGTTCGCAATTGCGAACTTACTTGTCGGCTCGCAACGGCCGCGACTATGTTGTTTCTACGTCTGGTTCATCATCACAGGTTCACAGCACCCTCTGTTTCACCACTGCCCCCCTCTGGTACACCCATGCCACCCTCTGGTACATCACTGCCACCCTCTGGTTGGTTTATCACTGTAGATTATAGGGGTGAAAAAAAGCAAGCACACCTGCCCTGCTTCAACTGACATGAATTAATTTGGGGTTGATTAATGTGTCACTGAATTTAAACTTCCAGTCTGGCTGGCACCTGCTTCCTTATCTGTAATTTGCTTTCTGTTGCAGTGCAATTTTTTTTCACAGGACCTTTGTGGCCTACTTGTAGCTATTCTCTGAGCCTGCTGTGAGGGTCAGAGCAGGGTCATAGAATAGTTGCAAGTAGGCAAATGAACTCTGAAGGGGCCCCTCAGGAAGCACTACAGGGAAAGGTTACTAATGATAAGATTGAACTTTTGCACCTGCTGAGTGCTTTCAGTTTTGCAAAAATCCAAATATCCAGCAGCATCCACAAAAAGTAACCCTCCCAGGTCAAGATCCAAATCAAAGTGACCAGCACATGAAGAAAGCACTGGGAGGAGCCTGCTGGACAGGAACAGGAAGTTGGAGACTGTGGGGCACTTCCTTCCTCCCACCCTCCCCCCCAAAATGGACTCCTTGCAAAGAAAAAGTGCAGGCAAATGTCAACCTGAGGAGTTATTCTGATAAAAATCATAATTTTCAAGGTTTATGCTGCCTGCTGGTGGATTTCTTGTGCGAAATTGCAAATTTTGCAATCTCGCAATTGCGAGATTGACGCTGCCCGCCGCATCTACGTGTTCGCAAGTGTTTAATCCCGCGAAATTGTATAGTATTCTAGTTGGCAAGTGCGACCAAGCAAAAAATCCGCTTCGCACGGATTTTACGAATTTTCGGCAAGTTCACGAGAGTTCGCGGATTGCGAATTTGCCGAAAATCCGTGAGCGGAACGGATTTTACGCCCATGCTTAATATTTATACCTGGAAGGTGCCGAGTTTGACGTAAGGTTGGACATGAGACGTCACTAAGAACTCACTGTTCTTTCAGGACTCTGGGAGTTCTAGGACAAATCAAAACCGAAGCAGGGGGAATTCCCGGGCTGCTGGAGGCTTGGTTTGTCTAAGAACGCGTTGTGCTTTCTAGGAGTCTATGGGAGTAGCCTTGCCGTATTTGGACTGCATTGGCTATGTCTTAATATGGGTATGATTCTTATGCCTATATAAGGATATGATTTGATATAACCACATAAGGGCATAAATCGGGAATATTTACTAGAGTCCTAGATTCGTCTACAACAAAACCAGTGGGTACACCAGCCGCACAGAGTACCAGCCCAACCAGCCTATAGAATAGACTGTTTAAACCTCCAACCGAGAGGATATCTCTGGGCACTATATATAAACCCAGGGACTCATCCCCTGGAGGGCCCAAAAGCATTAACAGTTAAAGTCTGGCACACAACCAAGGCTAAACTGGGGTGGAAAAACAAAATCACCAAAGCAACCCCACTGTGGGATTCACAAGAATAAGGTACAATGGGGAAAAAAGTGGGATTTGACAGGTGGGACCTGATCAGAATCTCAACAGTGGGAGACCTACACACTGGCACACACAAAATCATTTGAGCAACTGCAAAAGTCGAATGACTTAAACCCTAAGGAATTTTTTCAATACTTGGAGATCAGACATGCCATAAGAGCGGTGGTGCCCCAGGTAGAATCAATACCCGACTCCTCGCCACTGGAGTGCCGTCTCCTAGAGGAACACCTGACCCGAAAAGCAATATCCATGACATATCATAAACTGATAAACAACATGCCAGCCACATTGGGGAGCCTGAGGAACCAATGGGGACAAGATATAGCAGACCTGCAAGAGAAGGATTAGCCGGATGCCCTGGCATCCCCCAAGGAAGTGGCCATCCGGGCTAGGCTCAGATTGATCCAACTTAAACTTCTTCACAGAGCATACATTTCTTGCAATACACTTAATAAAATGGGTAGAAAACAAGATACTCTCTGTTATAGAGAATGCGGAGATGAGGGGACATTTGTCCACATCATGTGGGAGTCCCAAGAATCAAACAATACTGGGAAGCGATAATTACCTGTATGACAAGGGTGGTAGAAGTGACATTAACTTTAGCCCAGAAATGGTGTATTTTAAATGTATGGGGAGACTCTGACCTAGGACAGGCAGATCGAACCTTGGTCACACTGGGTCTGATGGTAATGAAACACAATATAGTCCGTAAATGGGGATCAGGTGAAATACCAACTTGAGGTGAATGGGCATGAGATATGGATTGGTGTATGGTAGCCTAGAAAGCAGTGTATACCAGTAGGGGTTGTCCGAAGAAATGGGGGGAAATTTTGGATAAGTGGAATAGGGACAGAGGGTACCCCAGCATGCCCCCACTGGAGGAGATAGCAAGGCCTGGTCTCAGCTTCACCAACAGGGAAGAGGACTAGTGATAAGAAAATGGAAAGAGCCCACTATCGCAAAATATATGTAAAAGATGAACACTGATTATGCTGTGTAACACAGTAAGGACAAAGAATGTATAAATTGTTCTGCTTATTTTTAACAATAAAAAGATGGTTTAAAAAAAAGAGAGTTTTCTTCTGTCTGGTGGGTTGGTTTGTGACATTTCCACGGTGGTGCCGCAGAAAATGTGCACTGCAATGGGAACGTCAAAAACAGTTATTGCAGACATGGACTGCAAAGTCTATGCCATGCAGGAACTGGTGTCCATACACAAAAGAGGGCACACGTTGTGACCAACTTTGTGCACCCACCACAGAGCCTTGTATGGCGGTTCCCTGGCGGCGGCTGGACAATAGCGATCGGATTGCCCTAATCATAATAGGGTGGTTAGGAAACCACTGCCACTATATTCTCACAAGTCTAGCGGTCCGTAGCCCTCCAGATTCGTAATCAGCCTCCAAGTTGGCCGGGAGGATGGCCTGTTTTATAGCGAGTCATTGAATCCTGAGCCAGGGAGGCTCAAAAGGCTATTTTCTTCCATTAGTGAACAGAAACTTTCTGTTGTGACCATCTCATCTCATGCAGTGGCCAATCTGTTTTACTGGCCAGGGATGAGCAGAGACACAGAAATGTGCTTTACCTGCCATGGAGAGTTTAACAATGATTAAAGTGTACTTGCTCCAGGAGACAGTCTGCAAGTAGAGGGCAGGATGTACAGAATGTCTGGCCCGGTTTAAGGCCTCATGAAGGCGGAAGTTCCTAAAATGTTGGACCTGCTCCATCCATGTGCACTGGTGCGAGAATCTGGATTTTCCACATTTATACAGTGCTGTCAATCAAGCATTCACCTGCTTTCTGAATGTGGTAAAATGTATATAATAAAATAAAATAAAAATATGTCACAGTCTTAGTAGGAGTACTTTTCCATTGACAGCAATTCTTAATTGCCTGGTAACGAAATTATGTTTCTGCTATAAGTCTCCAATTCCTGCATGCAAAGTTGAATTCAACACAATGGGTGTCCTATGTTCCTGAATTGCAATTTCAAATCTGAGGTGTTAAAATGTGTGCCAATCTACTTATTTATATGTTTAAGTAAGTGTTGTTTTTTAATTGGGGTTTATGTGAGTACAACAGAAGGCTAGAGGCCACATATCTGTTAGAGTAAAACACAGTTACAATTACTTAAACCAGGGTTCAGCTCCCTGGTAGCTATGGCACAGTGGAGACAGGCCTAACTTGTGAAAAATGTGTATTTAGTATTAACAAAACAGTTACAAAGTCAAAATACAACGCAATAACAATCCCACAACTAATTTAGAAAAGTAGATTAAAATGTAATGAGCAAAATGACACCAATATGAAAAACAATTATTGAAGAGTAATCAGACATATGAAGTTTTTAAAGATTTAAGGCAAAAATTGCAAAGACAATGTAAAATGCCAATCAGTAGTCACTGTTCACGATTCACTGGGTCCAATGCACAATTTCAGGCCCACTGTGACAGGGTGCAGTTGGGATACACCAGGCGGGTTCCTCCTGGCCAAAGATTTTACCACTGCACTGAAATGGAAGTTGATATCCTCTAATGGTTTTGGCAGGAACAGATCCAAATGTGAGAAATTAAAATTTTGCAGTCAACAAAATACTCGTGTTGGGAAGATCATTTTCACCTCTTCACCCAGTTAAGATTCTACCCTTGATGAGGCATTTTTATTAAGCTCAAAATCATCCAGAGGGGCAAGCTAAAAACTGGATGCTATGAAGATGCATCAAAATTGGACACCATTGTCACAAGGTCTGGCTGATGCTCCAGCAGTCTTGAAAGTCCAAACATTTTCTAAGTCCCAACTTTTCAGAGTTTATGGAGCAGCTCCTCTTGGTAATTGTTAAGGCTCCCAGAACATCAGGGACAGAACTTAGGGCCATTACTCACTCATGCAGAGGCCACCATCAGGATCCAGTTAATACCCAGTTGCTACTGGTCAGCTGAGCAGTTCAGGGAAAAGGCCTACTGCAGATTATTATGTCTCTGTAGCCAAATACAAGGTCAGTCATCTGATCCTTGGAGTCCCCTTCTTAGCCCTGGGTATAAGTGGGAGCAGATCCAGCACTTCAGTTCTCCACATAGGTCTTAAACAGTAGACTCAGTCCTTCTTCTGTTCTTCCACAGATCAAGACTGTCTTAAAGATGGTGTCTTAGGTACCAAAATTATCTGGCCGATGAGAGACCTTCCCTGGGTGAAAAAGAAATGTTTTCTACTTGAAGCATTTCTTGCCAAAATCAGCCGCTTCACCAAGATCTCGTCCAACGCCTATCCGAGGTCATTGAGCCTCCCTCAGACACAGACTACTACCTATTATGACTACGGCAGTCAATTTTCATAATCTTTATTCGATTTTATAGAAAGAATCATAAAAGACAGATAATTAAAAACATCATACAAAATGTCGGTGTCGCAATCATTTATGTTTTAAAACCCCCAACAAAAAACGTGCAAGGGAAAAGCAAATAGAAGGGGAATTTAGCAGCTGTAAGATAAATAAGGCTGGCCTAACTTGAGTAAAGTTAATCGGTATTAAAATTGAGCATATGAACTTATGTTGCAGGTTATTATATTTTGGACAGAGTATAACCATGTGTAATGTGTGGGAAACATCCTTTACAACACAACTTTTACCACGCAGTGCCTTTACGACGCAACTTTTACAACGCAAACCATTACAACGCATTGCGCTGGGGGGCGCTCTAGGATAGGGAATAGGTTTAATTTACTGTCCGAATTTAGATAGGAGAAGCACACCTATTTTCACCGTTTCTAAACCAATTTTGTTGTAAATAATCTATGCGTGCTACATTGGTGGCACGTTTGCCCTCACGTGCCCTCACTTGAACCAACCTATCTCGAGTGAATTACACCCGACCAATGTGCACTGTTGCAAACTCAGTTGAGTTTATTTTTCAAATTTTAAACCTTATCAGATTTTCATTAGTATCAACATAACTTTTCATTACAGTACATTGAACAAAACAGTCTTTGTTATTTAGACATAACAGTTCTTTTTAAGCTTAGAACAATACAGCGTACATAACACTACAGATCATTTTCACATTAAACCATTAAGAAGCCCGATGCATTTCGAGCCCTATGAGGCTCTTCCTCCGGGGCCTGAAATCTGAACAAATTAGAGAAAACAGCGTTACATTTTTGGGGACCACTTCTGAATTAAAGTCAAGAAAAAACGAAATCAAAAGTGTTGAAATTAGTGCTCCACCACCATCTCCCCGTGTGAAATTATGTGGGGCTTACCCTCTCCTTCTAGGACTGGATGAAGGAACCTAAATGATGAAAAACGTAACATGAACTCTCGGAACCCTATACCAAAGAGCTGTTCTCTAGACACCCACAATCCTCGTCTGCTTAACAACTAAACTTACCCTTGTGAAGACACATCGCCGCAACTGATTCTACAAAGAAAATAAACCGGGGTCAGTATTCCCGAACACCTTAGGACATTAATAAAAGAACCCATCCGAAAACCAGTTCTACAAGCTACGTACCTAGATAAAAAACGCTGTTCGTCAATAACATCACTCGTGGCTGTTGCCAGACGGTCAAACAACTATGTCTAAACCTCGCGCTTAAGTCTCCACGTCATTTGCGCGCCTCCCAATGAAAGCCGCTGTACTACCTCGAACGTCACTCCAACAACTAGAGCGGGCCGCTCTCTCTCAAAGCGGTATTACTTCCTGATCACGACACCTCACTATAAACCACGTGATGCCGGCTGGACCTATCCAGTATCGCTGATCTCATAACTTAATCCAAGAACGCTCGAACATGCACGGCGCGTGTTAAATGAAAAATGTGACACATGCAGTGAACAAATATAAGGGAAAACCAGCAAAATAATAAGGAAAAAATCAATCTGTACAATTATTTTCGGTCAACCATCATTACATTGCATAGAACACATGGTGCACGAGATTACAGGCAATTTTTACAAAAAACAAGAAAAATCTATTTTTTCATTTAACCCTTTGGGATCTTGAGTCCCCAACTTTTTTATCCAGAAAATTTCTCTCTGTAACAGAGATCTGGTTAAGTCTGTACCCTCAAACTTCTCAACCCTTTCTAGGACAGAAAACTGCAGTTGAGCTATGCTGTGTTTAGCCTCCAGCCAGTGTACTGCCAAAGGGCTTTTCGTACTTTTATTTCTGATAGTACTTTTGTGTTCAGAAATCCTGACTTTTAATTTTCGCTCAGTTTTACCCACATAAAGTTTCCCACATGGACACTTTATGTAGTAGATCAAAACATTAGAGTTACAATCGGCATTAAAAAATAATGGGATGTTTTTGCCTGTTTGAGGATGATGTATAAACGTGCCCGTGATGGCATTATTACAATGGACACAGTTACCACACCTCTTCATTCCCTTGAAAGAAGATGTTTGTTTTTGTTTGAATTTAGGCGCCAAAAGTTCCTTGAGATTTTTAGATCTCGTGTAAGCAAACATTGGCTTTAATTCAAAAATACCATTGAAATCAGCTTCATTTTGCAGGAGTGCCCAATGTTTGTTTACTATGTTCTTGATCTTCTGTGACCTAGAAGAAAATTTCAAAACAAAAATTTGTCTCTCCAGTTTCTGTTTCATTTTTTGATGTAACAAATTAGTTCTGTCATACGTTTTCACTCGTTGTCTAGTTTTCTCCAGAATGTCTTTTGGATAACCTCTCTGTTCATATTTTTTCTGTTGTAGATCTAGATGTTTCTCCAAGTCTGACTCTTTAGAACAAATCCTTTTAATCCTCATAAATTTAATTTTTGCTCCTAGTAGAGGAATTAGCAAAAGCAATCAATGATCTTTCAAAAGAAATTGAAATAATTAAAGCAGACTTGGAAGAGCGAATGGATAAAGCAGATTTGGATAAATCACTGGAGGAAATAAACGCAAGGTTGGATAAACACACCAAGGAAATACAAGAAGGAAAGTTGAGAAAGTTTAAAAGAGATACATTGGATTATAAACTACAAGAAGTGTACACCTGGGCAGAGGTTTATGCCCAGCGAAGAGTTTTTCCAAAGAGGAGGACCAATGTATCTTCTGAAGAAAGTTCGGTGTCAGATTCAGATTTAACAGTAAGCAGACCATCTGTCCAATCTCAGTTACCAGAAGTTTCTAAACCATCAGAGGAAAGAGGAGCGCATGCTCCCGGAGCTAAACAATCTTTTTTATCCGACGCCGCGGATTCAAGTCAACCACCCGGACCATCCAAATCAACAGGAAAACAAGGCGAAGCCTTAAAAAAAAAAAAAACCAGCAACAAGGAGCCAGAAGTAAATTTGGTAGTCAATATTTCAGACACCACGTTGTCATCCCACCAAACTAGGATTCTAAATAAAGGTTTAGGGTTTGTTCCTACTCACAACACGAACCAATTGGAGTGTGAAGTTTCACTCTTTAAATTTATGAGAGTTTTGAAATTGAGGCATTTTTTCACCAATGTTGTTCCTGCTACCCCCCAAAAAGAGGAGGCAGAATTTTTGGAATTCCGCCCCAAGTCAAAGTTTCAGGCGCCAGTTTCACACAAAGTCATAGAAGCGTTTGAGCGATCAGTACGTAATGATATTCAGAACATCAACCTATCAAGGGGCAGAAAGAAAAATTTATCTGCACAGGATAGAAACATTCTGAAATCTCTGCAAGAAAATTCAGCCATCATGATCCAGAAAGCAGATAAAGGGGGAGCCATAGTTGTGATGAATAAAAAATTTTACATCGAGAAAGTTGAAGAACATGTCGCAGACAGAACCACGTATTTACCATTGGATAAAGACCCGATTGATGACTTAAAAACAACCCTGAACATCATTCTGGAACAGTCATTAGAATTAGGACATATCACCTCATCCACCAAACAATTCCTGACAGCAGATCACCCGAGAAGACCACGATTGTATATGCTTCCTAAAATACATAAGAGTCTCACCAACCCTCCAATGAGACCGATAGTAACGGGGTGCGGTACCATCTTTGAACCCCTCGGAATCTACATTGACAAATTTTTGCAACCCTTCGTTCAAAAATGGCCCTCATATGTCAAGGACACCACTGACTTTCTTCTAAAACTACAAACAGTAAAAACAGACAACCAAATGTTACTTTGTACTATTGATGTCAAAGCACTATATACGTCCATTCCCCATCAGGGTGGACTGGAGGCAGTAGAATGGGCCTTGCTGAGTCAACCTTCAATCAGGGCTGATAAAGTGTTCATTTTGGAGATCCTTCATTATTGCTTGTACCACAGTTATTTCCAATGGGAAGAACGTTTCTTTTTACAACAACAAGGGACCTCTATGGGATTTGCCGGGGCCCCGGCGTATGCAAATACATTTATGGCTAAATTCGAGGCAGATCACATATATACTGATGAGGAGTGGAATAAGCATGCAGTACTATACTGTAGATTTATAGACGACATCTTTGTCATATGGAATGCAGAGAAATCTCTATTGGAAAAGAAATTGTCACAATTAGATCAGTTCAATGAACATATTCAGTTCACGTCAAATATTAGTGAACAGAAGATCTCCTTCCTAGATGTGGCAATTACTTTAGTGGATTCAGAAATACATACAGAAGTGTTTCGGAAAGAGACTGATGTTAACAATGCATTGTTATACCAAAGTTTCCACCCACAGAATTTGAGAGACAATCTACCCCTCTCTCAATTTATGAGGATTAAAAGGATTTGTTCTAAAGAGTCAGACTTGGAGAAACATCTAGATCTACAACAGAAAAAATATGAACAGAGAGGTTATCCAAAAGACATTCTGGAGAAAACTAGACAACGAGTGAAAACGTATGACAGAACTAATTTGTTACATCAAAAAATGAAACAGAAACTGGAGAGACAAGTTTTTGTTTTGAAATTTTCTACTAGCTCACAGAAGATCAAGAACATAGTAAACAAACATTGGGCACTCCTGCAAAATGAAGCTGATTTCAATGGTATTTTTGAATTAAAGCCAATGTTTGCTTACACGAGATCTAAAAATCTCAAGGAACTTTTGGCGCCTAAATTCAAACAAAAACAAACATCTTCTTTCAAGGGAATGAAGAGGTGTGGTAACTGTGTCCATTGTAATAATGCCATCACGGGCACGTTTATACATCATCCTCAAACAGGCAAAAACATCCCATTATTTTTTAATGCCGATTGTAACTCTAATGTTTTGATCTACTACATAAAGTGTCCATGTGGGAAACTTTATGTGGGTAAAACTGAGCAAAAATTAAAAGTCAGGATTTCTGAACACAAAAGTACTATCAGAAATAAAAGTACGAAAAGCCCTTTGGCAGTACACTGGCTGGAGGCTAAACACAGCATAGCTCAACTGCAGTTTTCTGTCCTAGAAAGGGTTGAGAAGTTTGAGGGTACAGACTTAACCAGATCTCTGTTACAGAGAGAAATTTTCTGGATAAAAAAGTTGGGGACTCAAGATCCCAAAGGGTTAAATGAAAAAATAGATTTTTCTTGTTTTTTGTAAAAATTGCCTGTAATCTCGTGCACCATGTGTTCTATGCAATGTAATGATGGTTGACCGAAAATAATTGTACAGATTGATTTTTTCCTTATTATTTTGCTGGTTTTCCCTTATATTTGTTCACTGCATGTGTCACATTTTTCATTTAACACGCGCCGTGCATGTTCGAGCGTTCTTGGATTAAGTTATGAGATCAGCGATACTGGATAGGTCCAGCCGGCATCACGTGGTTTATAGTGAGGAGTCGTGATCAGGAAGTAATACCGCTTTGAGAGAGAGCGGCCCGCTCTAGTTGTTGGAGTGACGTTCGAGGTAGTACAGCGGCTTTCATTGGGAGGCGCGCAAATGACGTGGAGACTTAAGCGCAAGGTTTAGACATAGTTGTTTGACCGTCTGGCAACAGCCACGAGTGATGTTATTGACGAACAGCGTTTTTTATCTAGGTACGTAGCTTGTAGAACTGGTTTTCGGATGGGTTCTTTTATTAATGTCCTAAGGTGTTCGGGAATACTGACCCCGGTTTATTTTCTTTGTAGAATCAGTTGCGGCGATGTGTCTTCACGAGGGTAAGTTTAGTTGTTAAGCAGACGAGGATTGTGGGTGTCTAGAGAACAGCTCTTTGGTATAGGGTTCCGAGAGTTCATGTTACGTTTTTCATCATTTAGGTTCCTTCATCCAGTCCTAGAAGGAGAGGGTAAGCCCCACATAATTTCACACGGGGAGATGGTGGTGGAGCACTAATTTCAACACTTTTGATTTCGTTTTTTCTTGACTTTAATTCAGAAGTGGTCCCCAAAAATGTAACGCTGTTTTCTCTAATTTGTTCAGATTTCAGGCCCCGGAGGAAGAGCCTCATAGGGCTCGAAATGCATCGGGCTTCTTAATGGTTTAATGTGAAAATGATCTGTAGTGTTATGTACGCTGTATTGTTCTAAGCTTAAAAAGAACTGTTATGTCTAAATAACAAAGACTGTTTTGTTCAATGTACTGTAATGAAAAGTTATGTTGATACTAATGAAAATCTGATATGGTTTAAAATGTGAAAAATAAACTCAACTGAGTTTGCAACAGTGCACATTGGTCGGGTGTAATTCACTCGAGATAGGTTGGTTTAATTTACTGTCCAACACCTTCCCTACTATCCACGGGGACTGGAGTTGGAATAGTAAATTAAACTATTCACTATCCAGCGCCCCAAAGCACTATGCGTTGTAATGGTATGCGTTGTAAAAACCGCGCTGTAAAAGCATGCAATGTAAAAGTATGCGTTGTAATGTCATACATCTGTAATGTGTCATTAATCGACGTGTTGTCACAGTTGCAAAGGGGCAGATCTGAATACTTAAAACGACCATGACCAAAAGGGGCCAAGCGTAGAAATACATTTAAACTGAAATATAGGTCAGCAATCTGCGTTGGCGGCAAGGCATAATCCAAATCAAGTATGGCTCGATATTGCTAACTGTTTTCACCAATATTTTGTGTTGAATATAGTGTTTTGTTAATGCAACATCGTCGCATTCTGATGTCAGCTTGTGCCTAAAAGCGGTTTCAACTCATTTGCCAACAGCACAAGTTATGTTTTAGGTGTTAACAAACATATCTGGCCCCCCTACGGCCTGCAAATTGCGCGCCACAAATGCCAGTCAAGGGATCTGTAGGGACTTTTCTAGTTGCAGGCAGTCCTTCAAGATCAGTTTACTAAAACTCAGTTCTGCCTTTGTCCAAATTGAATTCTAGAGTTTTAATGGGCTGAGGTGGAGCTGATCAATTTAAAAATCTATACCTAATTCTTTATAGACAATTTTGTGAGGTATACTTTGACAAACTCCCAAAAGACTCCTTAAAAACTTATTTTCAGCAACTTGGAGTGGAGCAACCTGGCCATACCACCAATTTCCACTATCATAGCACACTAGGGGATACATTTAGCACTCTAAGGGGCATATTCTCGAGGAGCTATCTCAGAGTTACTAGCACTTTATCACAGCCAAATTCGCTATAAATTTATCACCCCATTCACAAGCTGGTGCTAACAGCCTATAGCACCAGTTCACCTGCGATAGCAGCCGCAAAAAACATTGCCACAGATGATCCCCGCAACTATCTCTAATGAGATGCAGAGTAGACGTTCATGAGCAAAAAGCTGCAACAACACCACTCCGCAACATTCTCAAAGAACAGCCAGATCGGTGATAAGATCACAAAACAGGCGATAAGGTGTGCAAGCCGCAAGAAACTAACACCTGCTCTGACCTGGCCACAACATCCCCAGGACCACCCCCACGGACCCCCATGGACCCCCCCCCGACCAACACTGAGGCAGCGCAGAGAAAGTCAGCTATCCTCCCAAAATGCCCACCCCCACAGACCCAACACCAGAGCATGTAATAGCCCACCACAGGCACAAAAGATCAACCATCCTCCACATCCTGACCACCATTGAACACAGCTGACGGTACCAACACAGCGGACAACCAACATCCCACTGGAGACCAAGCTGCTGGCCGTGATGCACCTGTTGGCCACTGGTACCCTCCAACCAACATCTGCACAAGTTGGAGGAGTCACACAGCCAACCCAATCCAAGTCCCTCACAACAAGTCATGGATGACACCATCAGCTTGGTACCCCACTATCTATACTTCCCACACACTGCGCAGGAACAGCTGGAGACCAAGCAATGCGTCTACGCCACAGCTGTCTTCTTGCATTTGTCACGGGGCCATTGACTGAACACATGTCCTAATTGTGTTCCCTGGCAACACTGCACAAAATACGCGCAACAGAAAGCGCATATATCCCATCAATGTCCAGGCAATATTGGACCACCGGGGAATCCCCGCCAACGTTGCCGTAACCCCCCAGACAGTGTGCATGAGCCCTACACCTTCCGACAGTCCATCATACCCACCTGCGCTACCAGGATGGCACCCACAGAAATGCACATCTCGTTGGCCAATACAATATGAACACACCTCAACTCCACAATCATGCAACTCACAACACAGGAAATGCACACGTCACAAGCTCACAAACAACAAGCACACTCACCAGGTACAACTGAACACTTACTGTGGGAACCTGGGCCAGCCATGTACATCAGCCATCAACGGCATGGCATCTCATCAACACAATAGCAGGATGTGGGAAGAGGTGGAGACCAGGCATGTGCGAAGGAAGCAAGCGTCCCATGAATGAGAATGTACATAATGCCAAGTGTGGTGTGGATGTGATGGCCACACGGCAGTATGCAGACCAAACACATATCCATGTCTACACACACCTTTGGTGTATGGAGTGTAGTGGACAGTGGATGCAACCATGTCACCCCAGCCAGTGCGAAGGAAGGCGGAAATGTAGCTTGTTACATCCCCCCGTGAGTGTGAGCAGAGGGGGCTGGCCCGGCGTACCCCAGGCGAGCGTAGGGGTGTGAATAAAAGGCATGTCGCTCTGGACGTGGTCCTCTTCCGCAATGCCCAATGTCTCTGCCAGGGCAGTGCCTCTCAACCCCCCACGATGTCGATGCCTTCGCCGTGAGCAGAGTTCCCTGCGATCCTGTGCGCCTGCTGAACCATGGGATGCAGGTCCCCGAACCAGTCGTACCCGCACTTGCGCACCAAGGCCTCAATGCCCACCTGCCGACACCGGGGTATGTGGAAGAGGGCCCACCACGTGAGGCCCGCGACCCTGTCAACCTGCTATGACCATCACGTCCTCCACTAGCAAGGCCCACCGTACTCTTTTCTCGTTGATGTACTCTACCGGCATACACAGCGTACTAGTAGGTCACACATTTGGAACTGAGTCTTGAGTAAACTATGGTTGAGGACGATGTGTATGGCTGAGATGAAGTCACTATACTCCCTTCGATGTGGTGCCACCAAGTCTGTGCATTGCATTACAACCACACGTGTCTGTGGGCCAATGCGGACTACTGCTCCCGAGCCACACTAAGCTCGAGTAGGTCCCACATTTGGTCCCACATTTGGAACTGAGTCTTGATCATGCAATGGCAGGGTATACATGGCAATGCAGACTTTAAATCACTACCACACGGTTCTTTGGCCTCTTGCTGGAAATTCCTTCCGCTTACACTGCGGTCGAGTTGGTCGCACAATTGGAACTGAGCATTGATTTTTCAATGCCAGAGTACATGTTACACGCAAGGAGAGGTGTAGGAGGATGACACGTTGCAGTCAGGCGCAAAAAAGGATCATTGTTACGGAGGTGATCGAACACTACCAACAACTGACCTGGTGTCACTAACTCTGTGCATCGCCAGCGAATGACACGTGGCTGTGGGCCACTGCTGACCGCTGCCTCCAGCCTACACTGTGGTGCAGTAAGTCACAGAGTCTTGATTTTGCAATGGTGGAGTTCATATCAGTGCACCAGCATCACAGACTGCATCCCCTATCGGCCACGGTGCCACTAAGTCTGTTCCCCGACATTAATGGACACCCACTGGTTGTACATTGGTTGCATCTGTGTCTATGGACTAGGGGTTAGTTTCATCCTTATGTAGCTGATACCGAATTGGTTCTGGCAATACAAGACATTTTCTTCACATGAGCGCTCTCGGCTCTAGAGCCCCTACCTCAGGGCACTGCAACTCATGGACACTTCTGTTTGTATGTTGGGTGTCCTCTGTACTTGCTCTGGCTCCCTCCCTTTTGCTCGGCAGTTGACTCTGTTATGCAGGTTTCTATGTTTC
Organism: Lissotriton helveticus; assembly: GCF_964261635.1. Classification (NCBI taxonomy): domain Eukaryota; kingdom Metazoa; phylum Chordata; class Amphibia; order Caudata; family Salamandridae; genus Lissotriton; species Lissotriton helveticus. Next base: position 2,086,755,604 of record NC_136057.1, on the reverse strand, counting down.
CATTGCACTGGTGTCCACTGTTCAGGTTGTTGCCAGCACCAAACACTCCGTGCGGGCTGGCTTACACTCACCCCACACACATCCAGCACAGGTGTCACTCTACATGTGGCCCTGCCAATAAAAGGGCCGGTGCACGTGCCCGTAGCTAGTTCGACATGATATCTGCATATGTCCCTGTGGTCTTGTTGTATGCATTAGGGCTCCAGGCTCTACCACATTACTATGTGCTGTGTACAGCGGATGCAACCATGTCACCGCAGGCAGAGGGTTGGAGCTTAGAGATGTAGCTTTGTCGATGACCCCTCAATTCGTAAGGGTAGTGGACTGGGCCGTTGTACGCAGAGCCAACGTGGGTGTGTGACTGATTATTGCGTGCCCATGGGCGTGGGTACTGGCTATGTGCATCTGCATGTCTCAATGGCAGTGTGGGTCTCCTTTGTGGGGTGTAGATGGTCCCTGCAGGATAATGGACACCCACATCTGTGATCTAGTTCGCCTTCCATGGGTTCGGATCCCACCCGCACCTGTTCGTCCACCACCTTTTGCCGTTCTGACACCTGGCATTTGGGTGCCATGTGTGGGTCAGTGAAGGGTTGTAAGCCAGCCGTGCTTGCCGGTGCTTCCTGCTGTGTGGACTGTTGCAGGGTCTGTGTTCTCCTCTAAGTAACTTGGCTGCCCTGTTCCTTGTGGTGGGTTGTGTGGGATGTCCATGGGTTGTTGCAGGGAGTCGGTGTCGAAGGTGGGGTGGTCCTCTTCAGCATCACCGATGTGTGGTCTTCTCTACTCTGCTGGAGGTGTTGTGTGTCCCTATGCAATGTGAAGGGGAGTTGCATGTTGACATTGTGTTGACATGTATGTTGGCGCATTGTTATTGTTTACATGCAGACTGTCAGACAATGTCCATTGTGACTGTTTGGGAGGTGCAGGATTTGGATGCGGGACCGTGGATATTTAGACAACATGAAGGATCTGAGGTTTACGTGTACATTTCCATTTCACAGTTTCTAGCTCTGTCAGATGTAGTAGGCCTGTTTCTGCGCGTGTGCAGACCCAGTTATGCAGAGTTGTGTTTGCGCATTGTGCCAAATTGCTGTCAATATGGGTGTGCTGTTCTTGCTATGTGTGTGTGCTGGAGTGTGCTACGGGTAACATGGACATGATCCTGGGTCATGGTGGGTGTGCAGTGTGCTAGACCTCGTTGTGCATGTGTGCCATTGTGCCCATCACCCCCTGTCCCCCAGTCCCCGGTCATTACTCACCCTGTTGATATTGTGTCAGGTCCTCCCAGGCTGTGTCCGCACTCCCGACTCCTTGCACCGTCTGCACACCGATGACTGTGGTCTCTGTTTCCTCCTGCTCCTCCTGTGAAGCAGGACTCCTGCCTCCTGTCGCCATTGCTGCCTTCCTGTTGGCAGCGGCTTTCTGCCTGGTTTAGATTTTCCCATCATGTCAGCGCCTCTTGGCCTCCTCCACTGGACTCCTCGACACTCCGACTGCACTCCTGGTAGCCTAATTGTGGGCCATTTGATGTTAGTGTTCTGTCACCTTAATGACGCTGGTGTGGTTTTCCTGCGGACTGCACCCCATCTTCCCCTCCCTGGACCTTACTCGACCCCGTTGTTCCTTGCTGGTGGTCTGTGGGGGTTGTTGGCTTTGCGTCAGCCTCTGTGCTTGGTCAGGGTGCATCTATGTTGCTACGCTGTTTGATTGTTTCTGGTGTGTTGTATTTGTAGCTTTTATAATGCATTTTCCCGCCAGACGCGTGGGATTTGCAGGCCTGTCATTGGTTTTCGCTGCTTATTGTACCGAGATTGGCCTCATCGCAGCTTTTTGGGCGTTAGTGTTTCGTATTTTTGCAGCGTGGCGTTGATTTTACCGCGGTCAGTTCATGAGTTATCTGGAGACTAGGGCATGGTATGGCTGTGTTGCGAATTCCTGGTTAACACAGTGTAATTTTCCCATGATAAACTGCGATGTTGGAAGTTGCATTAAGTAAGTTTTGCAATGGTTATCACAAGTTGAGAATATGCCCCATAATTTCCAAATTGGATATGAGTGCACTCAAATCGGCATGAAAAATCTCCAATGCCAAAAATTACCCTATTAAAAGATAACTCATTCTGATTTATAAGTGAGTGCCAAATAAACTCAGAGTCCAATTGTATCCCCAAATACTTTAACTTACCTACCGGTCTAATATGTTAGCTATCTATTTCATATTTCACAGTTTTCGTGTTTGATGGTCCAAACTTTATAACGTGTGATTTTAAGAAGTTTGTCGACAAGTCAAGACTGTTTACAGAGACAAGGGAACCCAAAGGTAATACACTAGGGACCTTGCGATCACTGCAGAACCACGCCGCTCGAGGGCTCAACTTGAGTATTATCTCAAAACTGCCGTATATCGCTATCCGCGACGGCATCCATTCATTTGCATGATATTTGCATACCCGATAAACCCTGGGTCCACATCACGCCCCGATGGATTGAATCCCCCCGGTCCATCCGCAACTTGCACCGTCTGCCTCACCCCTTTGAATACCGATTACCATCACATTGGCAACTGTATGAATTCAAGACAGGCACGCTTTATAATACTGTCCTGAAGATGATACCACACATCTAATGTCTTGGCATCGAAACGTCGACACCTATGTACCATATGTCTCCTAATACCCAGAATGTATTGAACAATGGTACCATGATTTAATTAAGTCTGTCTACTGAATACTAGGAAACAGACCACTTCGCCCGTTTTTGCCTGACAATTGTTGTTCTGTCTTGTTGTCTGTGGGTCACAGGCTGTGCCCCCTTGACATCACTTTCAATTCCATGTTATTTTTTATATTTGTCAAAATAAAACCCTGTCCGGCTGGACAGAGAACATATTGGCTATTTAGCATATGTTGATTCAAGCTCCCAATTTTCATGTTCTAGGGACCCCTGTGATAAGTCAAGACTGTTCATAAAACTAATAAAAGGAGTAAGAAGCTTTAGCAGGATTTTAGCAGCAAGGGCCATTTAAACTGTATCATCCGCGTAGAGCAAGGCAGGAATAGGACGGCCTCCTACTCTGGGGACGTCAAAACCCGTAACTGTCAAAGCTTGCTCTATGTTGTTAATATAAAAAGTAAATAAAAAAAGGGGCATAAATACAGCCCTGCCACACCCCACGCTGAAGTTCAAAGTGCTCAGTGCATTCCCCATTTGGACCAAACCTAATGCTGGCAGAAAGACCATTCTGTAAATCGCACGAAAAATGTATTAAAACAAAATCAACATCCATCTGTTCCATCATGGACGAAAGCTTAGAGCAATTGACTCTATCAAAGGCCGAGCTAAGGTCAATGAAGGCCAGATGGATGTCCCCTTCTTTTCCACTGGACCACCGTAGTCATGGTGGCGGTCCACCTGCCATATTCTGACAATGGCGGGAGGATCACCACTGGACCACTGCTTCCGACAGGGATCCGCGATCCCACTGCAGTGGTGCAGCGGTCTGATCAGACTGAGGTGAGCCTGCCAAGAAAAGTGTGGTGGAGAGGAAACAAAGGGGGCCCTATGCCTCTGCACCAGGGGCTGTATGCAGGTGAGCACATGGTGTGCCCCCCTGTCTGCATGCACCCTCAGTTCCTGCACGGCATGGACGTCAGAGTCCATGCCGTGCAGGAACGTGCAATTGCGTTCACATTGTGGTGCCTTGCTAAGGCTCACAGATAAGCCTCAGAATGGCATCTCCGCGGGCTAGCTGCTGCAGGACTGCCCAACCTGGATTGCAGTTGGAATCCAGAGGGCAGTTTTCTTAGGGGTTTGGTGGTCTTGGAGCAGGTCACTGCCATGGCGGGCCGCTTCAAGACCGCTAAACTCATAATACGGCCCTAAAACCCAAGCTATAACCTCTGGATGGTGTTTTTGATCTACTCTTCGTCGTAATTGGCCTGATATTGTGGCTAGGTCCCAGTCTAAGGCATCAATTGACTATCATTTGTACTTAAAAAATAAAACATTCATATCTCTGGTTGTCCTTATAGGCTTTTTGTTGTGGTCTCATTTTTTTCATTAGATTATTCTCTATTTTTTTTAATTGGGGTAGGATTTGTATTGTGACTTTTTAACTGTTTTGATACTTCCAAATGCTTTACACATTTCCTCTAAATTAAGCTTCCCTGTTCTGTGCCATAGCTGTCAGTGGTTGATCTCAGGTTTAAATTACTGAAACCTTTAAATTACTGAAAGGTCATAACAAAACAGTGCACTTGTTACTTGTGGTGTATCTCAACCCACCCTAACTAATAAACCACATTCTCAGAAACACTGAATTGGATTTTTACTAAACATTAAAAATAGTGTTTGAATTATGCTAGTAGCGTGTCCCAAATTGGAGATAGCATAGTTATGAACTTATTCTCTTTTTTTACATCAGACAGCTGTAGCCTTTAACTGAGAAAAGAGCTTTTGGAGGCTAGTCACTCTAAGTATGTACCAATATAAAATCCATGCGTGTACCACTTTTAAATACTAATGCCCTAATTAGTCTGTCAGTTGGAAAGCCTCCGACTGCAGGCTTTCCAACAAACATCCTTGATTTGAATTCCGACTGCCGTATTAGGAATACGGGGGTCTGAATTCAAACAGGCCGGTCATTCCGGCTGGCATTAAATGGGCTTTTGCAGATATTCAGCCAGTCGGAAATCAAACATAGGGGGTCATTAGGATTTGAGAAGGACTTCCACCGCCAGCCTGGTGGTGGCGGTCCTTCTGTCCTCCGATCGCTATTTTCCCCCGCCAAATTAGGATGGCGGGGGAATCTCACAGCGACTGTGGTGGTCAAAAAGACCGTCTGCCACAAGACAGGCACAGGCAATGCAGAGCGGTCTTCATCAGTAATATGGTGGCAGTGCCTAGCAGGCACCGTCCGCCAAATTACGATGTTGGCTGTAGACAGCCTTTTCATGGCAGTGGAACTGCCATGGAAAGGCTAGTGGGGATTGGGTTTGGGGGCCTGTTGCGGGCCCCCCTTGTGTCAGGGAGGTGAGGGTGCACTTGGGGGGTACCCATGGTACCCCCCAACATTTCACAGCATAATGTGGCAGGCACCGCATAGTGCCTGCCACGTAGTGCTGTAAAATTCCACACATGCTGTTTTAGCATTGCGGCGGTTCCTGCTGTCAGCAGCACCTGCTGCGATGTTAAATGTCAAGATCCAACTGCCATGGTGGCGGTCGCATCCTGATCAGATGTGCGGGTGTAGGTAGGATTAGCAATTTTTTTTGCGAATCCCAATTATTCCTTATTTGCAAATCGCAAATTGATATTCACAAATAAGGAATACTTTCTCATTCATTCCTATAGGCTAGAAAGCCCATAGGAATGAATTGGAAGACATTCTCAATTTGTGATTCTCAGAGAATCGCAATTGAGAATGCAATTTCAGGGTTGCAAGGGTGTCATTAGGACACCCTGTTGCACCCCTGATATTAACATGTGTGCACATGTGGCCCACATACATGCCCTAAGGGCATGTATGTGACCCACATGGCACTTCGAAAAATGCCAAAAAGTGAAATATTCAAAGAAATCGCAATTTACCACCAACCTGAAGTTGGTGGTATTTTGCGAATCCTTAAGCCACAATTCGCACAACTTGGGTGCTTCCTACATTGCATTTAAGGAATCGCAATTTGCAATTCCTTAAATGCGATTGCAAAATAAGGAATCGCAAATTATGTAATTCCTTATTTTGCGTGTGGCTTTTTGTGTGCTACATAGCACACTGCCCAAATTGCGATCGCAAACGCTCAAATTCTGCGAATTTCAGCATTTGAGATTGCAAATTGACATGTTTTAACGGTTAAAGCATATACTCTGAGGCCTGGACAACAGAGCCATAGGGTGCAGAATTAAAAAATAGGACTGAGCATGCAAAGGAGGAACTTTCTCACAGAAAAATAATGAAATATTGAGTTTTTAGATATCACAAGTTTATTGTTGCCTGTTAGTTGATTTTTTGACATGATATATTTCTGGTATTTTTTGCCACTGTACATGAAGAAATGAGTATGTGAGGGTGATTTTATTGAAACTCCTCCCAGGAACGTTGATCAGTGATTAATTTGTGCCAATGTTTGCCGGTGTTTGGCACCGACACTCATTTCATAACTCGGGAACATATTTATGACAGCCACCAAATGGCAGCACTATCAGTCTATTTACAAAAAAAAAGCATTTTAGCAAAATGTTTAATAATTCAATATACCATTGCAAAAGTATTACTACCTGGATTCTCAGGCTATTTGTACAGCTTTATGTCACCTATATTAGTTCAAATCGTTACATTTGTAGACCTGTAATAGTAAGCAGGTGTCATTGGTACTGGTATTTGGCAGCAGGGACCACAAGTGGTGCAAACTGAAGAGGCACCTTAGAAATATCATGTACCCCAGCTTTTACTATTTTACAAATAAAACACTGGTGTTGCTTACACAATTGAGGTGATCTCAGTTGTGGAGGAGCATAGTCCATATAAGGTATCTCCAGTCTCAATTTTCAGTGTTATTTGTGGGAGGTTTTGCTATTGGGACTGATAATCTGTAACAAAACATTGTTCTGTAAATGCTCAAATATTAATATAAACCTTTGGAAACTGACACAAAGATGTTAAGTTATTTTATTTAAACATCTTATGAAAAAATAAGCTGTTCGGGTTTGAGCAGGAGTCCAGCAGTCATTGGTTACTACTCTAATAAGAGTTGTGAAAAACACTGAAGGAGGTGGTATGATTAGGCTACTCAAGGTGAGTTGTTGGTATTCAGACAAAGTATAGAGTAAAAAATATCGAGATGCAGAAATATCGAGTTTTTAATTTTGCAATCTACCAATATCGTGATGCAGGGATATCGTTGACAAAAACATCGAGTTTCTGAGACATGTAATAATGATGTCAAAAATATCTATGCTGTTAATATTGTTTTAAAAAATGTCTATGTTGTGAATATCATTGTTAAAAATATCTATGTTGTTAATAACATTACAAAAATATTGTTGCTAATAATATCGTTTTTTAATTATTTGTATGTATTTTTATGATGTGTTTTAATTGTATAATTCATAAGTTGTTTGTATAATTATTAATAATGTTTTATAAAATATTCATACATTTTCAGTTGTTTTTTCATTTTATTTAATTGTTTATTGCAATTTTTAGTGTTGTAGCCGGTTGTGGATTTTGTATGGGCATAGGGTGGCAATTAATTAATTATTAATTTGTAATTATTATAAATTAATTCAGTTATAATTAATTATGTAAATAGTGTATTTAATACATTTTGTAAGTTAAGTTTTATGTGCTGGTTGTGCTGTTTGTAGGGGTATAGGGTGGGAAGTAAATTATTTAATATCAATTAATAACTATGTTTTTAATTATTATTCATTATTTGATTGATAATTATATAAATTGTGTAATTAATTTTTTGCCACTTATATTTTAGGTGCAGACTGTGGGGTTTGTGCAGGGTACATGGTGGAAAGTAAATTGATTGTAATTAATTCATAATTCCTTTTTAATTATAAATTATTTCACTAACAAAATAAATATGTAAATTATGTAATTTAAAAAAAACAACAACTTTGTTTTAAGTACGTGTTGTGGGGTTAATAGGGCTACGGGGTGGGAAATAAAGAAATTATAATTTAATGTAAATTATTATTATTTAATTGAAAATTATGTAAATTGTGTAATTACAATTTTTTTAAATTATATGTCAGGTTCGGGTTGTTGTATTTTTAGGGTTACAGGGTAAGAAGTTAATTAAAAAAGAATGAATTGATAATTAATTATTAATATATCATTAATTATGTAATTGTTAATTATGTTAATTGTTAATGTACCATATTTGTTAAGTTATATTTATGTGCTTTGTTTAGTTTGCAGGGGAATGGGGAAGGTATTTAAATTATCATAAATAAAAAGGAAGTGTTCCTTTATTTAAAACTTTTTTCATTATTTAATATATTAATTGTGTTTTATACTTTGTTTTGTTGGCTGTTATGTTGGTGTGAGTATAGTGGGGTTTTTGTCAAACAAAATGATTAATAATATTTGTGTTAATTGATAAGAATGATTAAAGATTGTAATATTTATGTAATTTTTTTAATTGAAATTAAAACATTTAATTTTTATATTTCGGCTTTTAAATTTTTGGGTATTTAATAAAGTTGTTAAAATATGTTACTTGTTTGTATTCAATAAACTGATATTAAACAAAAAAATATGTTACTTGTTTGAAGTATAGTTCTCTCTCCTGTACTGCACCAGTGATTGGGTGGCAATAATACATTTTACCCCTTCTTACTCTAACGCTTTCCCTATTTTTGCACCTAGTAGAAATAGTAAATTTTGCCCATCCTGAGTCCAACGATTTCTCTATTGTTGCAAGGACTGGTGTCGAATAATAAATGTAACTTCTCCTGAGTTCAACACTGTTCCTACTCATGCACCTACTGGAGTGGAAATAATAAATGTTACCTTTCCTGAGTTCAACACTTTCTCTACTGTTTAAAGGCTGGAGTGGTAATAGTAAATTTAACCCCTCCTGAACCCAATGCTTTCCCTACTGTTGCACTGACTGATGTGGTAATAGTTAGTTTAATCTTTCCCAAATCCAGTGCTTTTCCTCTGTTGCACCTACTGGAGTGGGAATAAGAAAATGTAACTGTTGTAGTGTGAAAGTCCACAGGAGGCCAAACTGTGGTTCCAAAATGTAGCTTTATTGAGATTGTAGTTACAGAATTATTAAGTATAGCCAAGATGGTAAGTAGGCCTGTAAGTACGCCCCACCAGGGGCAGCCGCCTAGCTGTTCAGCCTGCTGACACCAACTGACTCACATCAGACATTCAACATTCCATGACATAATCAACATTCCACACATACTCAGGCTGAACAGCAAGAGGAAAGAGAGAGCGAGGAAAGAAGAGGAACATTCACCCTACTACAGTAACCCTTCCTGAGTCCAACGCTTTCCCTGCTGCTGCACACAGTGGAGTGGGAATAGTACATTTTACACCTCCTGAGTCCAACTCTTACCCTACTGTTGCATCGACTGGTGTAGGAATAGCAAACTGACCCCCCCCCCCGAGTCCAGTACTTTCTGTACAGTTGCAACCAATGGAGTGGGAATAGTAAACTTTACCTCTCCTGAGTCCTATGCTTTCCCTACTATTACACACACAGGATTGGGAATAGTACATTTTATACCTTCGGTGTCCAATGCAATCCCTACTGTTGCACATACTGGAGCGGGAATAGTATATTTATTATTTTTGGGAGTTTAATAGTTTTTTCGTATTGTTTACATATGTATTATTAAGTGTTTATGTATTTAGTTAAATATTTATATATATACATATATATTTATGTAATTTGTAACATATTTTCAGTAAAATTTAATTTTATATATTGCTTATTGTTTTATGTATAATTAAATTCGAAATATTTCAAACATTTTTGCAGTTTATTTGTTACAATTATTTATTACTTTTATATGTTTATCTGGAAAAAATAGAAAATTAAAACAGATTATAATTATGATTTTTTAAAATCATTTCATATTACATATGTGCATATAAATATAAACAAATTCATATATATGTATGTGTGTTTGTTTAAATAAGCTTGTATTTGTATATATGTTTAAGTATTATTTAAATATATTTAATTTACATTATAATAATATTATATGTCAAAATATGTAATATTTAGTCTTTTTAACTATATATATATATATATATATAAAAAAAAACAATGGGCCATATTACAATGTCAGTTGGACAAGCGTCTGACTGACACCGTAGCCGGAATGGAATGGCCCAACTATTATCTGGCGGTTCCACCCGCAGTTTTAGGGTGCAACTGCCTTATGGCTGGTTGGAAACATCAATTTTTCTATTGTAGCTTGTCCAGTGGCCAGAAAAGGGCAGCAGCACAAGCTGCAATAGAAAAAAGGATGGGCCTCATTCATGAGGTCCCTTGCTCCAACGGAATGTCACTTTTTGTGACGTTCCGTGGCGTAGGAGCCTGCTCCATATTTACGAGGCAGCACTAAGTCACTTTTTTGGGCTTAATACTGTCTCGTAGATATTGTCCCCTTTAACGCAGTTTTCTGTGTTAAAGGGGCATGCAATGGACATCCATTTCATTTTGACACTGTCTCAGATTTACGAGAAATCATAAATCTGAGGCAGCGTCAAAAACTTTTGCTTCCCTGGGGAGGCAAAACAAGGAGAAATATCTTTATTTCTCCTCGTTTTTCCTTTTCTATGTGTGCTGAATTATGCAGCACACATAGAAAAAGAAAAAACCCTCTCAACACAGGCACCCTTGCACCATGACGCAAAGGTGCCTGCGTTGGCGCACAGCAGCCTATTGTGCGCCGGTGCAGGGGAAAAGGACAGGAATGAGCTGTATTTCATAGATATGGCACATTCCTGCCCTTTTCTTTTGCTGGAGGGCAGCGCAATGGGAAGTCCTGCTGAACTGCCCTACGGCGAAAAAACACATAAATGAGCCCCATGTTTTCAAAGGATGTTTAGGTGCGCAGCTGCCATAGTGGAGGGCCAGGGAAAAAGGGGGCCCTTTCATGGCCCCCCAAAGTCACTTTTCGCTGGCCTTTTCATGGCGGGGGGACTTCCATGAAAGGGCAGGTGGAAAGTGACACTGTAATCCCAACGGCAGAGCTGAGGTTGACTCTGCTGTTGTTTTGGGATTACAATTCTGCCCGCCGCCCCTACGGGCTCTGTGAGCCCGTTGGAGCGGAATTCCCACCCCAGGTTTCCCTTCAACCGCCAGTAGCGTATTATGTTGGTCAGACGGAAACCTATGATGTCAGGCTGAAAGCCTCTGAGGAGCTGTCGGATGGCTTTCCGCCTGACATCATTATAAGAACCTATATTATTGTATAGATTTTTTTGATATTAGTGTAAAACGATTTTTTTTTCCAATATATTTGTACTTACCCTTCTATGTATAGAAAAACGATATTTTTGTGATGGGTATTTTAGACACAATATTTCTGTATCACAATAGTTTTGGGTTTGATATTGTGTCAGTGTTTTGATTTATTTGAGCTTAAATAATGGCCATTAAAAGTGATTTCAGCAAGTACACTTTTTAATCCTTAAACTCTCCATGGAACTTACAGGAACGCTACACATAAATAGAAGCACTGGGATACACCAATACACTGATAACACTCAATTCTGCCTGAAAATGTTTATGGCTCATGACATATTCAGTGATTCAAAATTTGCCTCAATCTCACAAAGAATTGGATGTAAAGCACCTGCCTAAAGCTCAATCGTATATGATGCAATATGTGTCTTTAAAGTTGTCAACAAGTTTAACCACATCACTTATTGATATACATTGGCTCTTCTTCCAAGACTTTATCATCTAGAACATTGGTATATTGATGCTCTATTAAAGACAATGGAATGCACCTGGCTTGTAATGGCTGGTAGAAGACCGGAGCATCAATTTTACCAATTTTTTCCTTTCACAGCTTTTGCTGTGAACAAAAGCTTCACGGACTCTGAGGGGATTTCAATACCCTCATGCTCTGTGGGGCCTTTGTTTTACAAATTGAAACATTCTTCCATCTAGGGACGGAATGCTCTAATAGCCTTATACCTCCGTAGTGGGCTATACCAGCCATTTAAGGCCCGCTCCCTTGTCAAAGACCATTGGCCTTTAATGCTGGTGTGGGCCTTTATTGGCCGGTATAGCCCGCTACGGCTATACAAGACTATCTGCATCTCACACAAACCCACCAAAATTGCACCCTGTATTTGTGGCTGAGAAAAGAACCGGCCTCAGTGGGAAGCAAGGAACCAGAAAGAAGGACCACTCTTTATTGGAAAAAATAAAGGCAACATAAAAAAAACAGAAGGCACTATTTTATCTCTCCATGCCTCTGAGCTTAAACAACATCAAGGTTCATAATCCAGCAACAGCAACATTACTTGCATGCAACATATTCTTGGCAATTAAATCTATCTTTAAATGCAATATGTGCAGATATATGTATATTGTATGACTTAGAGATAGAAGATGGACAAAGAAATCGGTAGATGTGTAGTTTGTTTGATGTATCGGGTGTTTAAGTTGACAGAGAGATCGGTAGGTATTAAAGGACAGACAGAAGCAGTCATGTGGCAGATATTTAAATAAACAGACAACCTATATAGACAGACAAACAAAAAAGTCATATAAGGCAGATAGATATCTTTGCATATTGCATGAAGCATGTGTCAGTGCTTGGCAGGATTACCTGATACTTCAGTTGTGGGGCCACAGTCCACTTCGTCTACGTCATGAAATGGTAGAAGGCATGCCTTTTAGGAGATACTTACTTGTTTTGGAACTGCAGAACTGTATACAGCATAATGTTGTCTTGACAGCACACACTCGTGATTTTTAAACAGTCATGGTCATAGAGGTCTGGCGGAAAGTCGGTTTTGTTTATCGTGTTTTTAAAAGTGTTTACTTTGCACTTTTCTGCCCGCTGGTCTGCCCGCTCCATTAAGATTCCCGCAGCTTGGTGAGAAGAACCCACTGTTCGGCCCTGTACAGATACTCTTCAGAAACACGCAGTGTGCAACAGCGGATGCGCGTTGTACAGTGACACCACTCCTGAGCAAACATCATTTAAGTACGTCGGTGTGTTTATGTGTTTTATAAACTGTGCGAAATAAGCATGACAGGAAATGATGCTTTCAGTTGGAATAGAGGTTTTTCGTGTTAACAGTTGTGCGTAGAATGACATGGTTGGATTCCTAAACATTGTATGTCACAAAAGTAAACAGATTGTCACAAGTCATGGAAAAGAGTTCACCTCAGGGTTCAAACACGACAGCAACAACCGAGCCCCGTGTCTCACAAAAGTATCTGCGTTTTTAGAAGCGACGGTACATAAGACCCATGCACGTCAATAAGGGGTAGCTGGGACTAACAACTTGGCTACTTACTCCTCTATTACCTCTGCCACGGCTCGTGTTTATTGTTGGTCTCGTGGCAAAAATAGAAGCTGCAGGAGCAATACAAGTACTAGCAAAGTCAACAGGGCCGAAGGTGGCTGACATTTTTGCTTTCATAATGCTTGCTTTGTTTTCTCATTGTTTTTGTAAAACTTTATGTTTGGAGAGCTGGCAGGTTCTTGCCGATATAAAAAATAAACATTGGTTTAGTTATAGAGGTCTCACAAAGCTACCTTTGCCATAGTTGTTCTCGGCACTTTAGGAATTTGCTTTGTGAAAGAGCTGAATGACATTGAAGTTAGCCAACTGCTGACGTGGCCTGACCCGCTGCTCCATGCTGAATGTGGTAGGAGGTGGAATAAAAATGTGAAAGGCAAAACAACAGTCCAGTGGATGAATAGGTCTGTCTGAAAGCTCTCGAATTTGCACCATACAATGGGGTGCAAAAGTGATACAACCCTTAAGATGCAATTTAGCATGACACACAAGGTCACCTTGTGTGGCCCTGAATAGATTGATAAAACCAGAGTTACACAATGCAGTGCAGATCGATGCATTGCATTACACTGCCTCAGGGAGGTGTTCCATGGGTGCTGCGTGGGTGTTCCCATGCAAAACACATGGATTTCAACACATTCCCAGATTTATCATAAGTGGTAGACCTGGGAATGTGCCAAAACTGCTAAGCCTCCCCAGGTGAGGCGTAACGAGGAAAAATATGTTTATTTCTCTTCCTTTTTTCTCTATGTATGCTGCATTCTGCAGCACACATAGAAAGAGGAGGAAAATGCCTCAGGGAATTGTTTTTGTACAGGAAGGTGACCCTTCCTGTACAAAAGCAATCCTGCGAACAATGCAGGCACCCTCGCCTCATGGTGTATGAGTGCCTGCTTTAGAGCAAGGCAGCACATTGTGCACCAGCGCTGGTAAAAAGTAGGAGAGCACCGAACCATGTTAATTACAGCACATTCCTCCCCTTCCCCAATCATGCAATACAGCATGGTCACCTGCTGCGTGATATGATGATGAATATGGCTCTAACTATATTACATAGCATTTTAGCAAAATCAAAAGATCACAGTTAATGTGACGTCTATAAAGTGAGTAGGGCTCCAAGCCCCATATGTACAAAACTTTTATGAAGTCGCAAATGGGCCAAATTGCAGAATCTGCCCGTTTGTGAATGCAAAGAAAATATTTTCGGTAATGTACAAATGCCAAATGCCAAATTGTGATTCGGTACCTTGTTACTGAATTGCAATTTGGTTTAGCAATTTGGTATTTGGAAGGGGCATGTTTAGGGTGTCCCCTCCAACTACCGAATTGCAGTGGTATGTATTACTGTTTTGCCACCAAATTATAGTTGCAAAACATTACTTCTTTACTGACTACTAAAAGGTAGTAGTAACCGTTTTGTAAATGGAAAGAGGTTCCCAGGCACCCTTTCCCCTTTGAGCATGTAAACAAAAATATTTTTAAGAGTAGGCAGTGGTCCCACAGATCACTGCATACTCTTAGAGAATGAAACTTTAAAGTTTCATTATCTATTTTTTAAATGCACCCTCTTTTTCTTTAAGGAAAACGGGCTGCATAAAAAAAAGATTACTTTACTACAACGCAATCACAGACATGGTGGTCTGCTGACCCACCCAGGCCACCATTTCTGTGATGGCTACCATTCCTAATGGGTCTCAAACTGCGACCTACCTCATTAATAGTCATGAGGTAAGTTAATTTCCAGCCTTATGTTTTCCCCAAAAATATCATACATATATTGGGACTCTCAAGCAAAACTCTTTCACCATTGGTCTGTGGAAATGTCACTCAAATTAAAGTCCCTCCCACCACAGCAAATGGTATAGATCAACAAACTAGCCTACTCCCGCCACTGGATGCGTTCACTTTGAATTACTGCATTTTACCTTTGCACATGCACACATACACCTGATTTAGAAATAAATAAAAAAATCTCCATTAATCAAAATTGTTGGACACTTGTACTTTCCAATGCCCTATGTATAGTAGGGTTACATCAACTATATTCATAACTCTAAAGATAAACTATTTTCATAACTCTAAAGATATTTATTGTAAATGTCAATGCTCATCCCTCACTATAAATCAGCTAAAATAATTAATCCTATTAAAAACAAGCACAACTGGTTAAAATTGCAAAGGTGTGTATGGAAATATATACTAACCCCCCAAGCTTGGTGCAGGTCATCATTATTCACAAGGCTGCAGTAATGGCATTCTCCCCTAGGGGGAGCTGCGAAACACCTAGTGATGACTAGTGAAACTGCGGGTTGATGTAAGCATTTCAATGATGTTGCATTTGACTTATGAGGGGCACCTAGAAACCACAAGAGGAACTGCAGCTTACTGTGAGAATTTCAATGCTTTACACCCGACTTGAGAGGGACACCTGGTAATGACTATGGGCACTGCATATTTTTGTAGGATGTTTAATTCTTTTGCATATGACATGTGAGGGACACCTAGTGATGACTTGGGGAATTGCACATTCACAAAATAATATAAATCCTTTTACATTTGACTAGTGAGGGACACCAAGTAACAACTTGTGGAACTGCACCTTCATGAAAGAACATCAAAGCTATATTAGAGTAGCAAAAGTGGATATGTCATGTTGAAGCCACAACCCCTCAACTTTGTGAAGCACATTTTAAGCAGTTGCATTTTATTCAAGAAGTAACAACGCAAGTTGTTGCAGCTTCGTGACAGACTTATTGAGCAGTATCTACTGACTTAATAGCTACATCTAGTAAAGTCTGATGGGGCTGCAGTCTTGTTAAAGACTTCACACAGTTTTTTCGGACTCAGAAAGGACATGAAGTACTTGAGGTAACGGTAGCTATGTGAAAAACCAGACCAATAGGCTTTGCCAATGCTCATTGTACATATGGTGGTAAGACCCATGTTAACTTCTTTAGTGTCCAGTGCTTCAGTTTTTTTCAAGAGCCTCACCAGCAAATAAAAGGCTGTTGAGTACTTAAGTGTAGGACCAATGATCAATCGTGTGATATCACTGAGGTTGAAATAATGAGTCTTATGATTTCTTCTACCCCTGGTATTTTGGCAATCGATAGCCATGGTCAGACCTGTGAAGAAAGGTCTGTTTTATCCTTTGACAGTGTGAACTGTTGCATCACTCAGAGGCTGACAGTACTTGCCCAATCCAAGTACGAGATATTAGTTCACAATATATTGATGCACAGCGTATGGTGCAATCTGCAATACAGTATGTTACAGTGCATGAAATACATACTAGATTCCGGTCTGTATGATGCAGTCTGTGGAGGACGAACATGTCAGTACTGTGTTAGCCTTGAATTTAGGGCGAAGATTCTTGTATGCATTGTTGTTATTTTGTTGCAAACTTAGCACGCTACCCATTTCAGTCTGAAAATCACTACCTGAAAAACACAGAAAGCAACAAAATGTTAAACATTCTTTAGTCTTTCTTTCATGTTGGAATAACTGCAGGGCCATTTCAGGAAGCACTTACTTTGCATGTCTTTAACATTGATAATCCAACTTTCATCCCACAGCATTTTTTGCTTCTGGTACAGAAACCACTACAATAAAGGAAAACATAAGCACCAAATTACTGCCAAGAGTTTCTTGATTATTTTCTTTATTATTTTAGAGGGTTCTTCGGGATAAGTACCAGACGTTCTCAATCAGTTGTGTAGAGGTCAATATAGAGAAAATACATTTCAGAAGGTACAATTTCTTTATGAAACCATTGAAAATCAGAATGCAAATCATGAAACAGCCTTCTAAAAGAATGTTGTGATTCTTGTAGTGATACTTTGCCTCTGATACATACAGAAATGGCTCATGGGAAGTGGGAGTATGACATTAAGTTATACACAAAGTTATTGCTATAAAATAAATACGAGGGCTAATAATAAAGAGGAGGTATTTTAATGCCTGGTGTAGTAAGCTATTAGAACATTCCACCTGTATTAAAAACCTTTAGATAGTGTTGGGGTGAAAAGGTTTGGCTAGCAATACATTATCTCTACCTTCATTCTCTTGTTTTGAATACATATTTAACCCATATTTACCTTTGGGAATATAAGGGGTCAAGTTTCATGCATCATGGTAGCCAAGCATGACACAGACAGTCATTATTCTTAGACAGTAATGAATCAACCTTACTACTGTGAATTGATTTGCACGTCTTTGCAATGGAATGCCATTTCATCAGACTATGTGTGAAAGGCGGTAAAACAAACTTGAATAACCTTTCTTTGAGTAGTATTAGTTCTGTTCCTCTCCAGTCACTCTGGAGAACAGAAATAAGACAAGTCCAAGAAAAGCTATTCATGCTTGTTTCAGAGCCCAGATCCTATACATTCTGATGATGTGATATATTACCCTAAAAGCTTGAAAATATATTATTGTGTAAACTGAATTAAAAAATTGGTAATTACTATTAATAGTTACTATCATGTTAAGATATAGGAAAGCATCAAAAATATATTTCTCTCGGTAATCACCACTCTTGTGAATGCAATGCTGATGCCTAAAGATTAGCCATAAATTTGAGTAGACAAAAGATTTAAACAGATTACTTAGGTTGAGATATACTAGTAACTTAATTTAACTGTGAGATTGTTATATTAGAAGCTAACTTTGAACGTTTGTTTTAATGCCGTATAGTGCACTTTAAGGGTTTAAACTGGCGGTAGTCTCACCCGCCAAACCCATTCCCCCCTCTATTTAGAGATGTGAAACTGCTGACTTAATATCCGTTGGTGGTAACCCTCACCCATCCGTGAATTCGCCACAGGACTTCTGGGTCACAGTGATGGTCATTTTGCCCTATTGAGGGAAGGGCTACCAGCGCTCATTTTCCCTCTCCGATATAGCAGGACAGCGGTCCTGCTGACCATGTCAGGCACCGGATGTAGTTGCACATCATCTTCGGGCCCGGCGTGACCCGCGGGGAGCTAATAAAGGGGAGTGGAATGCTCTGGGTTCATCTCCGACACAGCTGTGAGTGTGTGTGTTTTCATTGTACCCTGCTGAGTGTTTGCTCATACCAAGGCACCACAAGACCCAGATAGGGTTGCAACACTGGCGACAAGGGGGCAGTGTGTGTAAGGAAAAGGGGGGTATCCCCGACTAAGGTTCCTAATTCGGGATAAATGGATTATTTGAAAAAACAAGAAATTAGGAACAAGGATATCATATGGACATGAACTAACATCAAACAGTAATAACTATATGTTGACAATGTGCATGGTACAAAAATATATATTTATTTTATTTGATAATGGTCTAAAACATATACGTTTTTGTCTCCTATATATTTGTGATGTATAATCTACAAATACATAATGTTGTACTGGTTTGTTCTTTTTAGGTTACAAAACATTACATTTCAAATCATTGTGCGGAGACTTTTTTTGTTGTTATTGTTTAGCTAACATTTTAGTCTAAAAACATGGCTAAAGATTACTACCCGCGTTTCGGCTGTTAGTCTTCATCAGGAAGCCATGATGAATTTCCAAGAATGTACCAAAAACTACGGCTGCAGTGTCTTCTGGTATACTGATGGGATTTGGTACTACAACCCTTTTATAGCTTCATAAAGAGGTTCTTCACGCTGTATATAGACTTGGAGATTGTCGACAGGTAGTTGGTTTGAGACAGTGTGTCGGCAATGATGAAAAGAAACACTGAAAAACGGGACACTGGGTTCAAACGGGAATGGTATTCCGGAAAGCCGACAGTTACTGGGCCTCTTTGCAATAACAGGCTTATTCTGTTTTGTTAAATGTGACGGGGATCATTCAGATAGGTGTTCCAGAAGCACTGGACTCGAGTTGTCTGTTTATGGGGTCCGTCGTGTCTCCCGATGGTGGAGTCTATATATTTGGTAGTTCGCTCAAATGGGGTGAAATTGAGAGCCCTTATGTGAAATTATGCAGGATTATCTGATGTAAGGGTCCGGCGTGTCTTCCGATGGTGGGGTCTGCTCTTCGGGCGTCTGAATCGACAGTCCGAGGGAAGGACTTCTGGGTCACAGTGATGGTCATTTTGCCCTATTGAGGGAAGGGCTACCAGCGCTCATTTTCCCTCTCCGATATATGTCCGGCACCGGATGTAGTTGCACATCATCTTCGGGCCCGGCGTGACCCGGGGGGAGCTAATAAAGGGGAGTGGAATGCTCTGGGTTCATCTCCGACACAGCTGTGAGTGTGTGTGTCTTCATTGTACCCTGCTGAGTGTTTGCTCATGCCAAGGCACCACAAGACCCAGATAGGGTCGCAACACTGGCGACAAGGGGGCAGTGTCCCACACTACGCTATCAGCAGTTTCCAGCATGCCCGCAACCCTGCTTCAGCCTCAAGTCACCCAGTACCTGGTCACCTGCTGCAAAGTGCAGGAAGACGTCACGTGCTCTGCACAGCCACCTGCTACGAAGAGTGGCTACACAGTGAGTGTGAGGTAAGGTACGCCCCGCCCAGCGCAACGCCACATGTGCTCTTCAGAGGCCCCCTGCCGGCACCACTGTTCAGGGAAGGCCCAACATGCATGTGCTGACCCCTACTGCAACCAAGGCCCTGGGAGAACCTGAAACGCGCTCCAGGTAGGAGGAACAGTCTACAGGGGCACAGAGAGAAAAGGAAAATACAAAGAAAGGGACAGAAAGAAAGAAAAAAAAACGATAAGAGAAGAAAAAAATAGATAAATACATAAACATCAGAGCACACAGAGAAGGACGCTCTGAAGGGACAAAAAATAATGAAATAAACATCAGAGCACACAGAGAAAGAAGCTCTAAAGGACCAGGTGAAAACCACCTCACAACCCCAGCAAGCCCTACGACCACCCAGAGTATGCCCAAGAAGTGGAGGAAGGAAAGGCCAGAAGACTACTGACCAGCACAGTCAAGGCACTATCCAAAAGGTATTTCCCAATGGTGGATGAAGCTCTAAGCCTCACCCCAGCAGAGGGCCCCAGTACAGCACGACCTCACTGGGGTGCTACCACCATTCAGTGAACTAGAAGACCAGGCGACGGCATCCCCACAAAGGAGAATCCGGATCGAGCTTCTCGAAAACTACTTTGTCGCCACAAGAGAGACCGACTGAGCCATCAAGAGGTCGCTGCTCTTCCACTATGCTGGAGGCAAGATATTTAAACTATTCAAACACCTACCAAACACAGGTATTGTCACAGACTATGAAGTAGCGGTGAGAGCACTCAATGCTCACTTCGACCCATAGCTCAACACAAAATTTGGGAAATTCAAGCTGCACCAGGCCCGACAATGTGAAGGAGAATCAATTGATGCCTTCTATGCCAGGCTACAGGAACTGGCCAGCCCCTGCACAGTGGACGACCAACCCAAGGAGATCAGGGTGCAGGTCATCCAAGGATGTCTAGACAAGGTAGTCAGAGGCCTAATCCTGCACCAACCCAACATAAGCCTAGAAGACATCCTGATCTTGGCACAAATGCAGGACCTGTCAGCGATTCTCAACAACCAAGTCCAAGGGCCCGATTCACAGAACTAACTTAGGACAAAATCCTAAACTTACTACCATTTTGGCTACTACTAAACTGAGAAAAATCCTAATTTTAAGACTTTCGTTATTCACAGAAGGCATTTAGGAGTCCTAAAGTTAGGAATCCTAACTTTACTACTACTAAATTGAGAAAAATCCTAATTTTAAGACTTTCGGTACTCACAGAAGGCATTTAGGAGCCCTAAAGTTAGGAGTCCTAACTTTACTACTCCTAAACTGAGAAAAATCCTAACTTTAGGACTTTCGGTATTCACAAAAGGCCTTTAGGAGTCCTAAAGTTAGGACTCCTAACTTCTGTGAATACCAAAATGAGTAAGTGTCTTCTGTGAATACCAAAATGAGTAAGTGCCTTCTGTAAATACGAAAATGGTAGTAAGTTTAGGATTTTGTCTTAAGTTAGTTCTGTGAATCAGGCCCCAAGTGTGGATACTGCAGTCGGGACAAACAACCCGTCAGTGAGTGGCCCGGGCAGGGACAGATCTGCGCCAATTGCAGAATCCCCAAAGATTTTGTTGTGGTCTGCCGGAAGAAACCCAGAGGAAAAGAAATCAGAAGCCAGAGGCCACTTGCAAAGGTGGTATGCCACCTATCCATCACAAAAATACTGCAACAAGATAATCCCAAACGGGGCAGGAAAATCATACAGACGTCTCGAAGACTCCTCTCCTGAAGAAGAAGAAGTAGAGATGTTTCTCATTTCTTTCACACAGGAGCAGAAACACTGCCGTAGACCGCAGCCAACATGCATCGTCAAGGTAGCTGGGTCTGAGGTCAAAGCCATCATCGACACAGGGGCATCAGTCAATGTATGGGATCCAACAATACAACTGTCTTTGACCCAAGCCACCCCTAACACCCTCCAGAACCAATATCTTTGCCCATGGGAGCCTCTCTTTGTGTTTGCTACTCCATGCTACCCTACTAGATAAATTCCCTGAGTTATTCAAAGGCCTGTGCCGCCTCAAGTGCACCCCAATCAAGCTGCACATTGACTCATCGATCGCACCGGTGGCGATGGGACACCGTAATGTCCCGTTCCACCTCAGACCACTGGTGGAAAAAGAACTTGAGAAGTTGGAACAACAATGGGCGATAGAAATAGTGTCTGGCCCTTCCCCATGGGTTTCCCTGATGGTGATCGCCAAGAAACCTAAACAACTGGGTATCGATATGAGCCTACCTAACTGTGCCATTAAGAGAGAGCAACAAATCACTCCCACCATGGACAATAGAATTGCGGATGTCAATGACTCCCGGTGGTTCCCGAAGTTGAATATCACCGCCGGGTACCATCAGCTGCCCCTAGCAGAGGAGGATCGGTACATCACCAACCTGGGGCTATTCCGGTATAAGCGTCTGAACTTTGGGATCTCATCAGCCACGGAGGTCTTCCAGATCACCATACGTGAAACACTATCTGGCCTACCTGTCATTCTGAATGTCACTGATTACATCCTCCTCCACTCCGCCACCACAAAACACCACAAGCACCTGAAGGACACGCTGCGACACCTCAGTGAACACGGGTGACACTACACCCTGACAATGTTCATTCTTCCAACCATCCCTAGAATTCTTCGGGTTTATCTTCAACTAAGATGGCATCCAAGTGGACCCCAGCAAGTCACAGATGATAACACAGGCACCTGCTCCCAGCACACCCTCCGAGGTGAGGAGCTTCATCGGCCTTGCCACCCTGGACGAACCAGTTAGGGCCCTCACCAAAATGGATATGGAATATGGAACTGGGGCCCTTGTGAGGAACAATCATTTCAGAAAATCAAAGACGTCCTCCTCAGCGAAGCCACACTGGTATACTTTAACCCAGAGAGACACACAGAACTGCTAGTAGACGTCAGCCTCATTGGGCTTGGTGCAGTGCTGACTCAAGAGCAGGAGCCTGGACAGTTGGTCGCCCTAGCGTTCGCAAGCAAGGTACTGTCACCAATGAAGGCAAGGTACGCCCAGATTGAACCGGAAGCATTAGGCATCAAATGGGCAGTCAAGCACTTCCACCTCTACCTATGTGGCCAGCCCTTCGAAGTAGTTACCGACCACCAGCCTCTGGTCCCGATCTACAAGGGTTCAGCCCCCTATCCGCCACGGAAAATCGAGAGGTAGGCCAGCCTGCTACAACATCATCAAATGGAGGTGGTCTACTGCCTGGGGTCAAAGAACCAGGTAATTTCCTATCTCACCACCCCACGCCACCAGGAGAACATGAGCAAGCAGACGAGGCCGAGGAGTATATCCATTTGATTTCAAATGCAGCATGCCCCGAGCACTGACTCTCGAAGACATCAAAAGACAGCAGAATTAGACCCAGTCTTAGCATAAGAACTCAAGGCTGTCCAAAACAGAACTTGGCGAGACTTCCTGCAAGATGCGAACGACTGGGCTCGGGAGGACAAAGAAGAGCTGACAAAGATGTGGAGGGTGTGAGACAAGCTTAGCGCTACCCAGGACAGAATCCTTCTACGAGGATCTAGCATTGTGATCCCCAAAGCACTTAGACAGCAGGTCACGCAACTGGCATATGGCAGACATCAAGGGGCCACAAAAATGAAGTCGAGGATGAGAGCCAAGGTGTGGTTCCCAGAGCTGGAAGTGATGGTAGAAGACCTTGTGCGAAGATGCCCAGCTTGCCAGATGACGAGCATGCCGGCTCGACCCGCTCTGGAATTCAGTGAAGAAAGTTGTACCAATCCCTGGTCCATACTAAGCATGGACTTCGTGAATTTTCAAGGAGGGAAACCACTATTGTCCTTGTAGATGCATATTCCAAATATCCATGTGGCACCTGTTTTAGAAAAAGTATTCACGACCTTTGGCGTCCCCACGGAGACAACAGGCCCCCGTTCCGTGGGGCTGAATTTGCTGAGTGCCTCAAGCAAAGAGGGATTTGCCACCACCGGATTAACCCGCAGTGGCCGCAATCCAACGGGGCAGTTGAAAGATTCATGTGCATGCTAGAAATGACATTGCGCATCGCCACAGTCGAACAGGCCGATCCCGAACAACATCTCCACTTGTTCCTCCGAGAGTACTGGAACACACCTCACTGCACAACCCAACACACCCTGTGGGCCCTGATGTTCACGGGCTATGGAGAGACCTGGTCCCCACCTATTCGTGGTGGACACCACCGCCTCATGATGTTCAAAAGACCCAAGCCTGCCGCAAGTGGTGCAATGAACAGGCCAGCATACAGCGACGGGCCCGGCCCAGATCACTGTAGCCCGGAGATACCGTCATCCTCAAGGACTGTTGCCCTGGATGGAAGTTCAGGACTCCATACGAACCAGGGACCTGGACAGTCACAGCAAACAATGGCACCATGGTGACAGTCTGGAAGGGACCTGAGGAAATATCACGTAATATCTCCTGGTTCAAAAAAGTCAAAAGATGCCCCTCCAATTCAGACTGAACAAAGGAGGAAGAGGACAGTGGCTGGCTGAACAGGGAAATTAGCAACACCGGTGAGGGGGGCAACGAGGGCCGAGGGCCGAGGCCCGATGGACATACCATGCCCTCACCCAGGCCTCCCACAGAACACATCTCTGCGGAGTGAGCCACTTCTTCAAGGCCAGTCTCATCGCTATTCTCTCTGGCCAAATCCCTAATCAAGCCAGCGGCTCAAGGACTTTGTGTGTTGAACATCTCAAACTCTTTGTAAGACCAAATTGGGAATAGATGCAACAGGTCAGGGGTCCTGCTGACCATGTCAGGCACTGGATGTAGCTGCACGTCATCTGCAGGCCAGGCGCGGCCCACTGGGATCTAATAAAGGGGAGTGGACCACTCTCTGACACAGCGGTGAATGTACATGTGTCGTCATTGTACCCTGCTGAGTGTTCGCTCACGCCAAGACACCACGAGGCCCAAATAGGGTCGCAACACCCATGTCTGCCATGTGAGGCATGGCAGGAATGGGAAAGGAAAAAGGTGTACATGACCCCTAAATGCAGGGAAAAGCTCCTCCCACTGGAACTATTTACTTTTTTTTTTTAAAAATCCATTTTGGGAATCTGGATTCTCTCAACACAAAGTTTGCTGAACGAGCGCTTTGAACATGGCGTGCACTTGGCAAAATGTCCCGCCATCAACTTGAGTCCTTTCACGGCAGAGATATCTCCGACATGGAGGAGGGGGTTTTCTGCATATGATGCGATGCCCCCCACCAGTGTGGTGGACCTAAATAAGGCTTTTAGTCAGCGTTGAAGCAATACAAATGTATAAAAAAAAAATTATGAGGATAGCTCGCTCAGTTGTTAATGCTGGATAGCAGCATTGACATTGTGTACTGTATATGTTTTGC
The DNA here is from genome assembly GCF_964261635.1 of Lissotriton helveticus. Lineage (NCBI taxonomy): Eukaryota > Metazoa > Chordata > Amphibia > Caudata > Salamandridae > Lissotriton > Lissotriton helveticus. The sequence goes on along the minus strand of NC_136057.1, from coordinate 2,086,730,685 downwards.
AGTTGCCATTCTATGATGCTGAATAGTGCCAGGTTGTCCTCACTCCGAAGCTGTGGTGACTGCATGTGACATGGCTTTTATTAATGAAGATAGGTAGGGAGGACTTGGGTCACAGGTTTTATTTTTTTTATAGACCAGGAGGACAGTCAAAGCAGTGGACATTACCTTTATGGAGGCAGATGGGGGCCTGAGGCTTCCGGACTATTTTTTCTGAGGCAGTGGATTCTGTCCCTATCATCATTTATCTGGGGGGACTGAAGAGAATTTGGTGAGCAAGAGTTATGTTTCTACAGGAATCTCCATTCATTACCTTTCTACAAGGAGAGTGGGAGCAGGTAAAACTGAGGGCCTCATTTATGAGGCCGCTTGCGCCACCGGAACGTCATTTTTTGTGACGTTCCATGGCCCAGGAGCCTGCTTCATATTTATGAGGCAGCAGTAATCCACTTTTTTTTAGCTTAATGCTGCCTTGTAAGTATCATTCTCTTTAACGCAGTTTTCTGTGTTTTCGGGGCATGCAATTAGTGTTGCTTGGGGCGCTCCCAGCAAAATCCATGGCTTTCTTACACTGCCCCAGATTTACAAGAAATCGTAAATCTAAGGCAGCCGCCTCCCCCAGAGGAGGCGTAAGGGAGGCACAGTGAGGAGAAATATCTTCATTGGGATGTATGTCATGACAACGCGGGCTTTACCCCGCGCTGCCATTACGACGCATCCTTTACAACGCAAGTCGTTACAACGACTTGCGCTGTAGGCGCTGGATTGTGGAATAGTTTAATTTTCTATTCCAACTCCAGCCCACGTTACAATAGCGAAGGTGTTGGAATTGAAAATTAAACTATTCCTTTACCAACAGCGCCCTCCAGCGCAAGTCGTTCTAACGACTTGCGTTGTAATAGCAGCGTCGTAATGGCAGTGCGGGGTAAAGCCTACGTTGCCATGGCTGCTTACCTCTTCATTGCTACTCGTTTTTCAGCCTCTTGTGATTGTTTTTGTGCAGGAAGGTTTTCTTCCTGCACAAAAATAATCATCCCTGCAACGCAGGCACCCTTGCACCATGGTGCAAAGGTGCTTGCATTAGCACACAGCAACCCATTATGCACAGGGGAAAACACAGGAATGTGCTGTATATCAAGGACAGGAATGTGCCATATCTCATAGTTACGGCACATTACTGTCCTCTGCTTTTGCCATAGGGCAGCGCAGAAGGAAGGCCTGCAGCACTGCCCTTCGGCAAAACCTTATAAATGAAGCCCTGAGTCTTTTAGGAATGGAGAGGTTGCTTTTCCAAGATGGCAGCAGCGGTACAAGAAAGTGATTTATATCATCCGTAGGGGTTGTGCCCAGTGAAACATCATTGACAGTCTCTGAGAGAAGTGGTATGCCGTAGGAGGTGTCTTGCAGACTTAGTACCACATTATCCCATGGCAACAACCCTCCAAGTCTAACTCTTTAGCCTGCTGACATTATGGTACCAAAATATCATTGTCAGAATATTGTCTCACATAAATATTGTGTCCTAAATATCGTTTACAAAAATATTGCCCCAATGGAGTTAAGATTAGGAAATCTACACCCAATGGAATGACATTTTTTTAAACAATGCTAAGGGTATGATAGTTATGCCAGACAATAAATATTTAAATATACAACATTTTGACATACAACCCTCACATCAGGAGCCTCCAAGGAAGGGAGGTCTGACTTACACCACATAGCTATGACTTTCTTTTTTCATGGATGCTGGGTTGAACGGTTGAGAGCGATGCAGAAAAAAACAGCTTTATGTAAAATTAAGATAGTTAGGAAAAACTGATTGTTTGGAACACTGAATTATTTTGTTTAATATACTGTGAAACTAATTAGCAAAGGTATCTCTTTGGTTGCCAGTATACTTTTTTGTTGTGCCTGATGTGTTTGGGGGCCCACACGGCAAGAAGGGACTACTGGGCCTCAGCCTTGGGGGTTTGGGTCATTTGCCTCGGATGTTCCAGGGTCTGTCCTAATTTGGCTTGACACACTGGCTTCTGATGGAAGTAGTGATAAAGATCAGAAATCAACAGTCACCAGCAGGGCAATACCTGATTGTCCTACTCAGTGCTTTACTGTGTAAAATAAAGATACTTTATTGCACATAAAAACGAGATCATTGAAAAGTATTAGTGAACAGGTACAATTTAGGGAATTGGGTGCAGAGGTTACTGTGATTTTAACTGTTATCTACTCCTCTCCTCCCAGGTTCCGCATCTCTTCTCAATTAGGAGGGTCTATCCTCTGGGTCAGAATTCCTGCATTGGCATGAATCAAAGTCAGGTGCAGATTACCCTCCTCTAGTACATTTAATGTGTCTAGTTTACCAAAGTTCTCATTAGTCTTTGGCATTGTATCATGATGCGGTTCTCTGGGGTGCTGGGGCAAGGCCTGAAGTCAACCGATGACAGCATGCAGTGTCTCTCCTGCTTCTGGGAAAGAGCACAATTCCCAATCAGAGTCTGCCTTGTTCAGTTACATTGAGATTGTGGTATGGGGTGGTGGTTGGAGCTGACATTGGAGGCCCCATTGGTCTGGAATTTTTGAGTGTTGTAGTGGCCCCTTGAGGCGGGTCTGGTTTTGGTCACCCTCCTGAGTGCTTGTTGAGGACTGAAGGCGCAAGTGGGCAGAAGTGGTCTCTGGGTAGCAGTGGCATGGGATGAGCAACGGTGTACTTCTTTGTTACAGCAGCATAGGATTAGTGGCAGGTGCACTTCTTGATCACAGAGACATAGGATCATACATCTCTGGGCCCACTGGCACAGTTTGTTCTGAGTTTGCTCTTCTCACAGGAGCACAACTAGCCATACTTCCACAGTTCCAGACAGAGACTGCGACTAGGAAAGTCTGATGCCCTCTAACAACTAGGGCAAACACATTATTCCACTCCATTCTCCGTCCTCTGCCAGATCAAACCAGGATCATGCTGCTTCTGGTTCTTGCAGGACAGCCATACCTCCTGCAGGGTTGGCAGGTTCCTTCCCTCTCATGGCAGGTTGGTTGGCTTATAGGTACCGCAGGCCAGATAAACATCTTCCAGCAAGGCAAGATTCAGGTAATGTCCCCTCACTCCTCAGAGGTTGGCTTTCAGGCAGACACCAGCTCTGGTTACAGTGCACTTCTCTGAGGTCTGTGCAGAGCACTCACTTCCTGAGTAATAGATACCATGAAACTGAAATACGTGGGTCAGTGGCACCCCCAGTTATACAGTGAAAGTAGACAGGAGATGTGGATCCATTGTCTGCACCTTTAGAACTGCTTTAGGATGGTTCTCCTTTCGACTGTTCTTTGCAGTGCTCTTTGGATATCCCCTTTGTTTAGTGTGATGCCCCTAGCAGTAGGGTAGTCTTGAGCCTGGAGCATTCATAACAGAGGCACACAGAGGTTGAGCTTTCTACACTGGGCTGTCAACAGCCACATTGCACAGTGATCAGTAGGAAGACAAGGACTGGCCTCATCAAAAGGGACCCATTCACTTTAAACATCAGAGACTTCTGTCTAACACTTTATACCCACCCTCTATCAAATGGCAGTGCCATTTTAAGGCTAAGTAGCAGCTCTTCTCATCTAAGAGCCTTGTCTATTCTCTCCTTGTTTCAGTTTCTAGATCTTCCCCCTCCAGCTTCAGGAATGCCAGCAATACACTTCCCCTGTGTGTGAAAACCTCACCTTCTGCTTCCATACAACCAAAATGAACCCTATATGCCTCCATTACCCAGGCAAACAAAATGCACGTAACGTGCAGTCCATATACTCAAACACATAACATATACTTGAGATGTTAGTGCAAGAAAATGTGTTAGTGTGTAGAAGCACACAAGTGGGCCAGGAGGCCTCAACTCTAGTGACACAGGTTGAAAGATCTGGCCAAGCTATGTATACACAAACCACGGTATGCTAACATCAACTCTCAATGTTCTAAACCTGTATTTGGGACAGTGGTCCACTGTCAATCTAATGAAAGCATTGATGCATCCTTCCAGCCAGGTCACATGTGGGAGGTTACAGGAGCTCTCACATGTTAAGGCACAGGCTTAGACCTCTGTATACACAATAGGTTCGTGTGTGGCTAGGCCCAAAATCAAAAACCAGAATATCAGATACTCACAGTTGGGTACTCAGGGGAACTAAGAGAGCTATATTTTCAGAAAAACTTGCAAACATCCCTTGATAGCTGAAATTACAAATAAAATAAAGTAAAAAAAAGCAAAAGAATAAACAAAGGCGACAGATAAAAATTTAAAAGAAATAATGTTCCTAACTTAAGTGCAACCCAGCCCACGACCAGAAAATGTTCCACACAGCCTCTGCATCACCATATACCTCCCCTTAATCCTATGAGAAATTGGAGTTTATGGATGGATGTTGTGTACAAACCCTATCCCCCAAGAATGTGTTCATCTGTACCACTGAATATAAGCTATGTGGAATATCTCATACCAAAATATCATGTGCTCTATTAGAGCAATCATTTATTTTCAAATATGTTGAATCGCCCATGTGTGATATAAAGTGCTTCTTATTCCCTCTTTCACACTAATACACTTAGATTTAAAACTAAAATCAAAGAGATAACAATGTTGTGTAATATAGATTTTTAGACTGCTCATGCTGATCAATATTACTTTAAAAGACCTCTTTAAGGTAACATTTTTGGGCGTGTACAAGATGGCTGTGAAGTGTCAGGGAACTTGAGGAGCAGATTGCAGGATAAATCTGCGACTTAAACCTTCCAGCAGATGGACATTGATTAAATGTTTCTGGAGATTGTCCAAAATTCTTCTAGCAGATGGCTTTCGGTGAGCCAATAATCACATTAATTCCCCTCTATTCCTGGTATAATTGATCTGTGGCCTCTGGCCATCCATTGGGTTGATATGTCTGTCTGTAGGGTTTTGCTAATGGTAGATTATGAGCCTGATTACGAGTATGGCGGTCCATAGGACTGCCGTAATCGCTGGGGTGTGGCGCCGCACTAGCAATCCGACAGCCGCATTCCGAGTGCTGCGGTACCACTGCCACATGACCCCCACAACCGCCAAGGATCCGCGATAGCTTGGTGGTGGCACAGTGGTTTGGCCCAGTAATACGCTGGCGGTGCCGCTGCCGAACCTCTGAGCATATTCTGAGTTTCCTAACCACCACAGTATTCATGGTGGTGAGCCCACCATGAAAACTGTGCCGGTGAGGAAACTAAGGGGGCCCTACAGGGCCCCCTGCTTCCTTAGGGCCTGGGGATGCATGCAGCGGGCACATGTTGTGCCCCCTGCGTGCATTCACCCCGTTCCAGCAAAGTATGGACTTTACAGTCCATGCCGTGCTGGAACGCATCTGGTGGTCACACAGTGCTGCCTTTCAAAGGCTCCCCCATGAGCCTTTGTAAGGCAGGGCCATGCAGGACCACCTGCCCTCAGTTATAGTCAAATTGCCAATTAAAATTACATCTTAGGCCTATCTACATGACATGTCGCATTAACAATGTTTTCCTAACTGAGGAAGAATAAAGGTCAGAACTATTAGAACTGGTGCAGGAATCTAAACAAGAAAAGTCTCGAATAGATTGTGTTGTTTAGTTGTCAAAGTGCTAGATCACTCTGGCCCTGCATGGAAATTGGAAGCCGTTCTAGCAATAGATGTTAGCTGCATCTTTAGAGAGAGGACAATAGCTATTATGAAGACAGAGCAGAAGGGTTCTCTGACCTGATCCCGGTATGTGATGCATCAGTGTGCATGAGTTTTTCTTTGGCATGGTTTCAATCTCTGGCTTTTGCAATTACTGGGACCTTATTATACCGCAATGCCAGAAACAGATACTGTCTTTTTATTTCATATTAAGATGGAAATGTCCCCTGCATGGCCATCTATCCCTGCCCAGTGCCTCGGTGCCAGACTGAGTGTATCTGGCATCCTGTTTTTTTGAAATTTTGGCCATAGGTTCACACAAAACTAGTGTGTGCAGAGGCTGTCCCTTGACACAAGTAAGGTGCTGGGTCTGTTCTGTGTGTGACATGGAAAGACCCGCCAAGTATGCCCTCTTTGTACAGACAGTGGCCTACTGTCTCTGTCATGGGTTGAGCACATAGAGGGCTGTTTGCATCATCTTGTGTTTTGTGAATTCTAGTTATGGCCAGACCTTTTATCTGTGACACTGAATTGAAGGCCTACTGGCTCACTCATGTAAAGGTCTGCTTCAATACGTTTACCCAGGCTAATATTTGTATATTCAACTTGTGTGGTACATGCATGGTGTTTAAAAGGGACCCACAACAATGTATGCCTGTGGGATCCATTTTTGATGGCCTTGCCTAGGCCTTTGCATGAGACAGTGGAAATGTATTGCTCGGTTGTGTGATGGAACCACGCATGCATTTACCATGTGTGCTGGTTCCACGCTGTCTCGACAACGCAAGTCTTAACCACCAATATGCCTTTACCATGCATACCTTTACAATGAATTATGCGTTGTTAAGGCATGGATGGTAAACACATATCTATTGCTAAGACTTGATAGGCAATTCTTAAACCCCTGACCCTTGCCCCCACCCTGAGTCCTAAAAGTACCTGCCTACCTCCTGAAAATAAAGCACCTCCCCCGAGCCCTAGAAACATTCCTGCCTTCAGTCCAAAAAATCTACCCCACCCACCCCTAATCCCTAAATCCTACCCCGACCCCCCCGAGCCCTAAAAACTGCCATGCCCTCATGCCCTAAAAAGTATCCCTGCCCCCCACCCTGAGCCCTAAAACAGCGCCCCAAACCTGCGTCCTGAAAAAATTACCCCCTCCCTCCTACAAAACAACCCCCTCCTCACAGCCCTGAAAACTACCCCAACCCTGAAAACTACTCAGAACCCCCCCAGCCCTGAAAACTTCCCTGAACCCCCAGTCCTGAAAACTACACCGAACCCTCACAGCCCTGAAAACTATCCTGAACACCCCAGCCCTGATAACAACCCGCACCCCCAGCCTTGAAAACTACCCCAACCCCTCAAAACCATACCAACTGCCCCCAAAATACCCAGCTCCAGCCCCACTTACCTCACCGTGTCGCGTTCCTCCTGATCTTTCATGCTGCTTGGCTGCTTCCAACAGCCAGCACCTAGAAGGCAGACTGTGCACTGCCTTAACCACGCCTATGCGTGGTTAAGGCAAGTGTGGTAGCACTTGGGTAGTCGGAACACGCGTGGCTGAGGCTGCGGTGTTCTGACTGTTTCCCATATTGCTCACCGTCATGAAGCTGGTGGCAGAAGACCTACATAGTGAAGTGGGTAGAGAGTAGACAGGCTCCTTTAGAAATTTGATTAGCCTTTTGCAGAGCAAGCAGTTGCTGATTAGTCTTCCTGTAGCACTACCATTTGGTAGATGGTGGGTGTGAATGGAAGGACTGTTATTCATGGTGAAAGTGACCCATTATGTGAAGCTGGCTTTTTGCCTTGCTCTGCGTATTGTTTCAGTGTGGCTGATGACAGCCAGGTGCAGAAACCTATCTGTTTGTGCCCCTGTTGTGGGTGCTCCAGGCTGGAAACAACAATGCTGTGAAGATCATCATTCTACACGAAGATTGTATCTGGAGAACAGCATGGACAGGACACTTGAGAGAAGAACCACAGTACACTGGTTCTTCAATAGCAGGCAGTAGAGCACATTTCGTGTCTGCATTGACAGTATAAAAGTGGGACCCAGATATTTCCGTTGCAGCTCCTCTATGACCAAGATATGGATTGATCCACATAATACTCAGAGTACTGGGGTGCAACCGGAGCTGGTGTCTACCTGAGAGGCAGCTTTAAGGATTTGAAGGGACACCCTGAAGCACCTACATGTAAGTCTGCCTGATGGCAAAGGCAATAGTACTGTCAGCCCAGCATGAGTAACTGTCCAAGGTATAGTGTGACCCCTGTGTGATGATCTGCAAAAGCAGAAGACCACAGAGAGCAATTTGTCTGTGGCAGTGCCAGCGAGCCCCAGACTCTCCCAAGCTGCTGTAGTGTGGCCTTAGCTACTGTGACCTAAGCGTGCAGCCTCAGTATGACCTGCAGTTTGTACTGAGCTGCTGTGCCCGTATTGTGAGTTGTGGCATGACCTGAGCCAATGCCTAACCTGAAACTGCAGTACACTGAAACGCAGGGTGACCTGTATCATGGTCCCACCCAGATAGTGAGGCCTGTTTGAAACCTTATCCTTTACTCTAACCTAGGAAATGACTGCAAAACAGACTGTGCACAATTACAAGAGCATTTAAGGTAATATGCATCTGAGTGTAATCTTTCTACGCACGTACTCAGTGTGGGATCTACCCGGTTATACTCAAGTGCCAGGACACTAAATTGTATCATGTACATTTTCATATGTGTGGGATTTAGTTCTAGAGTGGATTAAAGTACTTTTCTTGTTGAAAGTCAAGCCCTGGGCTGAACAATCATGTATTATACTAGTGTGTGTTTATTGAATGCTGACTTTGATCATGCTCATAATCTCCCTCTGAGAAGCCTGTGACTTCTCGTCGTTGCTGCACCGAGAGTCAGTTGCTGAATGGGTTGTACTAGGCCTAGTGTGCAAAGCCATAGTAAGACAGGACCAGGACATTAGAGGCAAACCCCACAATTGAAGTCCAGTGTCCTTTGATTGCCCTGTGGTCCCTGGAATGGGGCCTAACATGTCATGACATGTTCTTAGAACTGCATTTGGTTGTGGCTGAGGACATATCATCCATTTGTACTGGAAGACATTTTGTACAGTACCTAGATGGCAGGACAATATTTCATCGATATTTCCAATATTGTATATGTCAGTTAATGATATAGTGCTTTTTTAACGTGGTGGAATAGAACTAATGACATTTTGTTACTATCATAAGCAATGTTAGTACGATTGCTGTATTGTGAGCATCTCACTGGCATTCCGTGTTTTTGGGGTTAAAATAATCTTGGAGTTTTCATTTTCTGGCTCTTTCTTTAAAATGCAACTTTGCATTAATACCTTTTTATTCCAAAGGTAATCTTGGCTTATCCATATTTTCATTTTTTATGCATGGGATGCAGAAATCCAAGATAGCTGGTTCCTTAACCTTTCTCTTTAGTTTTTATCTTTCATGTTCCTCCTAAATGTCCCTTAATATACTTGTTAGTCCTGCCAGTTGTCTTCACCGCACGTTTGCCTTTAATCACATTTTGAAGGGGAACCCATGTTTCCACACAACATGATATAATGAGTCACGTGGTATTAATGGATGTAGTAATACTGCATTGATTCCAGAGGAGAAACCCTCCAGGTCAAACCTTGAAAAATATGGCTCTTGATACAAGCCCAGAACTATTGTTTGACATGCGGTAATTGTTGCAGTAGCTCAGATTTCCACATGATATGCTCCATTCTTAGGAATACATGGGATCAATTTAAGATTCAGGCTAATTCCAAAATTTGGTATTAAGAATACCTCTTTTATTGGTAAAACTGAGCACACTGTGTCGACATGACTATGCCCGTTCATAATCATGGCCTTATCAATTAGCCTTAGCAATACCTTATCATTATCACCTAATACTTATTGGTAATCTTCCCATTTTTTCTGACATTTTTTATTTGAATGTGATTTTTGAATCCCGAAGATTTTAACATTTAAATATAACTTCACCCTCATGGACCTAATATGATGCATTCTGCTCCTCTTGAAGTTCCCACTCAGAAGACAAAAGGGATATATTCTCAATCCATACTCACCAACATTTTAGGACTATGTTTTTCAATGCTCATCAGTGGAAAATGTACTGCTCTATAATGCCTGGCTATCGTTATGTGGTCAAGCAAATAGAGCCTGGCAAACTGCCTGGACTTAGCCTGTTCATTCTGCTAATATAGTCATATTTTATTCTGATGTATCCAAACAACAAAGCTGCCCAGAAAACCTTGTTTCAAAATCATTAAGTAACATGATAGAAAAATCCCACCTCTTTAAAAAAATGCTAACCAGTATCAAAGATGACATGAAATAATGAACACAATTTATTTGTAAAGAAATTCCCAATAGCTCTTAAATATAATTGGCACATACCACAAGTCCACATACGAATCCACTGAAAAACAAGGCAAGTGGAAGTCCTACTGCTATTTTGATGCTTGTAGACATTGGACAAGGACCACAGTCTGCTGGGCACAAAGAACATCCTTCTTGGGGACTGCAGATTTTGTCCCCACACACTAGTAAAGCAGAGTAGAAGAAGCCAATCAGCATTTTCTGCTTATGTATTTAATTATTTTTAGTTATATAATTTCAACCATACACAATCAAAATAAATTGATGCAGAGGACCTGCATTATTTGTGTAAATACTGAGAGTAGAACTAAGACAAAGCTGTGAAAATATAGAGTTACATATGCTTATATAAAGCAGGCCGTGGAAGAGTGGTTTACAAAACATTGAACATACTTCTTTAGTTCTACAAAACATTAAAAAATTGATCTTCTGAAATACACGACTGCAATACACACTGTACCTCTGGCACGCCTAAGAAAATTGCACACAAGGTTGTTTCTTAGTTCTACATCCATTGAAGAATTTAGAGCTTCACTTATTTATGCTCCAGGTTAATGAAAGCAAGACACATCTCAAGCAACCACTAAATCAAATATCAAAATGAGGATCCTCTAAAGAAACTGTAATCTGAAATCCCAGGTCCTTGTATGGCATTGATTATACTAAACATAAACTTGAGATGTGTACAGTTTATTATTATCTACATGTTAAACTGGCAGTAAATATGTATGCTTAGATATAATCAGATATACCTCCAACAAATAGTCTACATGGTCATGCGGGACACGCTGACACTGGGATGCAGCTATAATGTTTTAACGGTTCGTTTTTGAGCACTTTTGTAATTTGTCAGTCAGAGCGGCTGACAAGTGGCATTTTTAAATAGAAATTCTTTTTTACTTACTCAGTTCTATTCTCCTGTCTCAAACTCCCCGGTCCACCACGAGCACTGCTCGATTGTTGTGGAAGGAGTCTCTCCTTCTTTTCTATTTCTCCTCAGTGGCATTTTACACACTTCCGGTAGGAAGAGGTGAGCGTTCTAGCGCTCTAACCTCTTTCCCTTTAAAACCGGATGCTGGGGGCAACGCGCACTGGACGCGCTGACACTGGGATGCAGCTATAATGTTTTAACGGTTTGTTTTTGAGCACTTTTGTAATTTGTCAGTCAGAGCGGCCGACAAGTGGCATTTTTAAATAGAAATTCTTTTTTACTTACTCAGTTCTATTCTCCTGCCTCAAACTCCCCGGCCCACCACGAGCACTGCTCGATTGTTGTGGAGGGAGTCTCTCCTTCTTTTCTATTTCTCCTCAGTGTCATTTTACACACTACTGGTAGGAAGAGGAGAGCGTTCTAGCGCTCTAACCTCTTTCCCTTTAAAACCGGATGCTGGGGCAACGCGCAGCAGATGCACAAAGCGGGCGCGCTGGCGGCACGCCGAAGGTGCGCCAAAGGCAAGCCCATCTGCGCCCGTCCGCGCCAGTTTGTCGCCCGGAGCCAGGCCCCCTGCCGGTTCGCTTACTGATCAAACAGTACATCCCAGCACTATCATCACTTACTCTAGACAGGAATTGGTTTCCATTAAAGATTGTATTTTGTCTCCCTCTACAGGTAATGAGCCTTACACTTGTACTTACCGATTCCCCCCCTCGGCTAAAGGCCCGTAATCTTGCCTTCTATGTGGCTACCACAGCTTGCCACTCCCCCTGGCCAATGTCTCCTCTCACACTGTCGATAACTATAGTGCATCTGTAACCAACTGGGATTGTTTTTTGGCGAATGTCCGTTCCCTTCCCAAGCATTACACTAACATATGGGACCTACTCTCTTCAGCTTCCGCAGATATAGGGTTCCTAACAGAAACCTGGTTAAAACCCTCCTCCGCTCCGGATATTGCTCTAGCGGTTCCTGACGGATATCGCATCTTGAAACTAGATAGGCCACATGAAATTGGTGGTGGGGTTGCAATTATTTATAAAGATCCAATAATAGTGACATTAGTAGACCAATATTGTAGTGACACCATATAATTCTTATATTCAGAATCGATCTTCACTCACAATTAAGCTGCAAGGGAGCTCTTGTTTATCGCCCCCCTGGTCCTCTTGCTAATTCTATATCACTTCTTCAGGACCTGATTGCCCCCATGTGATATCAACAAATAAGTTCTTACTATTAGGCGAATTCAATGTTCATAGTGAAAACTCTGATGACCCGGATGCCACCATGTTCCGGAGGGAAATGTCTGCTCTTGGACTTACAAAAAGGAACAATACCCCGAAACATATTGCTGGCCATGTTTTAGACCAGATCCTCTCCAATTCATCCGATATCTCTTGTAAAACCACTATTCCTTTAACATGGTCGGATCACTCGTGCATATCTTTTGATTTGACTGGCATCCGTGAACCTGTACCTAAAAAGGCTCCAATAACTCGCACATACAGACAGTGGCACAAACTCTCTCCCAGTAAATTTCGTGCAGCACAAACCCCTGAATACTTACCCATTTTGGACACAGTCAACAATCACTTATCGTCCTTTCATAATACAATTAAGCTCACTCTAGACATCCTAATTCCTGAGAAAAAATCCTGCGTGGTCCCCACTCGTATCAGTGAAATAAAGAAAATCCCTTGAAGTAAGGTATTCTCACACAACAACCTATTTCAGCACACACCCAATCTTTTTCTCAATTAGAACCACACCACCTTCAATTGACCATACGTAATGGGAAAAATCAATTGATACACAAATTAAGCAAAAAATATATCACATTTTATTCCTTGTACGTACAAAATATTATGATTAAAAAAGGAGATACATGAATCAATACACTTAATCAACACAATAAATGACAAGATATCAGTAAAAATGATAAAAACACCTATAATCAAATATGCATGGAAAAAACAAGAGTGGAATGCTAATAGCTAGACTCAAAGAGTTTGTCAATACAGTATACACCTCCTCCCTGTACTGAATTGTAATATTATACTGGAAATATGCCGTTGGTATTTTGGCCTTCTTTCACCAGTGTTGTTCAACCTGATTGTGTATCAAAAATGTGAGCGTTGACACATTTCGATGGTTAAAATCTTATTGATCCATTTTTATCAAGACATTTAATTCATACATTCTCTCTTGTACTTTGTAGTTTCCATGCAAACACCTATAAATAAAACATGATCACAGTTATCATATTTCTAAGATCGATCCCTGCTATGGATACATAATATCAGTTTATAGTGCAATCAAATTTAAAAACAAACATTATCATTAGGTCACAATATTAGTGTAGAGATAACATCTAAATACTATGTGGGAAATCATCTATGTCCTCTTTAATTGTACACAGACACCTTGGTACACAGTGAATCTGCGCTTAGAGAAAAGCAAATGTAAAAGGCTAGAACGACTATGGCGCAGAAATAAAAATTATACAAGTAAGGAACAGTATAAAGTGGCTCTAGACATCTACCACAAAAATTTAAAATCCACACGGAAAAACCATATAGCCACCCAGCTGGAACAAGCAGATAACACCCCTAAAACCCTCTTCCACATCCTCAATTCTCTCATTAATCCTAAAGCTTGGAATTCAGAAGAGAAAGCAACTCAATCACTGTGCTATAATATAGCTAATCATTTCCCACAAAAAATAGAGAACATCTACAATAAGATATTAGCTTCCCCTACTAACACTAACTATGTTTCTCCAACTGGCCACGACCCGGCTCTTAAAAATCAGCTTACTTTAAAAGAATTCCCTTTGCTCACTATTCAGGATACGGAATTATTACTAAAATCAGCCAAATCCGGCTCTCCTAAAGATTTATTACCCACCAAAGAAGCAAAAAAACTTGCAGCCGAATTAGCGGAACCTATCTGCGCCATCCTCAATTGCTCCATTAAACAGGGCCGTCTCCCTAAAGAATGGAAGGATGCGCAGATCATACCCATTAGGAAAAATCTTAAACTATCTCCTAATGAGGTGTCCAACTACCATCCTATCTCTTTACTTCGTCTGTATAGCAAACTACTGGAAAAGCATATTAAAGCCTCTCTACTTTTATAGAAGCTTCCAACTGCCTTGATCATTCCCAGTCAGGTTTTCGTCCCTTGCACAGTACTGAACTAGCATTGGTGAACGTAACTGACAATATTCGTATGCTGGCGGACGATGGTCAAGCAATGATTCTTATACTGCTTGACTTGCCTGCCGCTTTTGATACCATTTCTCATCAAATCCTGCTGGACAGATTGAGCTCTATAGGCATCCGGAATTCTGCTTTGGCCTGGCTTCAGGACTTTCTTAGTAACAGGACGCAAACAGTTAAACTTCGATCTTTCCTTTCTAAGACTACCCAAGTCACCAAAGGGGTACCACAGGGGTCTTGCCTGAGCCCATCCCTGTTTAATGTATATATTGCTCCTTTCTCAGCTCTGCTTAGGAAGATTGGTTCCATCCCAATCTCCTACGCGGATGACACTCAACTCATCCTATCTTACCAGAAAAACACTCCTGACATCCAAAATATGTTTAGAGAAGGGATGAGAGCCATAACTTCTTGGATGAGCAGTACCTTCCTGCAGCTTAATGCAGGAAAGACTGAAATTATACTCTTTAAGGGCACAATCACCAGCTGGTACCCCAGTTGGCGGCCTGATGATTTGGGACCATCGCCTCTGCCAAAGAAATTTGTTAAAAACTTATGGGTGTTATTGGACAAAGATCTTAACATGGATGAAAACATAGCTGCAATAAAAAAAGCTTGCTTCTATGCACTTAGCCTCCTCTGTAAGGTTTTTTATTTCTTACCCGTATCCACACGTAAACCCCTTGTTCACGCTCTGGTACTCAGCCGTTTGGACTTTAGCAATGCTTTGCTGATTGCCGCTAAGGAATCAGCATTGCAAGGTCTTCAGGTGGTCCAGAATACTGCTGCTCGCCTGGTAACTGGCTCCCCGCAAGCTTCACTGGCTGCCGGTTCGCAAAAGAATACATTTTAAAATCTGTTGTATCGTCTTTAAAGGCATAAACCAGATGGGCCACGCCTATCTTGCAGATAAGCTAGTGAAATATTTACCGCCTCGCCCCCTTCGTTCTGAAGGGAAGGGCCTGCTCACGGTCCCGCGCATAAGGCACACTAGGTTGGGAGGGAAATCTTTCTTCTACCTCGCCCCTAAATTGTGGAATCAACTGCCTCCTGAGATTCGTCTCACCACTAATTACTTAGACTTCAGAAAGAAGCTCTTCTAATTTTGTTACTCATCCCATCTGCTGTCCTCAGCGCGGAGATACCCCATTCGGGGTGTTTCAGGCGCTTTATAAATGACTTTAAAAAAATCACATACCATCATGTCTTGATATGTTTCTCTTCTAAGACATTCAGACTTTCGGACTGAATTTATGCATTTTGTTCAAAACAAAATCTCTAGAAACAAGTGGTACCGCATTACTGGATCTTGTGTTACTGTAACTTACTTGGGAGTAAAAATAACGGCTAAGATTGATCAGATTATCGATCTAAACTATACACCATTGCTAAAAGAAACTACTAAATTGTTAAAAATTTGACATATCCTTCCTATAGGTCTATTTGGTAGTTGTAACCTGTTCAGAATGAAAATATTGCCTAAATATCTATTTTTGTTTCGTTCTATTCCTTTGAAAGTTCCCAATACATTTTTTTACAAACTAGAGGTTTCTTTTAGTAGTTTTATTTGGGGATACAAAAAACTGAGGAGGGCGATTGAGCTGCTCAAAGCTACATATGATCAAGGTGGGCTTGGTCTCCCAGATTTCAAGATCTATTTCTGGGCCGCTTTTACGGGTCGTTTCCGTAGCTTGCTCGGCCTAGATCAGTCTGATTTTGTGTTTATGTTTATGCTTGGAAATCAGAGGGACATATTTTTATATGGAATTAGAGAGCCAAACTATTTTAAAAGGGTAAGATTTAAGACCGTAAGGGATATTGTTTATATTTGGCAAGCAATGTCTACTAGGTGTAACTTACCGATATTCCATAAAAACTACCCATTGTAGCTCGGAAAATCTGACTTTTCCAGAGGTATTTAAGGATCAAGAGGGTAAAATATGGGCAAACTATGGAGTAAATTGCTTGGGCGATTTATACAATAACAGAGGCATCAAATCATTTGAAAATTTAAGACTGGCCTATAAACTTCCGGCCCATTTAAAAAAAATATTTACAGATCAAGGATTATCTTGCTTCTAATGTGGCCATAAAAGAAATAGGACATTCAACAGTCTGGGATTTTATCTATAGGGAGAAGTCTAAATCTCTCATTGGCTCAATGTATGCTCTTCTACAGAGCTTTAGACCATTTGGGCAGTGAGAAATTAGCGGAACCTTGGACTCAAACTTTGGGGACAATGGTCTCACCAAGAATGATTGAACAAGTATTAGGCTATGTTAGGGACTCGGTCCATTCTGTTAGCCTACAACTTCAGCAAACACCTATTAACTGTATGATGTATTACACTCCGACTAGAATAGCTAAATGGGCCCAGGGAAACAAGATGGGGGATAAGATAAAATGCCCAAAATGTGGACTGTAAGCGGCTAATTTAAAACATATGTTTATGGAATGTCCAGAATTGAATAGGTATTGGAGGAAAATCAAGCAAATACTTAATTTCAAAATAGGATTGGATCACCCACTTACAGATCTTGAAATCATGTTGGGATATGGGGATGGTAATCCGGCAGTAGCGCGTCTCTTTACGATGTTGATGGCTGCAGCTAGACTGGCTATTGCCATGGCATGGGTCTCTACTACACCCCCGGTGGCAGAGGATTAGTTGGGGATTATTCGAGATACTTATGGTTTAGAGGCAGCTCTGAGAAAGGCAACGGGCATCAAATCATTAGTTAAATTAAAGGAGCTGTAGGGGCCACTGGCCCTAGATGGCTTAAGGTAGCTGGACCCAGCTAAATATGAAATAAGAAGTAGTCACCCTATAATATTTTTCTTACATATGCTATGTTATTGTGAGATTTTTCTTCTTTATCTGTTCCCTCTCGTTTGTTCTTTATTATTTTCTTGCATATGTATTATTATATTTGTTTATTTATATTAATTTGTTTGCGTATGTCAATTGTATGAATATGCCCTATTTGTTGATGAAAATAAAGATTTAAAAAAAGAAAGTAAAAAAAACAGGAAACAAGTGGTACCTCTTTAAAATAAGCACATGATTTGTTGTGTGATATGCTCTTTAAACTAGCAAACGTTCAAGAATTCCTGATAGTCAAAATTTCCAAGGTTTCAAAAATTAAGTTCTCCTTTACATGTGTAAAGATTTGCTGCATATTATAAGAACATTGTCATTGGAGGATAATTTGCACTTCATTTAAACTCAGATGAAAAATGTATGTAGATTTTTCTCTCCATAATATTAACTATTTCATAAATAAATTGTTGCAAAGGTCAACATTTTCATGCATATGTGGGAAATTGTAAACTTCATGAGCTTTGCAAAGGTTTTCCCAGATCTTTGTGAAGGATGTTTGTGAAAAGCTGTATGTAAGGAACAAACAAATATCAGCAAACATGTGTTTCACAAACATGTGGTTTCACCACCTTTACCATTAGTTTGTTGCATATTCTGGGTGAATCCAAAGAAAAAATGGACACCAAAAACCTTAGGTTATAATTCAACACGTGTTGGCCGATGTTTATTACCCATGTCCAAGAAGAAACGTACAATCAATAAATAACTCTGTTTAATCAGACAACAGTCTTTGTAACTTGACCCCCCCCCATAAATTCAGGAGGTACTGTGTATTCAAGAATGACTGACTTCTTAATAGTGTGCAAAAGGCCGCTTTAATAAAACAGGTGCACAAACTTTATAAAAAACCTTGGCTGTACGCCTTACATACTAAAGAGCAATCGAGCCTCACTATACATCTTGAATTACTATCCAAATCCTCCTCCCTCCTCCCCTAAGCAATCCTTCCCAAACCAAACCAACTAAAAATCCAGTCACAACTTTCTTCACTCAAACTCCCCATACCCAACCCACATGCTTACACAACTGTTTCTATCTTATTCCATTCTTCAACTCCCACTCTCCTCCCCCCAACCCCTCTCCTCCCCCCAAAATCTCAACTGAGTCTCAACCTGACCAACATTTCTTGCAATAACTTTTAAACTTGTCAACAACCCGCCAAGGCACCTGCTCATCAACAGTGACAACACAAAAAAATCCCTGCCTTTGCGCACCTGCTTCACCAAAACTAGAAACCAGGGAGGGAGGCAGGGGAAAACCTTGCTACTCTCCCTACCAGCTTGGGTGTATCATAAACTAAAATGGAACCCCAACAAATCTACATAACCTGAAAAACATTAATGGGCCCACACCTTGACCAATCAGGTCCGCATGCACTCTTGGACCCTACCATCTGCCTGAATATTCCGGGGTAGGGAATTCAGTCCCCCCAAAACCCCATAGGGTGGGATGGCGTATTCAAGAATGACTGACTACTGACTGACTACACCCAGGTTCTGGTGTGAACCTGGGCTTCTATGGGAATTCACAAGGGCATAATACTAAGCCCATTATCGCCGCTTTAGCGGCCGTTTCCTGCCGCTAAAGCGGTGATAATTTGAATGCTGTTCTTGATAATATGCCCCTTAGTGTGTTCGTGCTTTTCGGAATTGTTGACAGTAATACTTACCTCTATTAATATATTGCAGGCTATGCCATTGGGTGGCAGCAACGTGCCATTTTTCTCATAGTTTTATTGCATAGTGCGACCGACGGCTTAGAAAGAAGTTCTGAACAGTTACATTAAAAAATATTTATTTTATAATGGAGGTGGCTCTCAGTCCAGAATGGTAGGAGCCGTTTTTGCCATTATTATGTTATATATGAAGCGTGAGTGAGCAACGCCATATGCTCCGAGCACACGAAGCATCCAACAAGGCATGAGTGCAACACGAAATGGTGAACGCAAGATGTATTCAATACATTAATAAGAACTTCTTCTTTGATAACTTTATTTCGTTCTCAAAGGACCATACAAGTACAAGATAAAAATATATAAAACAATACATTCCAGTAATAAATAACATAGAATATACTATAATCATATATATATATACACTCCTATTTACAGGTATAAAAACAGCACATTTAAAATTCTAATTAAATCATTCACAATAGCTATCAAAAGAGTACATTTAAGTTCATAGAATATGTGGATCACAGCTTATATCTTGAAAAAGGTTCTGCGTTTTAACCACATTCCATTTAGCAAACAGGAGATGGCAAAAACAAAAGGAGGATGAGTGTCGTATTTTAGTACTCTAAAAGCATTTTCACATTCTCTGTATCCCAAATTCCTGCAAATTTGTTTCACCCCGCGATTACGCACCAGCTGGTATTCAGGACAAAAAAAGAAAACGTGGATTTCACTTTCAGAGTGGCGTCTGCATGCTGGGCACTCTGGGTTGTTGTTCGAATCCCATTTACTAGTAAATGCCCTAAGCGGCAGACAACCCATTCTGAATTGCAAGTACAACTTCCTTGCCAATGTTGGATATATTAAGTCAAGGAAATCCTCCTTTTTATACTCCTCTTTAATTTGGAGGAACTGCGTAGTCAGTCTACCCACTGATGAACTAGCTTGAAGTGCTGCTAGATTGTAATGCCTATACTGATGTACCAAGTCCGCCCTGGAAAGGGCCGGACATGCTACTAATAAGAACGGTCCCTCCCCCCTCATTGAATATGCCGCCCACGTTTAATGTGTGCAGTAATTAAGGGCCATATGTATCAACATTCGGTTTTGCGATTACTAAATAGCGATTTTTAAGGAATCGCTATTTAGAAATCGCAAAATGGTATGTATGTAGAAATCAGCTTCTTTTTAGCGATTTCTTAATATTCCTTAATTGCGATTAGCAAATTGCTAATCGCAATTCAGGAACAATTTCCCATTCATTTCTATGGGCCAGGAGGCCCATAGGAATGAAGGGGAAATGTGCGATTAGCAATTAGCTAATCACAAATTGAGAATATTTTCAAGGGTGCAGGGGTGTCCAAAGGACACCCTGCTGCACCCCTGAAAATGACATGTGTGCGCTTATGGCGCACATACATGCCCTAAGGGCATGTATGAGCGTCACATGGCACCTTTCGTTTAAAAAAAAAATGCTTTTTAAAGGAATTCGCAACTTACCACCAACTTGAAGTTGGTGGTTATTTGCGATTCGTTAGGGACAATTAGCAATATATTTTTGCATCATACATTGCATTTAAGGAATCGCAAATTTTGAGATTCCTTAAATGCAATCGCAAAATAAGGAATCGCAAACTGTGCGATTCCTTATTTTGAACCACATTTGCTTAATACATACCATATTGGGAATTTGCATTCGCAAAGGCCGAAATTCTGAGAATTTCGGCCTTTGCGAATGCGAATTTCAATGATACATATGGCCCTATAGCTCTAATGAGTTGAAGGCAGATGCCACTGTCGGTAATGTTAACACTTACTAAACATGATAAAGTAAGTGGTGATTGACTGAACGAAGAAAAAAAGGCAAAGAGCTTAAAGTGATTCCTAAGCAAACGGCTAGTGCCAGGCTTCCCCGGATTCATCTGCCACTGCGCAGCTATGGGAAGTTAGGGATTTCACGTGTCTTGTTCAAAAAGGCAATGCAACAAAATGTGCCAGAACAATTCTAGCTCTCCTCGCTCCTTGGCGCGCGCGCTCTCTTGCTCGCACGCTGCCTCATTAACAGTGGCGGCTGGTGAAGTTTGATAGTGGTGAGGCTGGGCTTGGCTTGGCTTGGCTTGGCTTGGCTGAAGGGTTAGTGGTGGTACGTTAAGGGCTTTTGATATTTTTTGGTTGGCCGATCGCCATTTCTCAGTTTGCTACACACAAACTATACACAACCTATATAATATACAATCAAGAAGTCAAAATAAAACATTACAATTATGCATACATTATAGTGTACTTATTCATAGCTCACACACAAATATACAATAGACAGTGTGCGCGTGCGGACTAAACTAAGTTTATCCGTATATTATTCTGAACATGAAGAGCATTGTCATAGTATATGCTATGGTGAAATTATCTACAAGCTAATACTGCACATGATATGCTGAAAAAGTGGGGCATGTAAACATACATCATGCATACACAACCGGCCGGATACACATTGAATACACTTAGACAATAGTGTACAGTGAAAGCAAGCCTGTTGCTTAGAGTCGGTAAAAATTGCAGTAAGCAGAGCTAACTAAAAACAAGTCCTTTTTATTTGAAAGCGCACACATAACTTGTATCCACAAATTGGTGTGCTGATCTGTCCACGCAGAAAGTGCTCAAAGCATCCAAGGAGACTTTGTGTCTCTATGCAAAGCAGCTGGTGGTATCTGTACGGTCAACCATGAGGGCTAAAAATGTACAGGAACTGTACGTTCCAAAGAGAGACAGGCTCTTGCACCCTGTGCAAGAGTCAACAGTGAAAACTAATTATAGGGAACAAAGACATATATATTAAATAAGAGTTTAAGAATACAGGCTAGCTAAAATTCCTACCTGTATGGGCACAGCTGAGATTTTCCCAGAAAACCGACAATTACAATACCAGCAGTCTTAAAAATTTGAAACAGGGAGGGAGCACACTCCTGACCTTTCAGCCGGGTCGCCCCTTCGCATTCTGGTAAATGCAGTTCATGAGATTCAGGACAAAGTTTGTGAGTATTACACCAAGGTTGGTGCAAGCAGGTGCTTAGTATAAGGTGTCTCTAGACACGAGACATGGCTCGTGTTTCTGGATAGTATCTTTCATCAGTAGAGATCAGTTTGGGGTGGCTAAGAGGCTGCCAAACAATCCAGGCTTCGTTGCCTCTCGGGCGCGGAGGTGCTTCGCCTATAGCTCGTCAGCTATGGAGGCTCACGGGAGCCCTAAACAGGAAACAGGGAGGGAGCACACTCCTGACCTCTCAGCCGGGTCGCCCCTTTGCATTCTGGTAAATGCAGTTCATGAGATTCAGGACAAAGTTTGTGAGTATTACACCAAGGTTGGTGCAAGCAGGTGCTTAGTATAAGGTGTCTCTAGACACGTCTTAAAAATTTCCTGCAAAGAGGCCATGTATTGAATGGGCATGGAACCTTGACCACAAATCTTTGGTGGGGAGTTGAAAAGCTGGAATTGGTAGCTGTTGGATAGTATATGGAACTCATACTGATGCTAAGACATTCAGACCTCTAAGGCTCCTAATTCCGCATTTTTTAGCAAGACCAGATGCCCTCTGTGAAGCCACGCAGGCACCATGGTGTGTAAGTTCACAGAACACAACACACAGTAAAATAACATCACAGCAGAATCTATCGTTGTGGCAAATGTTTCCAATACCTATATGCTGTCACCAGCCTTCCTTAAATTCATGCAGATTTCTTCGAGAGTGCAATTTGAATTCACCGAGAAACTCCAAAAGTTCGGACAGCTTTATACAAGTCTATCTTGTGCATTCTCTTGGCTTTGGTGCCAGTGACCTATCCAGGAGACTCTTGGTGACAGCCAAGGTTCCCCCATCTCCCCCCCACACACACTGCTAGTAATTATGCTAATTTAAATGCTGATTGGAAGCCTTTTTTTACAGTACAGTTGTTTGAGTAACTTTCCACTAGTCACACTGCGTACCGTTTATTTTATTTTTATTCTCCTTTTTTGAGCTTCTCAATATCCAATTTATGTCCTGGGGCTCACTGAAGTAATTTTTTTGTTAAGTTCGACAAACGCCCAACGTCTTTTCAAAGTCCACAGAGACAGACAGTCCCATAAAATTAGCTTCTGACTTGAAAAAACCCTTCAGGAAGTATGAAGGAGCTAAATAACAGTCAAGTAAGGAAGCAGGAGTAATTTTAATGTGCCTCACGCCACCGTTATTACTACAAACTAAGTTCACTGGGCCCAGGTTCTTATTTTTTCTTTTAACACGCACATCCCCTGGTAGTCTACTCACAGGGTTGAAGGCTGCAGGGCACCGTCTGGACTCGAGGGAAGCTTCAAGTTAGGAAATGCCGCCTCCTTTGCACAGACACACATACCTGCAAGTGTGCTCCATCTGCGCCACGAGTCTGCTGGCCGAAATGACATCCTGCATTAACTGCTGCGCTGCAAGAAGACACCTCGAGACTGCACAGTGTCTCTTCAAAATCCTGAAGACATACTGCGCAGACTCGATTTCCAGTCTTCCTGCAGCCTCTATCCCACCCTTTCCTGACGAGTTTGGAAAGGGTGGGGTGACCATCCTCTCCACTCGCTGTCGGAGCTGTCTTTGGCATTACAGGGCTTCAGCCTGAAGAGCCCTGGGTTAACTTTACCCAGACTTTATTAGGGGTGGAGACAGGTCCCTGAGGCTGTGTCTTTGCCCAGGGCCGGACTGGGAACCAAAACCGGCCCTGGCAAAGTGCTCATCCGGCCCCCCCGCCTCCCGGACGGGAGAGTGGCGAGCGCTTTGCCAGGGCCGCTTTTCAGCCGATTTTATTACAGGGCCGATTTTGCAGCTATGCTGCAAAAACGGCTCTGCAACAAAACGGCCCCCAGGGCCCAAAACCGGCCCCCACCCTTGCGGCCGACCGGGGGATTGCCCGGTGTCCACAACGGCCAGTCCAGGCCTGTCTTTGCCAAGTTGATGACCTCACAGGCCTCAGGGCTGTGAGATCGTCAGCCCGGCAAATACTCTTGACTTTGGGGCCGCCCAAGGGCACGAAGTTTATGGAAAGCATCACTGTGACAAACAGAGTGAGTGACTGTGCAACAGCCCCCCAGCACGGTAATTTAAGCTGTTACGTGATTTTTTTTGATTTTTGATTTAAAAAAAAAAAAGAAGTAGTTTTAATATTGCATTTATTTTTAGCCTGAAAGTAAAGGGGCGGCGCCCCGACGCCCTCGCACAGGAACCACCCCTGCTCATTAAATTAATAATTACCAAAAAGGCACTCACTTTCTAGATTGTCTTCCCGGTACTAAGCAGCTGCGAGGACCAAAACATCGACCACTGGGTGATCATGTAGTCCGTTCCCACAGGTCCTTTGGCCCTTCTCCTGGTATGCTGTGGCTTTATTGTCGTTTGCCTGAGCAGCAGCACACGGGTGAGAGAGTGGATCTGTCCGGCTCTCCTCAGCACATGTGAGGGGCAGCCCTGCTTCACCTCTTGTTGAATCTTGATTGAATCGATTCTCCATGGGATAGCATTGAGAAGGCGATCTGGCCGATCTCTACTACTCTAGTCTAGTCTTCTCTTCTTTTGCTGGCACTTTCTAGTGAAAGTGAAAGCTCCTAGTTTAATGCCAGAGGGGGAGCTTCGAGGCTGCTACTGGCAGCCGGGAGCCAGAGTGGGCCCCGGTGCAACTGTCCACCTTTTAGATCTTCACAAAATGGGACATAGCGGACCCTGCTAAACTACTCAGGAATGAATTCCCCAGTTATGGCCTTCCGGCCATAACTGGGGAAATGCTCAAGTTCTCCAGAGGGCAGTCATGAAACAGCCCTTCCATTCTCCCCTCTCTCACCTCCTTCAACAATTTGCCCCATACCAATTCCTCCATTCCTTTGACTGACTGTAAATTGTCCGCCCATTGGCGCACCCTTGAACCCTTATAGCACAATGAAAACCAAACTGAAAACCAAGCAAGAACAACTTATCCCACTCTGTCCCGTACAACCTGATCCAATGCCGCAACTGCTCCACCATAACTTGTGCAGGCACTATTGCCCATGGGGTTCTCCTCCTACTACGCTCACTGAAACCTGTCCACTAACCCCCTTGATATCGCTGCTGTCCACACCAGCCCTTCTTGAGGTCCACACTGGGTGAGCATGTGCTTACCCACGGCACTTTGAGCATTTGTATTTATACTTATAGTAATTCCACAGATATATTCCCCTGGTGTGTGATGCAGCGCCCCTATAGAAAAACTGTCTCAACAACGCTACCCAACACACTATAATAATCACCATTAATCATAAGTCTCTCGTAAGGCCCATAAACTAACAAGACAATTTTTGGGCAACTGAATCATGTGACCTAATTAATCAGAACCTATTCACAAACTATTTACACATTTACATACATCTGTAGTTTATCATCTCTTACCATGGTTTTTATGCAAATAACATTTTACGTCTGACATCAAATGTATTTTTCAACTAACACAATTTCTTCTACCTTGTGTCACCTAACACAATTTCTTCAGCCTTATGCCAAAACAAATCCTCAAAATTTTACAGAAACCATTTTAATCATTACCACTTGTGTCATCTAAATCTTCTTGACTACTACTATTCACCTCCACCACAGGTGGGATGATTATATACGTCCACTCAGGGGACTTGTATTTCTGATTAGGTTTTACAACTCTCTTTGCTCAACTACTAATCACTTCTATTTTCTTTCCTGCCTGAATTTTCTTATCTGAGTCACTTTTCTGACTTGAGACTTCGTTCACCTGCTCTTTTGATCTGTTCACAAATTTGAACTTTAGTCCCTCATTTTCATTAGGCCAGTTATCACCTTTTCTTGACAATTTCTTCTTTCGTTCAGATGTGTTGCACTCTGCTCTCCAAGCTCTTTTTCTAAAATTTCTTATTTCAGAATCTTCATCACTTTCATCTGAATCTGTTTCTGATATTTCAATTCTAAATCTAGGCTCTTCTTTACTCGGCAGTTTCACTCTGTTAGGAACATCATCCTTATAGCTGGTACTCGGAACTTCGTCTTCTTCTTCTGCAATAACTTCCAACTTCCCAGTTTCAGGAATTCGTTCCTGCCTTCAGAGTTTCCAATCTGCTTTTCAATACTCTCCTGATTTTGAATTTTCACTTGATCAGACTCTTCTGCTTCTTTTTGTAGCAGATTTTCATAATCTTCTGAGTCTAATATCACAATTTCTTCAGTATCTTCATTCAATGCCTTATTCGCAAATGAATTTTCCAGATGTCGACCTTCTTGTCGATCTTCAGGATCTGGATTTCTTGCAGGTTCTTCTTCAGAATCTGAATCATTTGTTGTATCTCCTTCGTCAGGATTTTAAGGTGTTGGCACACAAATGTGACTAGCATGAATCCACCTCTTCAATCCTTTGCACTTTACTGCATTTGTTGAGACAAGAATCACCTGTCTTGCTTTCTGCCACCTGGGTACTAGACAATTTCTTCTCCGGTGTATTTTTGTCCTCACCCAGTCTCCTGGTAACAGATCATAAGCTTTTTCTTTGTCTCTTGTAATTACTTCAGTTCCCACCTGATGGAACACAGAAGTCACGACGTCAGAAAGGTTCTTACAGTATTCCAAAATGACGCTATCATTTATACTTATTAATTTTACAAATGCTTGTCTCATGACTCTACCCATGACAATATCATGAGGACTCAGACCTGTCTTTTTATCAGGGGTACTTCTCAAAGACATCAAAACAAGTGGAAGTGCGTCAGTCCACTTTACTCCTGTACCTAAACACATTTTAGCTATTCTATTCTTGATTGTACCATTTATTTGCTCAACAACACCTGATGCTTCTGGTCTGTAGGCACAGTGCAGCTTCTGTTTTAAGTTCAATGCTTCACAAATCATTTGTAATAGTCTGTTTTCAAAATGTGTGCCTCGGTCAGTTTCAACAGTCACTGGAAAACCGTACCTAGGTATGATCTCCCTTAAAAGCAATTTTGCAACAGTAACTGAATCATTGTGACGTGTTGGGAACGCTTCCACCCATCTTGAAAACAAACAAACTATCACAAGAACGTACCTCAACCTGTTGTGGGGTGGCATGTCAATGAAATCCATTTGCAACCTGGTAAAAGGACCACCCTCCCGTCCTATGGTTCCCATGCTCACAACTGTTTTTCTGTTTGGGTTCATTTGTTGACAGACTAAGCATCTCTGACAAAAAGATTCTGCTATTATTCTGAACTTTGGGTTGTAGCAAGTCTGCCTAAATAACCTTATCATAGAATCTCTTCCAATATGTCCTGGACCATGATACATTCGAGCCATGTCAGCAATCATGCTATTTGGCAAAACTGGTCTGTCATCTTTGTAAACCCAAATCTCATCTTCCTCTCGCTGTCTGCAACCTGCTTTTAACCATGAGTCTTTCTCCTCATCATCTGCCTCATCTTGTAAATCTTTAACTCCTTGCCATGTCTCAACTACAGATGTTAGCATGAGTGAATTCAAAACATGTTCATTGTCTTTTTCCCGATTGATTGAAAAATTGTTTATTGCACAGTGTTTTGCAATCTCATCTGCATAGGCATTACCTTTAGTTATATAATCATTGCCTTTTTTTTTTAGCTGTACATTTCACAACAGCAATTTTCTCTGGTAGCTGAATGCCATCGATCAATCTCTTGATCAATTTCGCATTCCTTATTGGTGATCCCGCAGAAGTTAAATAACCTCTTTGAGACCAGAGCTGACCATAGTCATGGACTACGCCATACCCATACTGACTATCAGTCACTATGGTAATTCTCAAATCTTTTGCTCTTTCACATGCTCGAATCAAAGCAATCAATTCTGCTACTTGAGCTGAACGAATTCCTTCGAGACATGAGGCCTCAATCACATCTGCAAATGTGCAAACAGAATATGCTGCTCTCAGAACACCTTCTTCTGTTCTCAAGCATGAACCATCAACAAAGTAAACAAAATCAGATTCAGCTAATGGGACATCTTTAATGTCCTGTCTTAGTTTTGTACAATATTCTAAAACATCCAAGCATTCATGATCAATGTCATTTTCGTTCCTGATTTCTGTTACAGTACCATCAGGTAACAATGTGGAAGGATTTAAATTCACACACCTTGCTATTGAGACGTTATCTGATCCCAGAATAGTTTTTTCATATTTTGTTAATTGTTACTTGTCAGATGCTGTGTTTTGCTTCTGGTAAGGAGAATTTCAACAGAATGGGGTACATAAACTTTCACAGGAAATCCCATTATGATTCCTTCACTCTGTTCAAGGCTTACACTTGTTGCAGCCACTGCTTTTAAGCAGCCAGGTAATGCTTTTGCAACAGGATCAGTTTTCCGAGTATCTGTATTAGAACTGACAATGCACAACCTTCCCTTTCACTGCAATACAGCTCAAATTCTTTTTGTAATCTGGCATACCCAATGCAGGTGCTTCACACAGACTTCTTTTTAACTGTTCAAATGCTTCTAACTCAGTTTGTGTTAGGATAATCGGGTCTTTTATGTCTGCTTTTGTCAATCTCTGAAGTGGTTTTGCAATTACTGAAAATCCTAGAAACATTCTGACTTGTCTCTGTGTTTTTGGAGGTTGCATTCCCTGAATCATCTTAATTCTCTCAATTGTCACTTGCCTGATTCCCTTTGCAATTCTATGACCAAGGTATTTCACTTCTTGTTTGCAACCTGTAATTTTGCAGGAGACACTTTATGTCCCTCATCTGCCAGATGATTCAAAAGAGTAATAGTATCTGTTACACAATTATCTCGTGTTTTTGCTGCTACTAGCAGGTCATCAATGTATTGGACCAATGTTGACTTTCCAGGTAAATTTAGATTTTCCAAGGATTTCTTTAGCAACTGATTAAAAATAGATGGACTCTCGGTATACCCTTGAGGGATACAACACCATGCTAGGATGCGATCCTGGAACCTGAATGAAAAAATTTGCTGGCTATCTGGATGCAATGGAACAGTAAAGAACGCATTGCAGAGGTCTATGACTGTATACCATTCTGCATCATGCGGAATCTGATAAAGAATTAGCGCAGGGTTTGGGACAACTGGGCAACATGGAACAACTATCTGATTAACCTTTCTCAGGTCTTGAACAATTCTGAAAGTTCCATTTGGCTTTTTAATCCCCATAATCCGTGAATTACATGGACTACTTTCAATTTCTTTTAGAACACCTTGTTTTATGAATTTGTCAATTACAGGTATGACACCTTCAATAGTTTCTGCATTCATTTTATACTGAGGAATGTTTGGAAAATCTACTCCTTGTTTCACTGTAATTTTAACTAGGTCAACATTTTTCATCAAACCCATTTCACTTCCCGTCAAATCCCACATTTTAGCATTAACTGTTTCTTTTAATTCTTCTGGAAGATTATCTTTATCAAATGCAGGAAATAATTTACTTTCCTCTGCTTCAACCATTAACATTGTTAACTTGTACAACCCATCTTCTTCAAGTGTTTGAAGCTCTATACCATCCGGTGAGCAATATATTTTGCAATTCGTCTTACACAAAATATCCCTCCCTAACAGGTTTACAGGACTGCTGTTACAAACTACAAATCTATGTTTGTCTTTAAATTTGCCAATTTCAACATTTACAGGATCTGTTAAGTCTGTTTTAATTTGTTGATTAGCTACGCCAACTACTTGGATGGTGTCCCTAGAGAGAGGCAGGTTTTCTATTTCTACTGATCTAACAGTATAACGGGTAGCAACTGTGTCCACAAGAAAAGTGATTTCTACATCATTCACTTTACCATTAACAAATGGACCCGATTGGTCTACCTCAAGAGTGGCTCCAAGCACACACTCTTCCTCCTCTCTCAGGCACCGTCATAAGTAATAATCAGAATCACTCCCTCCATTATCATTCAACAAGTATTGTTGAGAAACATTTTGCACATTCACTCTTTGTGATCTGTTTACCTGTTCACCTCCACAGAATCACGTCTCTGAATTGTATCTCTGCACATTCACACAATGTGACGGTTGTGGAATCTGACTCTGCTGATTCACTACCTGTCGCTGTAGCAGTTGTTGTAGCTGTTGCTGTAGCTGTTGCTGTAGCTGTTGCTGCAGATTTATCTCATTCTGCATCTGTGGAATTAATGATGCATTTTTAAAATTTCTGGGCGGATTTTTACATTCGCGCTTCCAGTGTCCAATTTCGCTGCAATTAAAACATGGGAGTTTTTGTTTCAACTCCTCAATATTCACATTAAATGTTGGTTTATTTTAATTGCCTTTAAATTTACCTTGATTCTGATTAACATTTTTGTTTTCCGAATTTGCAATTTGTTGTTCAGCTACTTTTACTTGTGCCCACATGGCTTTTTCTTTTAGCTTTTTCTGCTTCGCATCTATCTCGTCACTACAATATTTGCTTTTCTCAAAATATCATCAACTGATAGTGACTGCCAACCAACTATTCCGTTTCTAATCATATCACCAATTTCAGGTCTTAGACCATAAACAAACCTGTATATGAAGTGGCTCATGTCCTTTTCACTTAATTTTTCATAGCCACTGTATTGTTTAAACACCAACAGTAACCTTTCATAAAATGAATGTACTGATTCTTTTGGCTCCTGATTTGTTCTATCTATTTTAACCCAATCAACATCTTTCGGGGGAATCTTGTTTTTCAACCAATACATTACTTTGTCATGCAAATCCATAACTTCTGATGATGGTGCACCTGTTATACTATCTCGTGCAGGTTCTACCTTTGGCCAACTTACAGAAACTTTACATTCTGTCCAAAGATCTGACGGAACAACAATGTCAAAGAATCCATCAAGATCAATCCGCAGAACCTTTGAAACTTTGATGAATCTATCCACCTGTCGATACCATTCCACAGGCTTTTCTCTCAGCCGAGGGAAATCATTGGTGAACAATAAAATATCCTGTCTTGTCCAAGGGACATGCACATACCCACCTCCAGCTATTTCTCTCATCGGGAACTGATTTGCCACTTCACCTCTTTCTCTCCTTTTTTCCTCTCTTTTCTTTGTCCATTTTACTCTCCATTTACTTAAATCTCCTAATCTTTTTAAATACACAATTAAATCTTTTGTATGCAATATTCTTTCATTAGAATTCATGTTTTCAATATCCTTCTCTGTAAATTCTATTCTGTAATGCTTACCCAAATTCTTCTGTCTGCTCAAATCAACTTCTAGTTCAATGGCTAATTCTTCCAACTGTTCATATTTATTTTTAGTTTTCAATTGAATGCTTTTACAAATAAACATATATTCCTCATCTTAATAATGCTTTAAATTGTCAGGTCCAATTGTGCCAATAATTAATTCTTCTAAATCTGCTTTCAATTTTGTGACATCAAGTAATTTATTTTCTGGAGTCTTTGGGGTATGCGGTGTATGCGTTAAATCTATTTTATTTATACTCTTTTCTGGAGTATCAGCATCAGATTCTGCACCAGTTGGTGTCCTACCTATTGGACTTTCATTAAAAGTTAAATCGGGCATCCTTGTTTTTTCTCTGTGAATTTCTGACAAATCTGAATAAAATTTTTCAGCTACTTTCTGAATTTCTGCATTTAATGGAATAGTCAAAGCTGAATGTCTAATTTCTCTTTGATCAAATACTGGTTGAACAGGACCAATCGTTACTGGTACTGTTACCGCTTCCATGCTTTTAGTTAACTGCTGTATTAATTCTTCTTTTGTTCGAAAATATTCTGAAGTATTTGGCATATCCCCAGAACCTTCTGTTCTTATTATATTTCTTAGGGAATCATTTCTGCGAACTGGAGTTTCAACATAATTTCTGTTTTCACCAGATATGCTAGAATTAGTTCTGGTTTCTACTCTTTCAGGAGTATTTGCGTTATTCGGGTATAATCTGGGTGATGCTTCATTAATAATTTCTCTTGGAGGTGCACTTGGAGTAGTTCCTGAAGGAACCATCGGAGAAGCCCAAGTACAAGCTGGTTTATAAGGAGTCTGCTTCTGATTTGTAATATACATTTCTTCTAATACTGGATCTCCTAAATCACTTTCTTCAACATTATTATTTTTCTTTTGAATATTCTTTTGACCTTGTACTTCGGTAACCATCTCTCTTACTGGGTACAAACCATCACACAACGACGCATTCTATCTTCATGAGTTTCCCTATTAATGTCTAACTTTGGACCTCTTGTAATACCACTGTTTTCTCGTTGAAGTTCAAACATCTCATCCTCCCATTCAACTAAAGCTTCAAATTGAGTAGGTCTAGGCTTTGGCACAAGAGCCATCATTTTTTCTCTCAAGTTTTTCAAAACCCTCATATTAAATGATCCATCTTCAGGCCATGCTAATACACCATCATCTTTGGTATAATCCATCCAATTATCAAACCAAAGACAAGTATGATAACCATATTCACCTTCCATATATGCTGCAGGTGTTTTGTACTTATGAAGTAATTTTCCATTTCGTGTTTCAATATTCCTATCAGGTTTAAGTATATTTTTCAATTTCTGAAGCCATGAAAGCTTCTTTTCTCTTTCTTGTAGTAATAACTCATGTTTTTAATCAAATCTGCTTATTTCTAAATGATCGTAAGTATTTCCTTGTTGTTCCGCAAACTCAACCAATCTGTGCGCGAAACTCACCAACAAGCCAATCAGGTTAAGCTACGTCACCACCTTGCTTAACCAATAGAAATACTGCTTTCAGGATAAGCCAATCAGCTGTCAGGTCATCTTTGTCACGTGAGCCAATCAGTGCGCTTGCTGTGACGTATGTTAGCCAATCACAGCGTGGACCCTTGTGACGTACACTGCCGCTGCGGCTACTCGTCTCTCACTCCAAGAGCTCACCCCTCCTTCACAAAATATTTTCACAGCGCCATTTTAAACAAAACTTTTCAATGAATTTCAATTAGTAACTCCAGAAAAACAAACCATTTGTCTGTTTCACTAAAATAAAGTGATAGCTTTTTCAGTCACTCAGATATTCTTTTGCGTGGAATAGACGACGCTATTCTCACAGAATATTCATTTGTTGATAAAGTAAGACTACTCTACCCTTCTATCAAGTAATATCAAACTCGATTCTCTCTGAATGCACTTAAAGTGACAATTCAAATTTTCACTTGATCGAATATTACAATATCATTTATGCACTTTCAAAAGGAAATTATCTCTAACCATACATACATGAATCTTGGTAGGACTTTAACCAACCAAAGAAAACCTGTTCCGCTAGTAAGATAGACGACGCTTCCTTACCCTTCACTCAAGCTTGGATAAAATCTACTAATCTTTTCACAATGAGTTTTAAAACAGGTACCAAGTCCCTACACTCGAAAGCTACGATTTCATAGACAATCCTCACTATGCATTTTACCTAGCACACCTAGAGTCCCTAAACTTGTGCTGTACGTCCACAACACTAGTGATATATGTCAATACCACTATTTTGAAACAGAACAAATGCACTGTGTAACTTCACTTGTCACACTACTCTTATGCTGGCTCAACTAGGAATTTTCACACTGCTGGAAAAAACCTTTCAACAACATATAACAACTTAACAGACTCAACATATGTTAAAACATCGATCCTATGTAATTACCATGTAGCATGTCTGTTACCATAGTAACCGTAACTCTGCTACCAAGAAATTGATGCAGTGCCCCTATAGAAAAACTGTCTCAACAACGCTACCCAACACACTATAATACTCACCATTAATCATAAGTCTCTCGTAAGGCCCATAAACAAACGAGACAATTTTTGGGCAACTGAATCATGTGACCTAATTAATCAGAACCTATTCACAAACTATTTACACATTTACATACATCTGTAGTTTATCATCTCTTACCATAGTTTTTATGCAAATAGCATTTAAATTAAGTCACTTAGGTAAATGGATCAACTGATGGTAACTAGACCATGAATAAACAAGACCAGCTTGTCGTTTCAAAATCTAATTTATTAATTTTATTTTTCAAAGAAAAGCATCTTCTTTAATAAATCATTATTTTATTAACAATTAAGCAGCATTTAATGAGGTAAAGGCATATTAGACTGACATTTTAAGGAATCATCAATTAGCATGAATTAAAGCAAATAATCAGTTTCCCAAACCCTAAGTTCTATTTTCCCTGTCTAAAACTCAC
Source organism: Lissotriton helveticus (assembly GCF_964261635.1). Classification (NCBI taxonomy): domain Eukaryota; kingdom Metazoa; phylum Chordata; class Amphibia; order Caudata; family Salamandridae; genus Lissotriton; species Lissotriton helveticus. Next base: position 2,086,696,703 of record NC_136057.1, on the reverse strand, counting down.
TTCATCTAAAGAATTAGTCAAAGGCCTACTATCCTTACGTGCGCCAAAAGTTCATCAACACGGCACGCCCTTCTGGATTCGGGAAGCGAGAAAAAAAACACCCTCCTATCCATGGGGACAATTTTTATACCTTTCTGACTAGCTACAGTAACTAATCTTTGCATTCTTTCTGAAAAGCCAAACTTGTCATTGGCTGAGTCCTGTCAGTCCACCATTAGGTCATTCACTCCTGACCAAGTCCGGGCCTCATCATAAGCCCCTATTGTTCTTAGATTCTCCATCCTTTCAGCTTCCTCGAAAATGTTACATTCGCCCAAGCACAAAAGTTTACTTCCTAATCTTGGCAGGCAATTCGAACTTCCTGTCCTTGGTTTTTTTCTTCAAGAACACATTCAACTCGACCAAAACCACGTCTGCATTAAATGTTGATTGTTCGGCAAAAAGCTCTTTTTTCTGCACATGAGTGAAGGCTTCACTCTGGTCAAGTTTTCTCATTCTGCAGCTCTGCCAGCCATTTCGTAGGCCCATTCGAAAACTAATATTTAAACAAACACAAGACAATAATTAATTAAAGAATTAAAACTTATTCTGTTACCCACCCCCTTTGCTAAATTTAACCCATTAATTTATGTTCCATAGCTTAAGCACAAGCCAAGGAATTCTCCACGAACTTAGGCCACATAAAAGACGAAAGACATAGCATAAGCACACAAAATAAGCACATGCCATTAATTAAACAGCCGCATTTAATACTGACAAAGACAATAGACAAGATTAATTTATTATTTTTCACAAACCTGCAGTTTGCAACATAAAGCACATGAGTTAGTCCCTTATGTCGTGTATGCATTTTTAAACTAGGGTGATTAGTACATTTCACTCACAAACTCCTTAATACAGTTATATTATGGAAGTTTAACTTTGCGAGTCAGAACAAAATATTATTCTGAACCTCGCTCCATCATGTGTGACCAACACGCTGCCTCGCTCCATACCTGTCTCCTGCCTGCTGCACCCACCCATGCCTGGGTGGGAAGCCCTCAAAAGGGCTTACAGATAACCGGCCAAGTACTCGTGGTATAAGTCGATGTGGCAGGCCGTTCTGGCATTGCCATTTGGAGGAACAGCTCATTATCCGACTGCCCCCAGATACCATTTGTGTATTTCGCAAGGCGTGTGTGAAATTCCTCATCGTACTGCACCCAAGCTCAACCCCTGAATGTAGCCTGCGCTTTTCACACTACACGAGGTACTTGAACAATGCTACACACCTCTCTGGATATTTCCCACAATACATGCTCACACAAATAGGAAACACCGCATCGCTGTCCAGTTCTCAATGTTAAACAATACCTTGGGACAGCTCATACTCTTCCTCCTTGGAGCTCTTTTTTCGCCCTCACCTTACGATGCAAGAGTTGAAATATTTCCACAAACTCCCCTTTCCAAATGCGTTCCTTAGTGGCCAACATTAAGTGTCCTCCCAACGGCTTTGTGATTCTCATGTATGGCAGCTTATTACGCTTCACTTCCTTGCTCTCCTTCATCCCCCCATGCTCTTGTTCTCACCAGCAGCCCCCGACTGTACCACCGCTTCCTGCACGTTTTTCACTCATCCTCTTCTTCTATTTCCCACTTTCCACCTCTCCCTCCATGCCACTGCCTTGGTCCTGCACATAAATACCCTTCAACACGCGAAGGCAAGCTTCCCCTTGCCCTTGTGTGTCAGTCCCGAGAGCCTACTCCCCACAATAACCCACCCATCAGCAGTGCTTGCCATGCAAACCTCCTTACCTGGCCTCAAGGTCGGGGTCCGCACCATAGCCGTCGATCTTGATGCCAGTCTTGCCTCTGTTTGAGTGGACACTGCCCTTGACGAAGCCATAACAGGCTCCTGTAAAAAAGACAATACTCCCCCTTCGGTTACAATCACTGTGTTCTCGATGCACCTCCTGAGGCACTGACCACCATGCACTCTTTCGCACCTCTTCCTCCACAATCTTTTCTTCCTCCAACTCATCCTCATCATAATCCAACTCTACCTCAGCATCACCAAAAGCACCACCACAGTCCGTACTCGTGCCCGGCACCTCACCATCGCCCACACTGCCATAACCAAATCGCTCATCATAAAGGTCCTGAGAAGGGCCAAATTCCTCCAAGGTGGACGCAGATCCCAGTCTTTGCCTCTCCACAGAGTCATCCAATGCTATCACAGAGACGGCTGTAGAGACACAAGCTCTTATTTCGGACCGGGGTAGCCAGGCTGCACCAGACCCTCCCGGCTGAATGGATACCACCTCTGCTGGCATTAATCCAACCCTGGCCTGCCTGCCCAGAAACGCTGAGGAGGCTGTTGTGGCACTACACCCACCTCCCCGCCCCCTGTCCCAAAAGGCCTTTCCCAACCCAAACCAAAGATTGAGCTCTGGGAGTGAAATACCTCTCCCTGCTGCCCCCATCCTCCACCAACAGGTCTTCCTTAGAACCTGAAAACCCGTGTGCCATCCCTTCCCACTGGGAAACCACCCTGCCAGACAAACCACTCGCCACAATCCCCTTACTGCTAACATGGGGCACCACCGGTTGACAACCCTGCTTGCCAGCCCTTTGTAAAGGTTGTCCTGCCCCTGTCCCTCCCAAGCCTTCCTCACCTCCTAGTGGCTTTGCCCCTCCCTCCTCAAACATCCTAACGCAATTCTCCCATGCCCTCGGCTGGTCTGAAAACTGGCCCTACCTGCGAGGACTCAAAACATCTGGTGGCAGGTCATGAGCCTCACAAGCCCCACCCCCACCATCACCATGGCAACCTTCCCCGAGCAGCCAAGAGGTGTCACCTCACTCTCGGGCCGAAAGCTTGATGATTCCTCTGTCACAAGGCTCTGTGTCTGCTTAGGAGCAGGGCAAACCACAGTTTATGCTGCCTGAGGCTAGCGTGGAGTTGCCCGAAAAGCCACCCTCTGACACTGCCCAGACCTGCCCCTGCAAGAGTGGCTTTGGGCAGCTACATACCGCTCATGCAGCCCTCACCAACATGGTGTCCCTGGAGGCATAAGAAGCGCCAAAACCACCCTTTAAAAATCCTCAGCCCCTCCTGTCTATGGCCCGTGATGACCGGCCCACCATGCTGCTGCACCCTTTGCTGTACTTACTCCTCCTCACTTCTGTTTGTGGGATGGGGATGAGCAGGCCACCCCAGCCGACCTCCTCCTTGCCCGTGCCACATGGTGGACACCAGTCTGTCGCAGGGCCCCTGTCGACAGCAGATCTGCCCTGCCAGTTTCCTGCAGTGTAATCAGGGCCTGGTGCACTTCATCGCTGAACTCCATTGCCACAATACAGTAAAACCGCTCACTAAAGGGGACAGGACCTCGCTAAACAACAAAGCCTCAAACACCTTGCTACTGTCCCTACTAGCCGGTGTGTACCTTAAACATAAATTGTACCCCCTACATATCTGCATAAACCTAAAAACTTTAATGTACCTGCGCCCCCAACCAAACAGGTACGCCCCTTCCCATTGGACCCCACCACCAGCCCAAAGATTCCGGAAGGGGGGTGAGGCATTCTGTCCACCCCCCTCAAAAATCCCCAAATCAAATGGGGAACACAACTGATAATCTCATTATTACACATCTCCCACATTTTTTGTCCATAGATCTCTAGGACCAGGCAAGCTTCTTCCTTGGCCTTGTGTAATTCACAACATGGAATAAGAATCAATGTGGTGGTCTGAAGGGTGTGTGAATGGACTTATTTATCCCATCCAAGGCACATAAAAAGCAGCCATCATTTTAAACATCCTGTTCACAACTGAACTCCTTCTAAAACTAAGGCTTATGGTACCAAATAGATCTCTCTAAATTGCTCAATGCAAAAAGAACAATTGAAAAAAGAACAATAAATTGTTCACCTTTTTATGAGCATAATATTGCTGGTGTTGGTGTTCTGTGCACTATGACACTGCCAATCATTATCACAGCATTTGGGCTTTTCCAATAACAATGTGTTGTAAAATTGATTACGGAGAACTGTTCTATGTAACTTTCCACGGAAGCAATGGCAAATGGTGCGAAAGATGAACTAGTGGTGTAAAAGTTGAGGGGAATATTTATCAAAAAATCATGCAGCACAGCAAGCCACATTTGCTGTGCTGCATGATAAGGAAAGGGCAGGGATGCTCCACATTTAACATTATACAGTGCATTCCTGTATTTTCACTGTGCTGGCGCACAATGTGCTGCCTAGCACCAATGTAGGCACCCTTGAACCTATGCAGCAGGATTGTTTTTGTTCAGGAAGGGACACCTTCCTGCACAAAAACAAATCCCTTAGGCATTTTCCTCTTTCTAGTGTGCTACAGAATGCAGCACACATAGAAAGAGGAAAGAACTATTTCTCCTTGTTACGCCTCCCTTAGGAATGCGTAGCATTTTGATGCATTCTTAGGTCTATCAATAATGGTAAATCTGAGAATGCAGCAAAATCCATGGGTGGATGAATGGCAACACCTATACTCCACCCATAGCATGCCTCCTTTTTTAGGTCTGGCCTAAAAGGTGGTTTTCCAAACTATTGTTTTTCCAAAAAAGATAATGCACGATACACATAAAGAGAGGGGCTTTTGGTCAGTGGGCTTCATCCATTGATCTGTCAATTTGTGGTACCCATTTTGCTTCCACCCACTAGCAGCATACTGAATGGGGGTAAACAGTCATAATATCGATTCCAAAATATAGAATGGACATAATATCGAAGTAAAAATATAGAATGGACAAAATATCAAATGGACACAATATAGTGGTTAAAAATATCAAATTTAAGGTAAGTAATATCGATTTTCAAAATATAGAAGTCAAAATATCGAAGTATACAATATAGGCATTAAATATATCGATTTTTTTAATAATATCAATTTTTTTTAAATGTTTTGTATGTTAGTATATGTGTGAAAAGTGTATATTAATTTTTGTAATGTATGTTTAATGTATTTTAAGTAATTAATTTTATGTTATTTAAATTTTGCGTAATTTAATTCTGGAGCGGGTTGTGGGTTTATAGAGGAATAGGGTGGGTAGTAATTTAATTATATTAAATTAAATATTAATTTTTAGCAATTATTATGAATTTTTAATTACATTTTGCTTTCTAGTTCTGTAGCGGGTTGTGGGTTTATAGGGGAATAGGGTGGGAAGTAATTTAATTGTAATTAATTAAATATTTTTATTTATTTATTGGTATTCATTTTGAATTTATTGTTATTTTTTAATTGGTAATTAATTTTTATTAATTGCCAATTAATTTGTATTAATTGATTAATTGTTAATTATGTTAATTTTCTAAATTTATTTTCTGTAGCGTGTTGTGGGTTTATAGGGGAATATGGTGGGAAGTAATTTAATTGTAATTAAGTAAATAATTTTTTTCATTTATTGGTATTGATTTTAAATTTATTGTTAATTAATTTTTAATTGGTAAATAATTTCTATTAATTGGCAATACATTTTTATTAATTGGTAAATATTTTGTATTAATTAAATATTTGATAATTATGATAATTGTATTAATGTATTTTCTATACTGGGATGTGGGTTTATAGGGGAATAGGGTGGGAAGTAATGTAATTGTAATTAATTACATATTAAAAATACTTTTTGTGTGTTGATAATTAATTTACTGTTAATTTTTAATTGGTATTAATTTTTATTATTAATTAGTTTTTGTTATTGAAAATTAATTAGTTGTTAAATAATTATGAATAGGTTATTAATTTGTAATAACTAATATGTAGTTGTATTTCTAATTAATTATTACATAATATTAAATTGGTTATTAATTTCAATTAATGTTTTATTGGTATTGATATTTAAGTTATTTTTAATAATATATTAAATCATTACTTTCCCTACTGTTAAACTCACTGGAGTGGGAATAGTAATTTTCACCCTCCCGCTATCCAACGCTTTCTCTACTGTTGCACTCTCTGGAGTGGGAATAGTATTTTTTACCCCTACGCTATCCAACGCTTTCCCTACTGTTGCACTCTCTGGAGTGGGAATAGTAATTTTTACCCCTACGCTATCCAAAGCTTTCCCTACTGTTACACTATCTGGAGTGGGAATAGTAATTTTCACACTCCCGCTATCCAACGCTTTCCCTACTGTTGCACTCTCTGGAGTGGGAATAGCAATTTTTACCCCTACGCTATCCAATGCTTTCCCTACTGTTGTACTCTCTGGAGTGGAAATAGTAATTTTTACCCTTCCAATATCCAACGCTTTACCCAATGTTGCACTCTCTGGAGTGGGAATAGTAATTTTTACCCCTACGCTATCCAACGCTTTCCCTACTGTTGCACGCTCTGGAGTTGGAATAGTAATTTTTACCCTCCCGCTATCCAACGCTTTCCCTACTGTTGCACTCTCTGGAGTGAGAATAGTAATTTTTACCCTTATGCTATCCAACGCTTTCCCTACTGTTGCACTCACTGGAGTGGGAATAGTATTTTTTACCCCTACGCTATCCAACACTTTCCCTACTGTTGCACTCTCTGGAGTGGGAATAGTAATTTTTACCCCTACGCTATCCAACGCTTTCCCTACTGTTGCACTCTCTGGAGTGGGAATAGTATTTTTTACCCCTACGCTATCCAACGCTTTCCTACTTTTGCACTCACTGGAGTGGGAATAGTATTTTTTACCCTCCCGCTATCCAACGCTTTCCCTACTGTTGCACTCTCTGGAGTGGGAATAGTAATTTTTACCCTTACGCTATCCAACGCTTTCTCTACTGTTGCACTCACTGGAGTGGGAATAATATTTTTTACCCCTACGCTATCCAACGCTTTCCCTACTGTTGCACTCACTGGAGTGGTAATAATAAATGTTACCCTCCTGCTAGCCTACGGTAAAATATTGTACATTTTTTATTAATCTGTAGCGTGTTGTGGGTTTATAGGGGAATATGGTGGGAAGTAATTTAATTGTAATTAAGTAAATAATTTTTGTCATTTATTGGTATTGATTTTAAATTTATTGTTAATTAATTTTTAATTGGTAAATAATTTCTATTAATTGGCAATACATTTTTATTAATTGGTAAATATTTTGTATTAATTAAATATTTGATAATTATGATAATTGTATTAATGTATTTTCTGTACTGGGATGTGGGTTTATAGGGGAATAGGGTGGGAAGTAATGTAATTGTAATTAATTACATATTAAAAATACTGTTTGTGTATTGATAATTAATTTACTGTTAATTTTTAATTGGTATTAATTTTTATTATTAATTAGTTTTTGTTTTTGAAAATTAATTAGTTGTTAAATAATTATGAATAGGTTATTAATTTGTAATAACTAATATGTAGTTGTATTTCTAATTAATTATTACATAATATTAAATTGGTTATTAATTTCAATTAATGTATCATTGGTATTGATATTTAAGTTATTTTTAATAATATATTAAATCATTACTTTCCCTACTGTTATACTCACTGGAGTGGGAATAGTAATTTTCACCCTCCCGCTATCCAACGCTTTCTCTACTGTTGCACTCTCTGGAGTGGGAATAGTATTTTTTACCCCTACGCTATCCAACGCTTTCCCTACTGTTGCACTCTCTGGAGTGGGAATAGTAATTTTTACCCCTACTCTATCCAAAGCTTTCCCTACTGTTGCACTATCTGGAGTGGGAATAGTAATTTTCACACTCCCGCTATCCAACGCTTTCCCTACTGTTGCACTCTCTGGAGTGGGAATAGCAATTTTTACCCCTACGCTATCCAATGCTTTCCCTACTGTTGTACTCTCTGGAGTGGAAATAGTAATTTTTACCCTTCCAATATCCAACGCTTTACCGAATGTTGCACTCTCTGGAGTGGGAATAGTAATTTTTACGCCTACGCTATCCAACGCTTTCCCTACTGTTGCACGCTCTGGAGTTGGATTAGTAATTTTTACCCTCCCGCTATCCAACGCTTTCCCTACTGTTGCACTCTCTGGAGTGAGAACAATATTTTTTACCCTTATGCTATCCAACGCTTTCCCTACTGTTGCACTCACTGGAGTGGGAATAGTATTTTTTACCCCTACACTATCCAACACTTTCCCTACTGTTGCAATCTCTGGAGTGGGAATAGTATTTTTTACCCCTACGCTATCCAACGCTTTCCCTACTTTTGCACTCACTGGAGTGGGAATAGTATTTTTTACCCTCCCGCTATCCAACGCTTTCCCTACTGTTGCACTCTCTGGAGTGGGAATAGTAATTTTTACCCTTACGCTATCCAACGCTTTCTCTACTGTTGCACTCACTGGAGTGGGAATAGTAATTTTTTACCCCTACGCTATCCAACGCTTTCCCTACTGTTGCACTCACTGGAGTGGTAATAATAAATGTTACCCTCCTGCTAGCCTACGGTAAAATATTGTACATTTTTTATTAATAACTTAAATTAATTATATCTTAATTTTAAGGTTATTTGAGTATTTTTAAGTATGTTTTAGTTAATTATATTTATTATTTCATTAATTTTAAATTACTTTTAAGACATTTAAAAAAATTCGATATTTTGACTGACTATATTTTTTACAGACTATATTTTGGATTCGATATTTTTGTACTTACCTGTTTGTAGATAGGAATTCGATATTTTGGCATTCTATATTTTGGTGACTATATTTTGGTAAGTCTATATTTTGTCATTCTATATTATGTCAGTGATCCCTGAATGGGACAGTGGGCCTGGCCATATTTCCCTTTGGCCACCTTCAAGTTCAGTGACTGCACATAGCCCTTCTCATGGTCACATCCACCTAAAATAGATTCTTTCTATTCCTTGACAAAGCCTTTTCAAAGGCTGCTCAATTTTATTTCTTTTCGTTACTACTACCTTTAAATAGTGGCTACTTACGTATTTTGCCTGCACATTGGATGCCGTCCCTTTTAAAGAATCTGTAAAAAAATGCTTAAGTGACATTGTAAAATTATAGCTTCCTGTAATCTGAGTGCTTGGTTAGATAGTGATTTATTCTTGTCTCCTTGGCAGCATCATCCTGTAGGAATCCTCCACCACCCCCAGCTGATCCTGCCCGATGCTTTCGGTTACTGTTCCTCAACCCATCCACTATCTCCGGTGCCTTTTGTGAGGGTGGACGGCTCTCCCTGCAGAGTCTGGAGCCGACAGAGGATCTGAGCAAGGTGCGCCTGTAACTCTGCCTGGCTGCGAGAGGCACTCGAGCTCTGAAGCACCCACGTGGTCGGCAGGCCTCTGGCTGCTGAAGTGTACAGAGGAGAGAGGACGGCTGTGGCCTTGCCGGGCATCATTGATGGCTCTTCAGACCGGCTTACTATTGCTTGGGATTGCCAGTGTGTGGTGAGTGCCGGCGGCCCGTTAATAATCAGACGGAGGCACGGTTGCCGGGCGCCACCACGAGGTTTGCGCTCCCTGACTGCTGTGGTGTACACTGGCTCCCCCCTGCTTGATGCCATCATTTCGGCCCTTGCGGGACACGCACTTGAGTCTGCAGCCTTCTCGTGTTGATCCCCCCTTGTACACTGTCATTTCGTATTAAACTTTTGGAGAGAGTGAGAACAGTCCTTTGCACACATCGTAGCAAGACATTGCTATCCTTGGTCAGTAACGGAGAGACTTAGTGTCGTGTGGTGCAGTACTACCCAGCTGCTGTGGGGGTGCCACATGCTGAATTTGCTATTCAATAATAGTTGCGCACTGAGTGTTGCTGGACATAGTGGAACTACTGGACCTTCACCTCATTTGGCAAGCTGCGCCTTCTTATACACCCCAACTCTGTGGACCCTTTGTGCGAGAGGACAAGTCGCTGCCAGGCAAGCACTGAGGGATCGCTGCGTGGACTACCAGCGGAAAGCGTTGCCTGCCCTTGCTGTCTGGGTCTTCATCCTAAATCGGACAGCGCCCTTTATTTGTAAGTAGGCGGGGGATCATTGGAGTCCCAAGGAGGCACAAAATCTATTGCGAACAGCAGAGTCCTGCCTGCATTTATTATTTATTGTGTGAACCCCCCCCCAGGTCCTAGACTATCAAGACTCCCTGCCCGCATCTGGGATATACGGCCGCCCTCCCCCTGAAGAGTAAATTGCAGACTCAGAGGCCAACTCCCTTGACGCTCCCCCGCATCTTCTCAGTTACAATGGGGAAGCCAGATGGCTGACAGCCCAAACTGGTGTTTGACACCAAGAGAGTCACTACGCGCTCTGTCTCAGAGGATTCGCTCCAGACAGCTGGAGAGACATTGCAGGCGCAGACTTTGCCTCCTGAGGATGAGGTTAAGTCGCTGCTCCTTGCTACGCAACATAGCTTTTCTGACCTATCAGGGAAGATTGACATCATGAATAGTCGATTAGACTTCCTAGTCCAGAAGGTGGACAAGCACGATGGGCAGATCAAAGAAGCGGAGATAACTAGGACACCACGGCACAGCTGCAGCTCCAGGTGTCGCAAATGGACAAACTTCTTAAGGTCATCGTGGCGAAGAATGAAGATTTAGAGGCTTGCAGCTGCCGGAATAACATCCGCATAATTGGCATACCGAAAAGCACAAACACAGACCGCATGGAGGAGTATGTTGAACGGCTATTGAGAGGTGCCTGCAAGGAAGACCCGTTCTCGGCGCAGCTCATTTTAGAGAGAGCACATCGCTCCCTAGGGCCTCGTCCTCCTTCTGGTGGGCCCCCCCGGCCTATTGTGGCTCGCCTCCTTAATTATCATAACCAGGACGCTGCACTAAAGCTGGCACGTGAACATAAGATTCTACGATATGACGGCCTGAAATTCACCATTTTTCCCGACTTCACGGTTGCGGTGCAGGAAGCGCGCCATAAATTTCTTGGAGTCAAGCAAAAACTTTGCAAGGCACAAAACGAGTTTGCACTTCTTTACCCAGCGCGCCTGAGGGTTTTCCATTGTGGCAAGCACACCATCTTCACTAATCCACACCAGGCGGAGCAGTTCCTTAAATCTTTTTCAAAGCCGCTCTCCTTGGATCGCCTCCAAAGACCACGCTTCTAGGTCACCTTCTCCTCACACTGATTGATAGACTCAGCAATTTACGTCTTAGCCATATGCTGCATTGGGACTGTGGGAGCCCTTGATGGACTGAAGGCCGACTTCTTGGTGCATAGTATGTGCATCTGGAGACTGGGTACTTTATAGAGATGGCGTTGTTCCTCCCCGGAGTGTCGCACTGTTCTCCACCCAACATGTACAGATAAGTGGATTCTTGAACTGGAGACTTGTGTTATTTGTTGGGTTGGATGGGTTTGCACATATGAAGCAGATGGTTTGTAATTGGACTATGCCAAGCACCCCTCCCACTCTGCTCGTCCCTTTGTAGGGTAGTGAGATTATACCTGGGCAGAGCTGAGGGAAGGGAGGTTCTCGTGTTGCTCTGGCGACCCCCCCACATGGGCATTCCCCCTTGTTTCTTTTTTTGTTCCCTGAGATGACACACATCTACTTGTGCTTGGACTGCAATATGATGGACTTATCGAGAATTGGGTAGGTGGTATATTTTCGGCACAATTGGGGTGCTGTTGTGGGTGGTGGGGGCGGGATGGGGATTGTTAATGCTTTTTAATGGTTCCAATGTGATGTATTGGCAGCTAGACATGCACATTTTGTGACACTTTATTGCACCCACACCCCCATAAGACATCTCTAGGCATATATAATCTCCACAGTAATGTCCTTGAACACTGACGCACTTCGCATAAACCTACTTACGTGGAACATCAGAGGCCTTGGAGACCCCCGCAAGTGTCGACAAACCCTCACCTATCTCGATAGACATCATATACACATATTGGTGCTCCAGGAGACACACACAGACCCCCGCCGATTACCTTGCTTTGGAGGCAGATGGGCGTCGGACAGAGTCTTCTCCTCATACTCAACATATTCACGGAGTACATTGATTCTGGTTAAGTGAGGCACCCCTTTTGTTCGGGAGTGTCCCTTAGCGACCCATCTGGCAGACACTGCATGCTTTGGCCCACGCTGGGCACACAATCGGTTACCTTAGCTTGCTGCTACGGACCAAACACGGATGATCCAGAATATTTCACTTCCTTATGGGGGTAAATTCTCAAAGTGGGATCTTCTCATGTCATTTGGGGAGGGGATTTCAACACTACGCTATGCCCTTTGCTCGATCGCTCACATCCTCAACCGCATCACTACACCAAAACTCATGAGACACTCTCCCACCTGCTCACTGAACACGGACTCATTGATGCGTGGCGACATGTACACCCTGGGGGTAGGGAGGGCACATATTACACTACAGCCCGCGCCGCTTGGTCTCGCCTTGATTATTGGCTTTTCTCTCGCGGGGTCGCACTGTGGATAATTGCCGTAGACCATATGGCCAGGACTCTCTCATACCATGCTCCCATACACATGCAAATAGCACCCCCAGTTCATTTGTTTCCCCGTTCTGCTGGAAGCTAATGCCAAAAGCGCTACTAGATACCGGCTTTCAGACGGAGCTGGGGGACAAGATTGCTGGTTTCTTTGCTGCAACAAGGGTTCAGTCGCACATATGAGTACCCTATGGGAAGCTTTTAAAGTTACAGTGCAGGGGTTCTTTATGGCAAAAGTTTCTGAGTAATTCAAGACATCAGGTGCAGCTTGCGTCGGCTAGAGGGCGAGCTTAAGCAATTGGAAGCAGATGTGGCATGAAGCATCGGGCACTCAGAGGGCCACATTACACGAAAAACTAACTGAATACACCACTTCCGAGCGGGAGGTGCGCTTCTGTGGTAAATACTTCACTGCTCGTAGGTATGGCGAAGGGGAGAGGCGTGGCAGAGCACTTGTGATGGCCGTCCGTCAGCCCCATTTCTCTAGTTATGTTATTGATATACTAGATGCTGCAGGTGTGGGTCATAGGGATAGTTGGGACATACTACACACATTCACATCCTTCTACAGAGACCTCTACAATAATCCCAGAGCTGAACCCCCGGATTTCACTCCCTTTCTTAAGGACATCACCCTGGGATGGCTGGGAGATCACCAGTGGGAGTTCCTTGCTGCGCCCTTCAAGGATGATGAGTTTCGAGAGGCAAGTATGCAAATGAAATCGGGGATGGCCCTGGGCTCCGATGGCCTTCCTGTTGACTCCTATAGGTCCTTTGCAAAGCAGCTGATCCCAGTGTTACGGAAGGTATATCTGGAAGCTCAAGAGTCTCAAACTCTTCCAGAATCTATTAGAGAGGCGCTTATCATTTCACTCCTGAAGCCTGGCAAACCTGCGGATCAGTGTGATTCATACAGGCCTCTCTCCCTCATTAACACTGATACAAAGATTCTAGCAAAGCTTCTGGCAAATCGTCTCATCCTATTAATGGAGAACTTAGTACTGTCTGATCAGGCAGGTTTCATTCTCGGGAGGGCAACCTCCCATAACCTGCACGCACTATTCTCTCTTATGCACAACGTTGACCCCCAGTTGGCACTCGTGGCAGTCTTTTTAGATGCCACGAAAGCCTTTGACTCTGTAGAGTGGGATTATCTCTTTGCCATTCTTCAATGTATGGGCCTCCCTGTTGGCTTTCTCTCATGGATCTAGCTCTCGTATGCCTCCCGACCTCGCCGATGAGGGTTAATGGCCACACTTCCTCTCCCATCTCGCTCACTCTGGGCACCAGTCAAGGCTGCCCCCTCTCCCCTCTTTTATTTGCTCTTGCGCTAGAAACCCTTGCGGCGAGGCTCAGGCAGCTTCATCACGCAAAAGTCCTTTGATGCTTTCTCTGTCCCATTTTGATTTTTCTTTATGCAGACAATGTCACTCTCTATGGGAAAGACCCAATCCAAAAACTCAACCCGCTCCTTCGAGAACTTGTGCGATTCGGCAGACTATCGGTCATACACATTAACTGGGCAAAGTCTCAACTCTTCCTGCTTACTTCGGCAGCAGCAATGCCGTTCATCACGGACTTCCCTATTGAGTGGTGTGTGGACGAGGTGAAATACTTAGGGGTGCGTGTCACTAATGATTGCGAGGATCTATTGCGTCGTAACCATGGTTGCACTCTTGAACATATAACGAACAGTATCAATCGGTGGATAGCCCTCCCCCTCACCATTGCGTGGCGCATTTTGCTTATAAAAATGGTTGTCCTCCCTAAGTTCCTATATCTGTTCTTGAACATATCACTTTATCCCGGCAGGCACTTCCTCACTATGCTCCTAACGGAGCTCATAAGACTGGTTTGGGGCGGTAAGCAACCCCGGTTACAATGGGACACTCTTATTCGCCCCTATTCCTATGGTGGTTTTGATGTACCTAATTTTGAATTGTACTATCTGTGTGCCCAGGCACATTTTGCCCACTACTGATTCCACCCTCCCAGATACATGCCTCAGGTTGCAACGGAGCACTGGCTGGCAAATCCCATCCCACGGTCCTCCTGGCTGTTCCCGATCCACGCCCCGGCAGGTCCAACCTCAGTGGATTGTACAGTTAAAGCATGGCAAGGCCTTACTCCTATACTCCAGGCACCTGTGCTCTTTTCTCTGCTGCTCCCACTCACATATCATCCAAAAATGCCGATTCTGCAAGAAGGAATATTTGTTAGGACCAAAACCAATTCCAAATCACTTGCTGGGGAGACCTCTATTTAAATGGTAAATTTCGTACCATGTCGCAATTGTATCAAAGAGCTCCGCCGCCCCCTATGGACGTGGAGAAGCGTGGCTCAGTGGTTAGAGGCGGCAGACCCGGAAGCTGAGATCGGCCGTGGACCAGGGTTCGATTCCCCGCCTCGGCGGGTCTCGGGCTCAAAAATTCCACGGACTCGACAATTCTCGCTCCGGTGCCTACTCGACTCACGGGGTCACACTCTGCGACTCTGGGCAATAGCTTGCTTAATCTCCACTATGGCCCCTCGCGGCGGGATGCCTGGCTTTCACCTTGTGGATACCCTGCCGGGGTATCTCACAGGGCGATACCAGGACGGGTTCCCTAAGCAAGCGCCTTGATACCTTTGGGTAATACGTGCGCTATATAAGTCGCAATACATACAAACATACATACATACATGGACGTTTTCCTGTATGTACGTCTGAGACAGGGAATTAAGGAAAATGTGCCATTGTACCCATTGGAGCCTCCAACAGTGGCCCCATTGCACCACATGTTGCGAACTACTAATGCTTCACATTTAGTATCTACTCTTTACCATAGCCTTTACACGGAAATAGAACACCCCCTCTGCTCTACACGCACCAAATGGAGTGCTGAACTTGGACACAATATTACTGATCAGCAATGGGAATATTGCTGTAAACTGACTGATCTTGTCTCCTCCAGCAGTAGACTACGCATCACTCATTACAAGTTCTTACATCGTCTCTATTACACCCTGGTACGGCTACACCGTTACGGTCTCCGTGACACTACTTGCTGTGACAGATGTAGGGCGGAAAATGCTGACTTCCTCCATCTTGCATGGGAATGTAGCACAGTGCACACATACTGGAAATAGGTTCTCGCGGCACTGGAGCTCATGACCATCCTGGAACCTCCACAGTCTCCGCTATTGGCGCTTCTTGGATATACCGAGGCATTACCAACGGCACAGCGTAAATTTGTCGCATTTAGTATACTTCTTGCCAGGCGGAGGGTGGCTTGCAGGTGGGGCAGGGGCAGAGCGCTGACATTTAAGGAATGGCTTAGCAATATCATCCTTTGGCAGGAACAAGTACATACATACTCTGAATACCTCTCCCTCCCATCCCAGCCTCAGGGCATTTGGGACCCTCTCAAACATATACCCTGGGAATTGTTGTGCTGTACTGCTGACTGCTATTCGCAACTTTCAGTACGTTCCGTGCGGGATGGGGGGGTTGGTTGGATGGGACCTACTTCAGATGTGTTTACTCTGTGCCTTTACTGCTCTTATCTACTGCTGAATCGTGATTATTGCTGTGTATGATCATTTTCTGACATCTACCATGTGCTGGAACCATCTTTTTGTACTGTTATCTAACTGACAAAACAATTTTAAAAAAAAGAAAAATGCTAGGCACAAAGGAAAGGTATATTATTTTAAAATGTCACTAGTAAAACGGCCTTCCTAATGAATTTTTGCTTTTGTGAGCATATGGCAACCTCTTTGGTTGACTGTATTTTGTACATTGTATCGTGCTGAGTATGCTACCATTAAATAAGCATTTGCTATACAATCAGTCTCGCCTTTGGGACATTATATGCATTTAGCTATGCAGCACATTAGCCTGGGTGCTGAAACATCTACTGCTCTTTAACATGGAGGGAACGTAAGCACCAAACTGTGTGACACGCCAGATATGGGAACACATGGAGAGTAAGATTGCCTTTCAGCAGGACATGGTATAGTCCAAAGCTCTGTTTTTAATATAGAATCAGGGCCTTCGGTGGTCATTTCATTGAAAATAAAAGATTTGAAAAACATATTTTTGTCTACCGGTGTTCGTGGAATACAATTATTATGGACTGTAATCTAGAGAATGCTAAAGTGATTGTGGCATTTTACTGTCCTCTGCTGGTCGTTTTCTATCAAGAAAGTTAAATGGAGGCAGTTGGCAGAAAAATAAAAAAAAGAAAGTCCCTCAGCAGAAACCAATTCTGTTATTTTACTGACCTCTGCTGGTCATTTTCTATCAAGACATTTAAATAGAGGCAGATGAACAGAAAAAAAAAGTCCCTAAGTGGAATCAGACAAGTCCTAGTGCTGATTGATCTTCAATGCTCACAAACTACATACACATATAATTATATAATGAAGAGGTCTTGAATGCTCGACCTAAAAAGGAACCATTGCCCCAGTGAAGGCCAGACGTATGTGATCTGCCGATGCTTGTTTTGCAATGAAATGCATTACCTGTCACAAACATCTGTCAGTATCTTGAGGGTAATCTTTTTAACAGAACATTTATGGCACTCTCCTCTTTCTCTAAGCCTCTGTGTACATAGATTGAAGTACCCCATACTGTGAAGCTCAAGGGTTTTCAATTGACAGGAGAGACACACAAGGCTGAAGACAGTGACTTTGATTTGCAGTGTCCTTAGTAACATAAAGTAAGAGAATATTATTTTATATGTGGATCTTTTCACTTTTGGGTATCACAATTTGACAGATCGATGGAGGTAGCTCACTAACCAAAATCACCTCTCTTTATTTATATTATGCATGATCTTTTTTGGAAAAACAATAATTTGCCGAGCCACCTTTTAGGCCAGACCTAAAAAGAAGGAATCAAGCTGCAAGTGCACAATGATATTTCTCTAGACAAACTACGTTTGATTGATTGTCAGAAAAGGAGAATCACAGCAGAAAATCTGATTACACATTTTAAAATAAGCATTGATGAAGCCAATAGGTCTAGCTTTGGTATACAGCAGAGACATAGCGACAATGGCACAGAGACAAATGACATACATATATTCAAAGATGCCGACATTATGTGTACACAGATGCATGGATATACACTTTGCAGAATGTCACTTATGTGATTATTTATCTTGAACTCTACATTTGATTGGCATAATAAATGAACTACAGTAAACTAAATTATACATGACAGCTCATCTATTAAATAATTCCGTAACTCAGGGCATGTCAATTAGAACAAGCATTAGCCAATGGGCCTGGCTTTAAAGTGCCCAAACAAGATGCTGACAGGACTGCTGGAGGAGCACGGTGGAGCATGGGCGCCGCGGTGCCTATAAAACACTCAGGCCCTTGTGTGGCTCTAGTAGCGGCTTATGGTGGGAGTGCTGCGGGGCCGGAGACCGGAGGTAAGTACATAAATAAATTTAAAAAACGAATTACATTGTGCGCGCTGCTACGCCATTTGCGTTGCAGCACGTGCAATGTAATTTGTTTTATTTATTTATGTACTTGCCTCCGGTCGGCCGTATGTCGGAGTTTACTACTCCCCACCCTGCCCGTCCGCTGCCCCTCCCCACCACACTGCCCGTAGCACTCACATCAAGAGCCGCTACTGAAAGCGCCTCTTCTGGTGATTCTCGCATCATTTTCTGGTGACTGCTGCACCAACATGCCAGACCATAAAAATGGGAAATAAGGGTTAACGTAGAAGCAGAATAGGGTGACCAACCGTCCGTAAATTTCCCGGACAGTCCGTAATTTCGGCCGTCTGTCCGTTGTCCATGAAGGATTCTTTAACGGACGCCATTTGTCCGTCATTTTAACAGGGCACCGGTTGCCCCACCCTAAAGCTGGCACAGCTTGCACCCACCTCCCTTCTTGACTCCGATGCTGCACCAAAGCTCAGATACCCATCAGCATTGGAGAGGCACAGCGGGATGGCAACCCTCACACCTCCAGCCCTTGATGACCTGTTAAGAGGTGCTCTGAAGGTGACTGAGAGGGAGGGGCTGCAGGTTCAGGAGCAGGACATCTATTCACATGCAAACAGCCCTGAATGCGTCATGTCTCTGCTATTTAGAGGGGGGCTCACACATTCCATTTCCACCCAGGGCCCCAAACATCCTAGGCTCGGCCAGATTACACCCCTGATTACACCGAGGCAGCATGTGCTTCTCTTCACGGAGCTTAATTACTGTTACTAAATTGTAAGCAAACCTCTGTTCTTCAAACATGCAGTCTATAATGTAATACAATAAAGAAATGGCACAATCGCACCCACACTGATTAACAAAGTATGGAGGACAATCAGTTCAATCAGTTCTCTTAGAGTATCTCCTGTAAGTACTGTACATCACAGTGGGGGATGGTATTTTGGACAGAGAGTCTTTCTTCTCATTGTCTTGTGCAGGAGGGGGCGAGGAGCCCAAGATGATACTAGAATACTGCATGCCCACCCCTGTGCCCACCCTGGTGGATCCTGTTCACTCTCCTGTGATGGCTCCTGCCCTCCCCTCAGTGATGGCTCCAGTCCCCCCATGATGTGGTGGCTCCAATCCACCCCCCTGCCTGTGATGGCTCCTGTCCCCCCATGTTGTGGCTCCAGTCCACCCCCACCTGTGATGGCTCTTGTCCCCCCCTGTGGTGGATCCTGTCTCCGCCCTGGGTGGCTTCTGTCCCAGGCCCGGAATGGCCCCTGCAGCAAGGGTGAAGTTCTTGATGGGC